>NW_016806560.1:550395-721959 GCF_001698545.2 Rhinopithecus bieti
CTAGACAAAAAAAAAAAAAAAAAACAAACATATCTAGACAAAAAACAAAAAACAAAAACAAAAAAACCCCAAAATTAGCCAGTCATGGTGGTGCACATCTGTGGTCCCAGCTACTCAGGAGGCTGAGGTAGGAGGATGGCTCCCACCTGGGAGGTTGAAGCTGCAATGAGCCATGATTGGTCCACTGCACTCTAGTCCGGGTGACACAGTGAAATCCTGTCTCAATAAATTAACACACAAAACAAAACCAAAGAAAAAATGTTTTATATCTTGATTGTGGTGGTGCTTAAACAGGTATACATATTTGTCAAAACTCATTGAACACTACAGCTAGAATTGGTGAATTTTATTGTACATGGATTATACTTCAAGAAAGTTGATTTAAAGAAAGTCTCCCTTGCTGCCCTTTAGAGTGAAGCTTCCAAAAGATTCTCTGTACCTTAGCTTCAATTCCTTTTCCCTGATTGTCTTTAGAAGAAAAGACTCTTATCAGTGTCATCAGTCGCCTCATTGTCTTAACTCCAGTGGTCAACTGCATGTCCTCATCTCACAGGATCTCTCTCTCAGCGGTGTTTAACAGAGTTGTCCACTCCCTCTCATGTTCCCAGCTCTGTCTCAGTCTGTCACTGGCAGCTCTTCCTCAGTCTGTCTCTGATTCTTCTTCGTTTTGGCATTAAATTTTGGAGGCTCACCCCTTGATGATCCATCCAGTCTCAAGGGTTAAAATACCATGTCTATGCTGATGACTTCCAGGGTTGTATTTCCCAGGTAGACATATGCCCTGCACTCCAGATTTATATAACCAAGTCCTTACTCAACATCCCCACTTTGGTGTCTAACTCACACTCAGGATGTCCTGCTCTGAAGTCCTGGTTGCCATAGTGTTTCCCCCATGCCTTTGCTTAGCAACCCTACCTTTCCCACTATCCTCCTTACTTAGCAAAGGCCAACTCCATCCTTTAGTTCTTTAAGACAAAATTGTGAAGTTATTTCTGACTTCTTTCATATCGCACATTAATTCCAATGAAATTCTCTTTACTCTATTTCAGAAATACATCTGGAATCCAGCAACATCTATGTGTCTTATTTTAATGCAAGCTGTAGTTGTTTTTTGCCTGGATGATTGCAATAATCTCCTACTTGATGTTCTTTGATGAGTAAACTCTTGGGTTTATGCTCTCCTATAGTCTAATTTCCACACTGAAATGAGCATAATGCTTTTACGATACAAGTGACATCATGTCACTCTGCTGAAATCAAATGTGTTAAGTCTAATGCTTGAAGCAATGTTTTTAGAATAACCCAAAAGGCCTAATATGATCTGACCTCCTATTCCTCCCCTTTGCTCACTCTGTTCTAGCTCTACTCACCACCTGGCTATTCCTGGAATGTACCAGACATCCTTGTACCACAGGAGCTTTGCATTTTCTTTCCTCTCTGCCTGGAATGCATTCCCTCAGACATCCACACTGCTCATTCCCTCACTGTATTATTACTTTGCCCTAATGTCTTCTTCTTCGGAAAAATCTCTGATGGCCCTCTTTAACATTGCAGCCCTTCTGTTTTAGTCCATTTTGTATTGCTATAACAGAATACCTGAGGCTGGGTAATTCCTTTTAAAAAAGAGGTTTATTTACCTCAGGGTTCTGCATGATGGGACATACAAGAGGCATGGTGCCAGCATCTGCTTGGCTTCTGGTAAAGACCATGTGTGAGATCAAAACTTGATGAAGAAAGGGCCTTCCTTTTTCTTCATGTGTGCAGAGAGACCAAAGAGAAGGAAAAATCTTGCTTTATAATAACCCAGTCTCATGCAAATGAATCTATTCCAGAAAGAACTGAAATAATCCATTTCTTCAAGACCTAATCCAGTCTTGCCAGAGCAAGAACTCATTCACTACTGCAAGAAGGGCACCAAGCCATTCGTGAAAGATCCACCCCCCATGAACCAAACACCTCCCAATGCGTCCCACCTCCCCACACCACTACAGGGGGGATCAAATTTCTTTTTTTTTTTTTATTATACTTTAAGTTCTAGGGTACATGTGCATAACGTGCAGGTTTGTTACATGTGTATACTTATGCCATGTTGGTGTGCTGCACCCATCAACTCGTCAGCACCCATCAATTCATCAAATTTCAACAGGACTTTCGGTGGAAATAAACATACCATATGCAAGAGCACCTTCCATGCCCCATCAATCCAGGTAGTCTCTATTTTCTTTCCTGTTTTATTTTTCATAGCATGTATCACTATCTGATATACGGTATATTTAACTTATGCATTTCTTTGTTGTATACTTTTTTCCACTTGAAAAAAACCTTTTCCATCCATTTTTTTGTGGTGTTCTATCTGCAGAGTCTAGACTACAATGCCTGGTACATAGGAGACTCAATGAAGTTATAGTTAATTAATGAATGGGAGGAAACTGAGCATGAAATGACTTAGTGAATTGAAAAACATTGAGAGAGAGAGAGAATTGATTTTTTTTTAAAAAAAATCACATTGAATTTTGATATGATTTTATACTATAGAATTACTTTAAAATTTACTTCTGGGAAATTCACATATATGAATAATAAATTTCTCCACATTGGCACAATGGTTCTAGAATTAGATACCATTTCTAAGTTGATTGACTTCAGCAAAGTGTTCTGAAAATTTCCTAAGTATGATCACCGACTAGTCAATTAATTCTCCAGTGTCAAGGGGTTTGTGATCACTGATGAAAAAAGAACAGCTATTCTCTATCAGTCTCTGAAATAACTTTATTTTTTCCTTCTTATTATTTCCATGTAAGAAAGCTGAAAGAATGCACTGTGATAAAGAGATTGGTATGACATTTCAGCCCAGTTTCTCCAAACAGGAGTGCTTGATGACAAGGCAAAAGATTTCCAGCCTTGTGTCTCCCTGCGCATGGGGTGATCTCTGGATGGGAAGTTGTAAACCTGGATGGCACTGTTGTGAGAATGTTCCTGAACTACACATAGAGGTGTAAAAACAAAAACAAAACATCCTTTTCACAAGATGGTGCTGAAGGCAAAGAAGAAAGCTCCTGCCCCTCCTAAAGCCAAAAAGCCAAAGCGAAGGTTTTGAAGGCCAAGAAGGCAGTGTTGAAAGGCGTCCACAGCCACACACACACACACACAAAAAGAAGATCCGCATGTCACCCATCTTCTGGTGACCCAAGACCTTGCGACTCTGGAGGCAGCCCAAATATCCTTGAAGGAATGGCCCCAGAAGAAACAAGCCTGACCACTGTGCCATCATCACGCTTCCGCTGACCACTGACTCTGCCATGAAAAAGAAGACAACAACACACTTGTGTTCAATGTGGATGCTAAAGCCAACTAGCTTCAGATCACACAGGCTGTGAAGAAGCTCTATGAAGAAGCTTTATGACATTGATATGCCCAAAGTCAACACCCTGATTAGGTCTGATGGAGAGAAGAAGGCATATGTTCGACTGGCTCCTGGTTACGATGCTTTGGATATTGCCAACAAAATTGGTATCATCTAAACTGAGTCCTGCTGGCTAATTCTAAATATATCTATATATCTATAGATATATATCTTTTCACCAGAAACAACAACAACAGCAGTAAAAACTACTTGAGAGATCCACAGCGCTCTGAAAATGAGTGAGCAAATACTTAAAATGTGGTTTTAGAGTAGGAGGTTTAAGCCTGTACACAAATAAAAGAATAGTTTTGACATATTCTTGTGATTACAGTGAACAGGTTTTTTTTTTTCTAACAATAAGCCTGCTCAGGTGTGCCGTTTGTTCAATGTGTTATAACATGCTGTGTAGGGCTCCAGACCATGTGGGTTTTCTTGGTAATTACCTTACTGAAAACCAGATCACTTATTGTTTGGATGTCAGCTACCTGAGAGTGTGCCAAATAACTCTGAGACCACTGAGTATTGCCAAGAACACTTCTGATGGAGGCACCTGCATTTTTCACGTCACACGTGCAGCCAGGGTGAGCAAACCGGTTCAGGGAAAGAAACTTCACTCCATCACACAGCAGGCCTCCCTGGATCCACCCCAATCCCTGTTAGGGAAACGCCAAGCTGAACATTTTCTCTGATGTGCTGGTGCTCAAGAGCCTTCAACCAAGAGAAACAAATAATCTGACATACGTCCTCGCCCATCTCCTCTGCTTCTAAAGCACTAACATCATCATGACAACACGAAACTTGATATTATAGAAAGCAGAGCTTTTTTGAAAACTTGGATACGAAAATATATATTGACTGGTGGAAAAACTAGCCTGAAGAGATGCTTGCTAGTGTTCCATGGAGAAGGGCAGTTGAAAGTGAGGAGTTTAGTTGCTGGGTGAAAATCTGCTTCAACCTTCTACTTGTTCATTAATCTCTCTAAACTCATGTTCTTCTTCCAAAAATGGAAATACAATAGTAATTACATACATAAAATAGTAATAGTAATATGAGAGTAGAAAAGTTGTCTTTAGGACCAAAGGAGGAAGAATACAGGTAGTAGTATCTGACAAGGAACCACTCATTAGTTACAAATTAGCTAATGTTTATTGACAGTTTATATTATCAAGCAGGTTTAGAAGTCCAACTGTAGCTAGATCGGTGTTTCAGTCGACAAAACAACGTTTCTAATCTCCCAATCTTTCTCATACTGGGTGTCTTCATTTGCAATCCTCTCAAGGTGCTGATAACAGTGCCTTGTGCACAGAGATTAGTAAACATTAGTTAATACTATCATTATTGTTCTAAGCTCTGAGAGTTAGGAAACAAAGATCATCCAACAGGTAAACTATTTTAAGTGCTTACCAAGTACTGGGGTAAGAGTGAGGAAAGTGGAAGAACTTAAAACACAAAAACTGTAATATGGTTGTTGAGGCAGACTTGTACATATTTGTACACTCCTGGGCCACAAGACCAATTTTTTTTTTTCTTCTGTTAGGAAGAGCATGGGGTTTGGAATTAGGAGGCATAAATTCAAGTTTAAGTCTGCCATTTCTCAGGTGTCTCCTTGAATAATCCAGTAAAATCTGACCTTTAGGCTCCTTATCTGTGAAATAACTGTAACAACAATAACAACAACAACAACAACAACAACAACAAAAACCAGGTTTTTGGTAAGGAAAAAATGAGATGATGTGTGTAAATCTCTTTACTAAGGACCATAGACAGACTAGCTATTGTTATCAGGAGTTCTAAATGGAAACCTTTTGTAACAAGTGACTAATTCGGCATCCAGTAGAAAGCATTCAGAGAGAGGGGAAATCACTATGGCTGGAATAATCTTGGGGACTCTTCATGGAAGAAATGGACCTAAAGCTACACATCAAAGGAGGGATATGGTTTAGAAAAAAACAGAGAGGAGTTAATTTTCTACTGGGGAAAAGGGCAGGAGCAAAGGCATAGAAATAGAAACAGAAAGGCAAGGTACATGGAGAGCAAGTCTGAGTAGACCAGTCCAGCTGGGACGTGGAATTCAAATAGGAGAGGTTCAGCAGCCAGGGTTGCATAGTTTCTGTAAAGTGAGGTGGTCAGGAATGATTGATGTGCAGTCAGATGGTCAGAACTTGGTTCTGGGCTTCATTACTTGTAAGCTGTGTAATCTTAAGCAAAACAAATTTTCTTAATGGAAGTGCGCCTCTCTCTAAAGATTGTTGTAAATATTAAGTGGGTTAATATATATAAAGCATATAGCCCTGTGCCTGGTATTAGCAATCACTTAGAAATTGCTAGATATTATCCAGTTTTGCCCCTTTTCACATTGTTCTTTGTTAGTTTTTATCAGACAACCAAAAGCAGGAAATTTTTACTCATGGCATAAATAACAATAATGGAAAACACAATTCCATCAGCCAAATAAATCAACCCCTCACTTTTTCAGATTCCCTTTTGACCACATAGATAGCAATTTGTTTTTCATAGTTTTAACCACAGTCTAGATAAAAGTTTGATAGTGAATGCTATTTATAATTTTTTTTTTTTAGTATTGTGTCTACTGGAATTTTGGTAACTCAAACACTTGAAGTTATCTTTAAAACTTCACATCACTTCTATCTTTTTTTTTTTTTTCTTTTTTGAGATGGAGTCTCACTCTGTCATCCAGGCTGGAGTGCAATGGCATGATCTCAACTCACCGCAACCTCCACCTCCCAGGTTCAAGTGATTCTCCAGCCTCAGCCTCCCAAGTAGCTGGGACTACAGGCACGTCCCACCACACCTGGCTAAGTTTTTGTATTTTTAGTAGAGATGGGGTTTCACCGTGTTAGCCAGGATGGTCTCGATCTCCTGACCTCATGATCCACCTGCTTGGCCCCCCAAAGTGCTGGGATTACAGGTGTGAGCCACCATGACCAGCCCCACTTCTATTATTTTAAAGGGAGGTTTTATGAATGATGTGTACTTTTTGCATATATTCTTCTGTATTTCTCATTCAAATTTTTGGAAGTGTTGTAGAATGGGAAAAGACCTAGAGCAGTGGTTCTCAACAAAGATGATTTTGCCCTCCAGAGGTATTTGGCAATGGCTGGAGACATTTTTGGTTTCAAAGCTGGTGGGGGTGGAGTTGGAGTGGGGGTGGGACATGGTGCTACTGGCATCTAGTGGGTAGAGGTCGTGGATGCTACTAAACATCCTACAATGAACAGGGACATCCCTGCACTCCCAATAAATGTTCATCTAGTCCAAAATGTCAGTAGGATTGAGGTTGGAAAACTTACAGAACAATGTTCCTCATTCTCCTAAGAGTCCATGACATGGTCAAAGGTAGTTGAAATAGGTGAAACTCAGTCTTAGAAGATGTAACTTTGTAATATTTTTTCCTCTATTCCTTCATGCCTATGTCAGCCCACACTAAGCCTATTTCTATTGGCCGCAGTACAACCTAAGCCATTGGAAAACCTTGTTTCACCATCAGCATCCATAGTCAACCATGTTTGTGTTTATCTTGGTACAACTGAGTGGACCACCTGAGAGGTAGTACCAAGTTACTACTGTCACTTGGTAGTAAGTTGCAGAATAAGAGATCAAGTGAAACTTTCAATTAGATTCTACTCAATTGAATACGAATGTCATCTATCAGAGGTCTACTTTCTCCTGGGTTGCAGGGTGCTGTTTCAAGAGCTCATCTCATCACTAACATTTTTGGTGCCTTTTCTAATATCGTATTTGATCACATTTAAGAAGGCATAAATTCTGAGACACATCATTATTTCTTTTTCAGCATTGAGAGTGCTGAGAAATAGCAAAAATGTTGCAAATTTTAATTGCAAGATGCCATTTTGGTACGATAATTGCAAATTTCGGATTTATTACAATGTGAAGAAAAGCTTATCCTAAAATTGATGAAGTATGGTCATTATTGTTGATGCTATTGAATCACGTTAAACTTATTTTCCTTTGAAAATGCCATATCTTTAAAATGTTTAGATTTTACTTTTGAATAACTTCAGTACTTCAAAACCGTAGTGCTCTAAATTGTGACCATAGGAAACATGAGTAAAAATTGTGTTTGGTAATTATTGATTGCCATTGTATAATATTCTGGGTAGAGAAGCGCACACTCAGCAGTTCTTGTATCTGAGAGAATATTATATAAAGGAGAAAATGTTTTGAAACCTGTGGAAAAATTATATAATTTTATAATTTAGTGATGTGTGTGTGGATACACACAGAAATATCTACATAGATATGATTTTCTGTTTTTGTCCTTTTATGTATATTCTTCCATCAGAGTTATGCTATGACTCTTCCATCACTCATTTGACTTTCAAAATTCTATTCAGTTATTTGGTGACAATTCCTCAATTTTCCATAATCATAGCTATCTGTTCCTAAAGGTTTGCTAACCTCTACTTAATCTGCCCTAAGTCGAAGGCATGACTTGTCTTGGCTACAGTGAGAAGCAGGGATCACTCCACCTAATTCACTTGTTCTTTGCAGCTATCGGAAAAGTCACAAAGGAGAGCCAGCAATATCAGGTGAGTAACAAGTAGTCATTGAAAACAAGGTCAAAGTTCATTGATGGGTGGCCCTGGCTGGCAATAGAAAGGGAAGTTTGTGTTGCTTGTGATTCAGCCCTTGAATAAATCTGGAAATCTGAAAATCATGATCATTATGAAACAGCAATGTTCCTCAATATGTCATTTAAGAGGCTTATCAGAATCTAGACCCATTAGGTCCACATCAGTTGGCAGTTTACACATAGTAAGAGTTTACTTTGGATGTCCATCTTTCAAACTAACCAGGGGAATGTTATTTTTAAAAAGTTACCGTCTGAATGAAAACACGCAAAACCTTTCTCTGCATAGCTGTTTGCTATATTCAAGATTGCTTTCATCAAGTCTTCTCCTCAAAGTGAAGAAAAATATTTTCTATTATAAATTCAAGTGAAAGAGTAAGGTGAGAGTATAGCTTATATTCAGAATGGCTGTGTATGTATGTATGTATGTATGTATTTATTTATTTGAAACAAAGTCTCGTTCTGTTGCCCAGGCTGGAGTACAGTGGGGTGATCTCTGCTCACTGCAACCTCCGCCTCCCAGGTTCAAGTGATTCTTGTGCCTTTGCATCCCCAGTAGCTAGGATTACAGGTACACACCACCACGCCTGGGTAATTTTTGTATTTTCAGTAGAGACAGGGTTTCACCATGTTGGCCAGGCTGTTCTTGAACCTCTGACCTCAGCCTCGGCCTCCCAAAGTGCTGGGATTACAGGAGTGAGCCACTGCACCCAGCCAGCTGTGTATCTTTTTTATAGCTCTTCGGTCTTTTCCTGAGAAATTCAGTATATTCTCTCTTTGTACAAAGAATGGCGAAAAGATAGAAAATGAATCATTTAATATATTTACATCTAATTAAGGAAAAATGTATTTTGCGAATATCATGCAAATATATATTTGTAGCTGCTCAGCTTGAAATATGGAACCAGAAGATAAAAAATATTCATAAGAAAAAGACCAAACCATGCTAAGACAGTTTAATAGAAGGACTGAAAAATAAGCTTTATGAATTACTGACTTAGCCAAGGATGTAGAGCGTCGAGGGTGGCAAATTTCCAAGTTGAAATGAGACTTTTAAAGTGTCAGCTGTAAAA
Source organism: Rhinopithecus bieti (assembly GCF_001698545.2). Lineage (NCBI taxonomy): Eukaryota > Metazoa > Chordata > Mammalia > Primates > Cercopithecidae > Rhinopithecus > Rhinopithecus bieti. The sequence continues at coordinate 559,484 of NW_016806560.1, forward strand.
AGAGCTTCTTTTTGACAAGGGCAAAATTAAGCCATAGTCAGCCCTCTTGTGGCAAATGTAGATACTGACAGAAATCATAATCTTAAAAAGTACTATATAAAGACAGACTTGTCATTGAGCAAGAATTATTCTTCTCTGACACCAAATTTAAGTGCGTTTACTTTAAAAAATCATCATAGCTGTTTGCGATTGCAAAGCACGGTGTAAGTGCCTAGACTCTGGAGTCAAAAAACTTGTTCACAAATCTCATCTTTGCCTCTTAACAGCTGCTGCCAGACCTCTTGGCCTACGTTCTCAACTTGCAGAAACCTCTGTTTTCATAAGCATGTAATGAGGATGGGAGGCTTGTCTGATTAATCCAATAAGGTCATTTGGAAGGTCAAATGAAGTAAAGCACATGGAAGCATTTTTCAACCGTAACGTGCCACAACTGCAATATATTATTTAAAGAGCCAGAGAGCTTAGTCATAAACACCTTTGAAACACTCCTAGACATTGAGCTGAAACGTAGAATATTTTACTACTCCTTTCTGATGTTGGAAGCTTTTCAACTCTTAAATATCTGTATTTCAAAATGAACTCTTCTTTTCTTTGCAGTTTTTCCTCTAGTGTTTTATTTCTAACTTCTACCAGTTTCCTTTCACCTTTTTATTGGCTCTGATAATAAATATTCATCTTTTACATTGCTTACAAATTTTGCTGCTCCTCCTTCTGATCATATTGTTTCTATTCTCATCTTGTTTCAATCATTTATAGCTTCTTTGGTCTCTTTGTAACTGAGTGCTTCCTACGTGACAATTACTGTTTTATGTGCTGGGAATACAGTGGTATAAAAAGTGTGCCTCCACCCCCCATGGATCTTATGAAGAATAAGTAAGTTACACATTACCTATATTAAACATTACAGATATACATAGGCAATGTTAAATGCTGTGAAGAAAGAGAAAGCAGCGGCTCAAAAGCAAAAGGTAGAATGAAAGAAAAATCATTTCAGACTGAAGAAAGGGCAAGTGCCAATGTCCTGAGGCAGAAAAAGCAAGGAGGCCAGGCTGAGAGGAGTGAGCGTTAGAGAGATGACAGGATGCTGAGGAAAGACTGGCCATTGCAGGTCATGAATAACTTTGCTGGCCATGGAAAGGGATGTGGGTTTTATTCTAAATGTGATGGAAGCTGCTGGGGAATTTAAGCGGGATAATGATCTGAACCAATTCGTATCTCCCCGGATCCTACAGCTACTGTATAGAGGATTGACAGCTGGGAGCCAGCCATGAGAAGGCTTTTGCTGTGCTCCCTGAGAGGTGATGGCTGCTTGGACCGGATGGTAGTGGAGGTGATACACAGAGGTCAGATTCAAGTACACTTTGGAATACTATAAGGAGTGAGTGGCAAAGGGAGACTTCGAAGACAATCTTGAGGTTTTGACCTGTGAAACCTTATGAACTGTGGTGTAACTTACAGCTGGAGGAGACTGAAGAAAAAAGTAGATTTGTGTGTGTGTGTGTGTGTGTGTGGTGGTGAAAAGGAACTCAATAGTTTTGTTGCAGATGTGTCAAGTTTGAGGTGTTGCATAGACAGATGGTTGAATCTGAAGTTTGGGGGAATGTGGGATGGAGATATAAAATTGAGATTGTGCAGTTTATGGATAGTATTTGATCCCATAACCCTGGGAAATGAGTCTTGATAAAAATCAAAAGTTCTCAGGATAGAGACCTACAGCATTTAAACATGTAGAGGTTGAGAAGAGGAAAAACTAGGCAAGGAGGGTGAGAAGGAAGATCTGGAAGGTGGGTGAAACATCAGAAAAGAGCAGTACTTGGAAACCAAGTGAAGAAGGGTTTCAAAGTAAGCGAGTGTCAGACTTTTCAAGAGAGGAGGAATAAACTGAGGATAAGAGTGGACCATTGAATGATGCAAGAGGAGGTCATGGCAATGATACTGGATACCCCTGTGCACCACTTCAGAATCCTCTCTCTCCCGTCAGTGCCCACTCCAGCTTTGACCATCATCTCCCACACGCAATCAGATGGTGCCTTGCCTCTGGTCCATCTTGTGTGCCTCTGCCTTCTGCCCTTGATGAGTCTTCCTTGGGAACTTGCTCTGCACATGCACAGATACAGCCTGCAGGTGCAAGGTATTTACTGTGGCCAGGGCCACCCTGAACCAGCGGGGAGCAGGAGCCTGTGGATAAATGCTTCCCACTCTTCTTCCCTGGCAAACAGTTCTGAGATGCATCTTTTAAGTCTCCTCAGAAGGTCTCAGAGGGACTGAGCACCAGTCACCTCTAATGGCAGCCAAACTAATATATCCTTCTATTTTCTTCCCTCTTTCTCTGTTCACGCCTACCATCCTTTATTCTTGTTCACATTCCAATATATACTTCTTCAAGCCAGTCTATTTTTTTCTTGCCAGAAGGTTACACTTGGCTTTCTCAATGATATGGCCCTGTTACTCTCATTCCCTCCAGGCCAATCTGGGTCTTACCTGAACACAGTCTAATTGGGCTGTAGAGCATCTGTATCTGGTGCACACCGAATAAGTTGTCAACATGTGTTCATAGGAATTAGGGGAACATGTGTAGAGGTGGTTCTTCAGGATATCAGGCCATCTGGCAGTGGCTGAATGATGGAATGGGATGGTAAAGTGAAATATCAAGTGGTATAGGAAAATACTTTTTAATGTGAGAACACTTTCTTTTGACTTGGAGTTCAACATTCTAGCCAGAGGTGCTGGTGGTAGTTCTAGAACACTGCTGGGTTAGCTCCGTAAAGTTTGATTGAAATGATGGCCTTCAATGAGTTAGCTGGAGCTGCCAGAACTGTTATGGCATGGTATTGAGGACAGGATTAGAGGGCTCAGGGAAGAGAGAATGTTGGGATGGTTTTATCATGTGAGTTTGACAACCCAGGAGGGCACAGAGGACATCTCCCTCACAAACAGTGAGGGGCAGCACTGATATATTGGGAAGCTCAGAAAGCTGTTGTCCTCCGCAGAGCAGGGTTGACAGTGAGAGGTGGTGCTACTGGCCCAGGATCCCCAGCAGAATTAGGAATGATGGGATTCTGGGATTGTGGGGGTGAGAGGCAGCTTGGACATCAGTACTACAACGAGCAGCAAGCCTGGAGGGTGGTCATGGTGCCATGACCTTAAGGCTTTGTGGAGATGGCTTCTAATCCTGGTTTCTGAAGGGGATCCAAATGGATAGCTTATTGGGCTGCTAATTAATGTAGTGAGAAAACCTGTGAGTTAGTAAGACAGTAAGTCTGTCAGCTGCTGCAATGGAGCTTCATTCCAGACCCATTCTGAAAAAAGATAGCCTTTATTTTATCAAACTGCAAATGATTCCATGGCACCGTGAGGTAGGTACTGTGAACTGTGCTCCTGGTTTACTACACTTACATACTTTGTCTCACAAGTCACTTAACTCTTCCATCTCACAATGTCCTGTGCATTTTGGTTACACAGCAGTAATCATTAGCTCTCAGAAAGAGAATGGGCCAGGCGCAGTGGCTCACGCCTGTAATCCCAGCACTTTGGGAGGCCAAGGCAGGTGGATCACCTGAGGTCAGGAGTTCGAGACCAGCCTGACCAACATGGTGAAACCCTGTCTCTAAAAAATATAAAAATTAGCCAAGCATGATTGTGGGTGCCTATAATCCCAGCTACTTGGGAGGCTGAGGCAGGAGAATCGCTTGAACTCGGGAGGCAGAGGTTGCCATGAGCCAAGAGTGTGCCGTTGCACAGCAGCCTGGGCAACAGAGTGAGACTCCATCTCAAAATAAAATAAAATAAAATAAACAAGAAAAAAAAAGAAAAAGAGAATGAAGACTAATCTCATTGGGCCTCTTCCTTGCTGTTCAGCTCAAACTCTAAGACAAAATACACTGGAAGAAAGAGCAGGTGTCATTACTTCTTGCTGCCAGGTGACTCTGCACAGGTGTTGCTTTCCTGAAGCCTTTGGTTTCATAATGCTTTGTCACATCCAGCATTATGTGTGGGTGTGACAGGCAGGACCTGGGTAAGGAGAATTCTGTACTGTGTGTTCCTTGTTTATTTTCTCTGAGTATCCACATCTTGAGTTCAGTCCTCAAGCGGGCCTCAGGTACCACTCCTTATAATACCTCAAGATGTTCTATAGAGAGGGATTAGTTAGGCCAAACAGAAACCATTCCATGGAATGAAATGAATTTCCATTCATAATTTGTGCCTGCATAATTTATATATGCTATATTCAGATATCCTTCAAATATATATTTTAAGTATATGTTAAACTACATAAAATATAAATAAATATTATATATTTATTTGCTATTTGTATATAACACATGATACAATGCATACTGCAAAACAGGGGCAATACTAGTGTTAACTCTCCACAAAGTACTGATAAATCTTTAAGCCTGGAGGAGCTAAAAGGTGAGTGTGTCTCTGTTCTGTGTCTATTCAGATCATTTTCTCCTGCTTGTCTTTTAATCTGTTTTGGTGTCACTCTCTGATTTGTACTGCAGCCTGATTCATGCAGATAATTTTGCCTCTTGATGTTACTCAAAGTTTACACTCCAAGGTACAGATTTCAGCAGTGTTCTTTTCCCATTGGCTTCTGTGTAGGTCATTGCAACATTGAAATACCAAAAGGTGTGGGTCTCTTTCAATGCATTCTGAAAAATTATCCCAGTTGTTGCGTTCTCAGAACAGCCCACAAATGGCCTCTCTCCACTCTGCCTACAAAGACAAAAAGTTGCCATCAACCCTCTTTGCCAGAGCAGGCAGTTGTCTCAGCTGGATGAGTCGTCTCAGCTGGATGAGTTGTTCCAGACTGGATGCTGGTTGAGAAAGTCAGGCTTCCTACTCTAAAGAAGAGACAGAGAGTTGGCATGGATTGAGGGCTTACGATGTACCAGGCCCTGGGCTCAGGGTTGTCAAGATGCTGCCTCCTTTTACTACGGTATCTTTCAGTAATGCCATGCATGTTCCTCCATAACCTCCAACCTAAATTGTGGCTTAAGTATTTTAGATGTTGCCTTTCTTGGGTTTCACTGTGAACTTTGCTGCATGTAAATCATAGTGTGTGTGTTTTCCTGATGTTCCCTAGAGAGAAGTTACAGGAGCCCAGTGCAGTGCATTTTAGCATGCTAAGAAAGCAAATGCCATGAATTTTGTGTTCATTTTAACTCTGAGCTCTGAGGTTGACTGCTCATTTTTTGGAGACCCTGGGTATCTTCTGAGTGTTGGGATGGGGCATTAGAATCTGTCTTGTGTTTCTCTTCCACCATCCCACTTTGGCCAAGGCCCTTCCACATGTATTTTTTCTTTATATCTGCTAATGTTTGGAAGCTTCAAGCCCTTTCCCCAACTTCATGTGGGGACCCCTATGCTTCCCTATAACTTAATGTCTCATTCTCAGTGCCGAGAGGTTACGGCCATCTTCTCTTCACTATGGGGATATTTTGTAGGTTCTTGTCTTTGCATTAGAGGGAGCTGCCACCATCCCTGTCCTGCTTCTGCTCAGTGTTAGATTGCCTTCTAAACATCCGGGGGCAGGAGGGGCTAGGTGACACACAGGGGCCAGAGAGTGGCCCAGAACTAAAGACTAAAGTTCTCACATATCTTCTACCCTGGAAGAAAGTAGGTAAGTTACATTTGACCCAGCAATCCCATTACTGGGTATATACCCAAAGGATTATAAATCATTCAACTATAAAGACACATGCACACATGTGTTTATTGTGGCACTGTTCCCAATAGCAAAGACTTGGAACCAATCCAAATGCCCATCAATGATAGACTGGATTAAGAAAATGTGGCACATCTACACCATGGAATACCATGCAGCCATAAAAAAGAATGAGTTCATGTCCTTTGCAGGGACATGGATGAAGCTGGAAACCACCATCCTCAGTAAACGAACACAGGAACAGAAAACCAAACATCACATGTTCTCACTCATAAGTGGGAGTTGAACAATGAGAACACAGGGACACAGGGAGGGGAACATCACACACTGGGGACTGTCCAGGGTGGGGGTAGGGGAAGAATAGCATTAGGAGAAATACCTAATGTATGACAGGTTGATGTGTGCAGCAAACCACCATGGCACTTGTGTACCTATATAACAAACCTGCATCTTCTGCACATGTACCCTAGAACTTAAAGTATAATTTTAAAAAGTAATAAAAAAGAAAAAGAAAGTAGGTAAGTTACTACCTATAGGTTATAGGCAAGTTCCTTTTGTTGATTTTTAGTTAAGTTGCTTCAGCAGGTTCTGTAAGTGACTCCGTGTGTGTGTGTGTGTGTGTGTGTGTGTGTGTGTGAAACAGAGATTTTAAATAGAAAATACAAACAGACTGGAAAAGACACAATGAAAATAGTAAAGGAAAGCAAGAATATTCTCTCCTGGGGCCTTCAAAAAGTTTGAGGCCCCAGGATAGAATATTCTTGCTTTCCTTTATTATTTTATTTTAATTTTTACTTTTATTCATTCTGTGGCCATCACTTGGGATTTCCCCCCTTTTAAATATGTCTGGTCTGCCTTGTCTGCAAATTCCTAGACATGGGGGCATCTTGGGACTGCAGGATAGCCAGATTTCTCCATGACTCTGAGGGTAGTGATGCTGATGTGAAGAGAAATGCCAACATAAAACAATAGCAACAACAACAACTAAAGAAAAAACAACTAAAGAATTGGAAAATGAAAGTGAAAGGGCCTGACAGTGCAAGACAGAGATACTCATGTGAGATGATTTCTTTCTCCTCTGGAAGCTACATGTGCTGGGGGAGACAGGTTTCCTTTCTCAGGCTTCCTCACCTGGCCTCCACCTATGAGAGAGGTGGGTGACAGATGAGATCCAGGAGCACTGATTCTTCTCCAGCCAGGAAACAAGCCAGAGCAATGGCCTGGGAAGTCACTTTGGCTACCAGCGCTGCCCAAGAGGACTCAATTTAGTTCAGTCAAAATATATGAAGACACTATCACGTGCCAGATTCTGTGCTAGGCTCTGGCTTCCTAAGCAATAGACAGGAAATAATCGGCAGGATTTGGATCTCCATTGGAACTGGTAAATTGGAGCAAGGGTTGGGTGGAGGATGATAGCTAGGCATCTGGCTTGGGCAATTAGAAGGAAGGTGATGATATTAGCGAACAGACTCTCAGGGGAGCAGGTTTAAGCAAGGTGGGGCAGAAAGAGGGCGGAAAATGATACGTTTGGTTTGGTAGGTGTTGAGTGGGGCCTGCCATTTAGGCATTCAAGTGGAGATTCCAGAAACGGGTGGATATATAGGTCAAGGGTTCAATAAATACATGAACAATTAAATGAATACATAAATACATAGAGAGTAAATGATTTTCTTTTTCAGTTTCAGAATTAGAAACCTGGATCTAGAAGTCACGAGTCTAGGTAGAGGCAGTTACTAACATTGCTCTAATCTTTGGTTTCCTAATCTGGAGAAAGAGAATAAATACCTGCCCTGAAAAACCCATGGGGTAATTGCAATCATCAGATGAGACAATTTATATAAGTTTGTTTTTAACATGCAAAGGGATGCAATTATAAGATCTTAGCATTACTGATTGATCTCTGTGTGTATAATATGACCCTTAGCAGTGTGGGATGCAAAAGGATAGAAAATACAGCTCTTTTCTCAAGGAGTTTGCAATCAATTAAGGGTGTAGAAAGATTATGCTTTTAAAACAATAAGGAAGGTGAAATTTTGGGGAACTCTCCTAAGACTTGGGTGGAGGAGAAGGGTACAACATGGGAAAAAATTAATGGTGGGAAAATTGTAAAGCATTTAGGCTCTTCATCATTAAAATATTCTGACCAGGATTGTAGGACTATTGCAAGAAGACTGTCTAATCTAAGAAACACATTTTTATTTCAGGCTTTTACTGTACAGGCAATTCATAGGATGTCTCTTCTATTTGGAAAACGACTACTTGTCAAAAACTCTGAAACACCCTGTCAGTACCTTCACAGGGTGTGATACTGTCTGCTGGCAAAACATAAAAGCTACAGCCAGGGATGGCTGCATAATTTGTGCGGTCAGTGCAAAATGAAAATGCAGGCCTCTTGTTCACAAATTAACAAAACTTTCAAGATGGTGGCAGCAGGTTACTAAACTAAGCAGGGCCTTCTAAGCCTGGCCCTGGGCAAGTGCAGATGTCTTCTACGACGCTAACTCTACCTGCAGCCTCTCCAGAATCTGCCACAGGACATCATCTGGGTCACCATTTAAATCAGGTAGAGCTTGATTAGCATTCAGTGAACATTTGTTAAATCATAGCACTGCGTATCTATCCTGTGCTAGGCCAGCCTAGAAATGGGCACAGAGATTATGAGGCTAGATAAAGCCATCGTCCCTTGAGGAGCACTGTTGCTTGCTTCGTAAAAAATAACATATGTTTTATTTTTTGAAGGTTCAGTGTAAATACTACCTCCCAAATGTCTCCACTAGTTTTCGCTTCCTTCTGTGTTCCGCAGTGTTCTGTACTTTGTATTCTTTCTTAGGGAAAATGACTGACAAAAGGTGGCCTTGAACCCAAGTCTCCTTGTTCGGTGGTTGTGTAATCACGTGATGGGTTATTCCTGTGTGCTGCACAGACAAAACCAGTTCACTGAGACTGTGATCTTGCAGTAAAGCAAGAGTTGAATTAACCTGAGGCTGCCCTTGTGGAAGACGAAGTTATTACTCAAATCAGTCTCCGGAAGGCTCAGAGGTTAGGGTTTTTCAAGGATAGTTTGGTGCGCAGGGGACTGGGTAATGGGTGCTGCTAATTGGTTGAGAATCATAGCAGTGTGGAAAATGGTCTTTATACACTGAGTCTGCCTCTGAGCGGTGGGGGGGCACAGGACCGGTTGACTCATGCGTCACAAATCTGGGTGGGGTCAGTCTGAAAAACATCTGAAAAGACCAATCTTACATTCTGTAATAGTGATGTTATTTATATGGGCAATTGAGAAAGTCACAAATCTTGTGACCTTTGGCCATGTGACTCCTCTGCAGTAAGGGATTATAGAAATCATGCCCACGGTGTCACAGAATTCAGGTCCCTACCAGAATCCTAATCTTGTGGCTCTTCATTAGTCTTACAAAGGTGATTTCAGCTGCTGAACAAGGAGGAGTTAGTTTTAGGGCGAGACTATTATCATCCTTGCTTTAAAGTTAAACTGTAAATTCCTCCCCTGAGTAGCTTGTAATATACCCAAGGATAAGCGAGAGCAGCCAGCCTGTGAGGCTAGAAACGAGGTGGGGTGAGCCCAGGCCAGACTTATCTCACTGTCATAATCTTTGCAAAGGCAGTTTCAGTCAAGGGGAGTCATTGAATTAGCAAGGCTTCCTACAGCACCACGTTATAATGGGGGGGGGGGTCACAGTACTGATCCCCAGGGAGCAGCCAGGTGGGGCCCATAGTAGCTGAAGCCTCCCAGCTAGTCTCCTGGCTGTGAACACTGTATGTTCTGTGCAAGGCACTTGAATGGTGTACACCGGAAAAATGTAAAGAAGCCCCGTGTACCAGCACAGTTCCTTTTGGACACCAAGGATATTCACTCACACCCTTCCTCCAGGGTTTTCATGTAAATTCAAGGTATTGTCCTCTTTTCTTGACTATTTATTTATTTATTTATTTATTTATTTATTTATTTATTTTAGTTAGTTAGTTAGCTAGTTAGTTGGTTAGAGACGAGGTCTTGCTGTGTTGCTTAGGCTGGAGTGCAGTGGCGTGATCTTGGCTTACTGCAACCTCCGCCTCTGGGGTTCAAGTGATTCTCCTGCCTCAGCCTCCCGAGTAGCTGGGATTACAGGCATGTGCCACCACACCCAGCTAATTTTTGTATTTTTAGTAGAGACGGGGTTTCACCATGTTGGTTGGGCTGATCTCAAATTCCTGACCTCTGCCCGCCACAGCCTCCCAAACTGCTGGGATTACAGGTGTGAGCCATCACACCCAACCTATATTGCTTTTATCCCTAACACACCTCCTGTCTTAGGCTGGGCTTTGTCATTGAGCCATTTGTCTATTTTGAGGGAATTTATAAGTTACTGACCCCCAAATCTGCTGTTGAATTTATTTTTAGGGGTGGCGTTGCCCACAAGTTGAGAATAGAGGGAAAACATTTATCAGAGGCTAGCTGAGACAAAAATGTCTCCTTAAACAGCTAGCTGATCTGCCTTGGAATCTGATGTAAATTGTGTGACATACCTTGTTTCCCCTTTTTGAATGGATGTCTGAGAACTGAACCCATTCTGGGTTTTTAAAACCTGCCTGGATTTTCAAAGATCAAGGTACTGTAGAAATATTTTGGCAGAACTCTACCAAAATGTATAAGGCATTATTGCATGTTATTGAAATACCATTATTTCCCTTATTTTAATTTCCTTTTCTCTCCTTCCCTCTGGTTTTCTATTTTTATATTGACATGACGCTAATATCATTTGCTGCTGCAGATTTCTTTTTAGAATGAGACAATAAATATATACACAAATACATGATCAAATAAGTAAATATACAAATAAGTAGAAAGTAAATAAATTTCTAACCTGTCCTCAGAAACCTCTGTTTTTCTTTTTTCTTTCTTTTTGTTTTTAAGACAGTGTCTCACTCTGTCACCCAGGATAGAGTGCAGTGACACAATCATGGCTCACTGTAGCCTCTAACTCCTGGGCTCAAGCAATCCTCTCACCTGAGCCTCCTGAGTAGGTGGGACCACAGGTATGCTGAGGAAAGAGAGAGACTCTCTCATATTGTTTTATATTGTTTTATACTCAGTACGTGTTTTAAGAAAAAAACAAGGAAGTAAAACCAAAGATAGGCAGCCCGGCGCCAGGCCCGAAATCAGGCCTGGACCTGCCTGGCCTAAACCCAGTGGTTAAAAATAAACTCATAACTTAGAAACCAATGTTATTCATAGATTCCAGCCATCGTGTAGAAGAACATTGTGAAACTCTCTTCCCTGTTCTGTTTCTCTCTATCAGTGCATGAAACCCCTGTCATGTATCCCCTAGATTGCTCAATCAATCACGACCCTTTCATATGAAATCTTTAGTGTTGTGAGCCCTCGAGCTTGGATTTTAAGGCAGTAGCTTGCCGATGCTCCCAGCTGAATAAAGCCCTTCCTTCTACAACTCGGTGTCTGAGAGGTTTCGTCTGCGGCTCGTCCTGCTACAATGCCACCATGCCTGGCTAATTTTTTAATGTTTTCTACAGACAGGGTCTCATTTTATTGCCCAGGCTGTTCTCAAACTCCTGGGCTCAAGTGGTCCTCCCTGCTCAGCCTCCAGAAGTGCTGGGATTGCAGGAGTAAGCCACTGCATTGAGCCACTTGTATGTTCTTTTTTTGTTTGTTTTCCCCTTGTTTCCTCTCCCACGTACCTGTCCAAAAACCCTCTACAAAGAGAGGAAACAAAACACAATACCTAATATGCCCCCGAGTATTTACAGAAGAGAAACTGAGGAACACATTACTAAATCATTCAATCTCACCTGTCGTTTTTCAGCTGGTATTGGTGGCTTGAGAAGGCACCTGTGTATTCCTTTTTCCACAGGGGAATGTAAAGTCCATGAAGGGGAAGACTGTCTTTTCTTTAATCAGTTTCATGCACCTGCTACACTTTGGGTCACATGCGGAATGTGCTGATGAGGAGGAGAATGGGGGTTTCTGTGGGAAGCTGTGGAAATTTCCGACAACTTTAATAGCAGGCATCTGGGGGCAAGAGAAGGAACCAGATGAACCTGGAGAATCATTTCTGCCTCCTGATTTGTGGGCTAGCAGAGGGCTGGAGGTGGATTCAAGCTCAACCACAGATAGATGTTCTCCCGCTGGTATTTTCCATATATTTAAATCTTCCTGCTAACACAAAGTACAGTGCAGATGCCTTTCACTTTGTGTGACAGCTCTGTTTCTGGGCATTTCTATGGAAATTGAGCTCTTGTACTGTAAATGGCCTCATTTAACATACAGCTGGGCAGCTCTCAGTGCAAAGGAACCCTGGAGCGAATCCTTTTGAAAGCAAGGGACCTTCTGTGACTTAAGTAATCACATTCTAATTTATATTTTCTCTTAATTTGGATTGTAACTTAAAGAGCTTCTTCATAAATCTTTACTTAATATAAGTAAATAAATTAGTGCATATCTTATAATATTTTTCCCAGGGGCAAAATAATCAAATGTGTCATACTTGTAATTATATTTTAAGTCAATGATTTAATCATAGCCTTAGGAGAGTACAGATGTCATGGAAAGTTTCTGCTCGTTAGCTCTTACAAAGTGGGGATAGCCAGAGTCTAGTTTGTTCATCTGAGAATGTCGAGCTGGACTGTTGCCCTGGGATGTCCTGAGTTTTTCACGAAAGGCTACAGTTCTTCAAGTCTGGCTCATTGTATATGCCACAGACCTTGGGTCTGCAATGAGCCAAACTTTAAGAAAGAAGAAATTAGGTCAAATCATAACTAGATTTGGTTGCTTGTCTTAAACCTGTTTGACCTTGAGCAAGTCTCTTGAAACCACTGAGCTTCAATTTTCTCAGCTTCTCAACTTGAAAATGGACTAAAATATTACAGAGGGTCCCTGAGAGAATGTGGAGGAACAATATTCTTAACACACTTTATAAAGTGCAAGGTATAAAACGTATTAGTAATTGATAGAGGACAGGGGATTTTGTTTTCTGTTTTCCTTTCGTTTTTCTTTAAACTGGACTCTGCTTTGTTAATAAGCTCTCTCCTGGAGTCCTCTGATTCTGATTGTTTTAGTTGAGCCTACTTGATTGTTTTTAAGATTTCCTGGAGATTAACAACCTTCCTTAGAAAAATGCATCCCTTTGAAAGGACACAGGTTAGGAAGATTTCTAGAGAAGAGAAAGTTCGCCCTCTAGTGTGGCCCGGGAGAAAAGTAGTATAGGAATTTATAAAGTAGGTCAAAAATGTGCTTTCAAAAGAAGCTGCTATTACTTTATTATCTTCTTCACAAAGTTTGGATGGAACCCCCCGTTTCTTTAGCAATTTAGCTTGACTACTAGGACTACTAGATATGTACTCAATAGATCTTCAAAGGAACTGTTGACGACCATCCCTCTGACACTTTGAAAGCCATTGAAGACAAGTAAAATTTTCAGAATTAGCTCAATTTATTCTTACCGGATGGTATTTTTAATAGTCGTAGTTGTAATGTACATGCTCAGTAGAATCTTGCCTTTATTTATTTGCTTGACTTAATTTCAAATTAAATGACCTCAATCAAGATTATGAACTAAGCAGCTGACGCTGTAAATGGTAGACTCTGCTCCTGGTGAGTAGAGAATGGCCAGAGAAATGAATAATGTCTAATAATTTCAAAATGATAGCAAGCATTTCATCGCACCGGCAAACAATACACTAAGACACAAGATTTTTTTTTTTCCCATGAAATTACTGGTTGCTTATATTGTTTTAAATTGACAAGGGCACATCTTACTAAGCTTTGAGCTTTAAGCCAACAATTTTGATTCTATTTTGGGACACCTCAAAGAAATGTAGCAAGTGTAACTTCCTCAAGCCACTCAGTTATAGGTTCCAATAATTCACGATCTTTATTTTCCTATTATGTGATGTAATACATATCTTGATTCTTATTTCTGCCTCTTAGCAAAAAACTTAACCGAGTTATTTTCAGGCCTGGTGGTGTGCTGGAACCAGCTTGTATCAGCATGCAAGAGCTCACTGTAAATTTTCAGAGAATTTTCATGCCAGTTATTCTTACTTTGTGAGATAATATATAATTCTCAGAGAAATTTGGAAAATGTAGAAAAGTTTTAAAGAAAACAAAATTATTCACATCTCCACCGCTCAGAGACAACTACAGTTAATATTTTATTGTGCATTTTCTCTATTTTTTTGTGTGCTATATATAGTTTTCTTTCCAAAATTTATTTATTTTTTCTATTTTTCAGTGAGCTTTTCTCTGTCATTAAATAGCCTTTCATAATGAGAGGTTTTTTTTAAAATTATTTCAACTTTTCTTTTAGATTCAGGAGGTACATGTGCAGGTTTGTTACATGGAAATATTGTGTGACGCTGAGGTTTGAGGTATGGATGAACCCATCACCCAGGCAGTGAACACAGTAACTAATAAGGGTTTTTCAGTTCTTGTCCCCACTCCCTTCTTTCCCCTCTGGTGTTCTCCAGTACCTATTGTTCCATCTTTATGCTGATGTATGCTCAATGTTTAGCTCCCATTTATAGGTAAGAACATGGCAGTATTTAATTTTCTGTTCCTGTGTTAATTTGCTTAGGATAATGGACCCTAGCTGCATCCACACTGCTGCAAAAGACATGATTTCCTTCTTTTTCATGGCTGCATAGTATCCTATGGCATTTATGTACCACATTTTCTTTATCTAATCTACTGTTGATGGGCATCTCAGTTGATTCCCTGTGTTTGCTGTTGTGAATACTGTTGCGATGAACATGAGTTCATGTGTCTTTTTGGTAGAATGATTTATTTTCCTTTGAATATATACCCAGGAATGAGATTGCTGGTGCATAGTTCTGTTTTAACCCATTTAGGCCTGAGGTTGCAATTTTTTGAATTTTTGCAATCAGACCTTGGAGATGACCTTGAGCAGTAGGATGTAAATAACTCCCACATGCTTAGTGTTCCAATAATGGAACACTAGGCATATTAAGTTCTTTGAGAAATCTCCACACTGCTTTCCAGAGTGTCTGAACTAATTTACATTTCCACCAACAGTATAAAAGCATTCTCTTGTCTTCATAGCCATGCCAGCATCTGTTATCTTTTGACTTTTTTAGTTTTTTTTTTTTTTTTTTTTGAGACAAAGTCTCACTCTTATTGCCCAGGCTGGAGTGCAATGGCACAATCTCGGCTCACCGCAAACTTTGTCTCCCAGGTTCAAGTGATTTTCCTGCCTCAGCCTCCTGAGTAGTTGGGATTACAGGTGCCCGCCACCACACCCACTAATTTGTTGTATTTTTAGTAGAGACTCCTGACTCCTGACCTCAGGTGATACACCCGCCTTGGCCTCTCAAAGTGTTGTGGGATTACAGGTGCGAGCCACTGCGCCTGGCCATCATTTCACTGTTTAATGATAAGCGATTCTGTCTGGTGTGAGATGGTGTCTCACTGTGGTTTTGATTTGCATTTCTCTGATGATTAGTGATGATGAGCATTTTTTCATAAGTTTCTTGGACACTTGCATGTCTTCTTCTGAGAAGTGTCAATCCATATCCTTTGCCCATGTTTTAATGGGGTTATTTGCTTTTGCTTGTTGATTTCAGTTCCCTATAGTTTCTGGATATTAGGTCTTTGTTGGATGCAGTTTGTGAATATTTTCTTCTATTCTGTAGGTTGCTTGTTTACTCTGTTGATAGCATCTTTTGTCGTGCAGAAACTCTTTAGTTTAATTAGGCCCCATTTGTCAATTTTTGTTTTTGTTGCCATTACTTTTGAAGACTTAGACATAAATTATTTGCCAAGGCCAGTGCTGAGCAAGTTAAAAAGGAAGGCAGAGAGGGAAGGAATGAGACCAAATGCCAGAACTTAACCTAGAGCTCCAGCTGATTGAGATATGTGGAAAAATAGTTACCACTCACCCACCAGGTAACTCAATTGTCCCCATGGAGACGTGAATAAGGGATGGAGTATGCCTGGACTGTGACTCTAGGGAAGTTTCTCCGCATGGAATTATGAGGAGCTGAGGATCCACATCAAACTCATCCCTATAAACTAAGCCCTGGATGATCTGAAGTCATTTACCTCTCTGACTCGATATCTTCTTACTCCCTCCTTTGCAGCCTCTCAACACTCTACCACAATAGACAGAATTTGTGCAGTGACTCTCCACACCCATTCTCCTCTCCAGTTCACATGTGCCTTTCCCTCTACTCAGAGAATCATATTTCTTCCCCTTACCTGGGTAATTCCTGCTGAACTTTGTCGTGCAGAAACTCTTTAGTTTAATTAGGCCCCATTTGTCAATTTTTGGTTTTGTTGCCATTGCTTTTGAGGACTTAGACATAAATTATTTGCCAAGGCCAGTGCTGAGAAGGGTGTTTCCTAGATTTTCTTCTAGGATTTTTATAACTTGAGGTCTTATAATCAAGTCTTGAATTCATCTTGACTTAATTTATATATGATGAAAAGTAGAGGTCCAGGTTCACTCTTCCACGTATGGCTAGCTAGTTGTTCCAGCACAATTATTTTAATAAGGAGTCATTTTCCCATTCTTTATTTTTGTCAACTTTGCTGCAGATCAGATGGTTGTAGGTGTGTGGTTTTGTTTCTGAGTTTTCTATTCTGCAGCATTGATCTATGTGTCTGTTCTTGTACCAGTACCATGATGTTTTGGCTATGGAGCCTCATAGTATAATTTGAAGTTGGGTAATGTGATGCCTCAGGCTCTATTCTTTTGGCTTGGTTGCTTTGGATCTTCAGGCTCTTTTGTGCTTCCATATAAATTTTAGAATAGTTTTCTGTAATCCTGTGAAGAATGATGTTGGTACTTTGATAGGTATAACATGGAATCTGTAGATTACTTTGGGTAATACGGCCATTTTAACAATATTAATTCTTTTAATCTATGAACATGGAGTGTTTTTTCATTTCTTCATGTCACCTATAATTTTTTTTTGGCAATGTTTTGTAGTTTTCCTTATAAAGATCTTTCACCTCCTTGGTTAGAGGTATTCCTATGTATTTTATTTATTTATTTGTATATGGATGCCAGTTGTTAAGAACTCATTATTAAAAATTAAATTGTATAAACTTACAGCTAAATAATGTATAGTAAAAGTAAAGATTATAAGGCTCATCTTTCCTAATTGGTTTTGGTGGACACTGTAATGTAATACCATGGTCTTCATACTCCCTGCCCATTCCCATACGTCCAGACCCACGTTTCCCTTTTTGACTCTGAACTCTTAGGCTTGGTCCTTCCAGGTCTCCCTCCAGCATGCCAGGCCTTTCACCATGGCCCGTGAGTCAGGCCCTTTCTCTTTCCCCACAAAGTGGATGACCAAGTATCATACCTAACCCTCTGCCTATAAGGAGGATTTTCTCCACCTTTGTCTTTTTTTCCTTTTCTTTTTTTTCTTTTTTTCTTTTTTTTCAGACAGAATCTCACTGTGTCACCCAGGTTGGAGTGCAGTGGCATGATCTTGGCTCAATGTAACCTCTACCTCTTAGGTTCAAGCAATTCTCGTGCCTCAGCCTCCCGAGTAGCTGGAATTACAGGCGCATGCCACCATGTCTGGTTAATTTTTTTCTGTTTTTAGTAGAGATGGGGTTTTGCCATGTTGGCCAGGCTGGTCTCAAACTTCTGACCTCAGGTGATCTGCCTGCCTCAACCTCTCAAATCACTGAGATTACAGGCATGAGCCACTGCGCCTGGCCCACTATGTCTCTGAAGGCCACCCCAAGGAAAACTACATTTTCATCTTGTAATCACAAAACAGAGCTACCATTGGAAATCACACTCTGACTTTCACTTCCAGCTTGCATTCAGGAGTCTCCACATGGCAAGAGCTGTGAGCCGAGGAAGGGTGCTGGTGGGATATACATGGGGGCCATGAGGGTCTGGGCTACAGGCTCATGGAATATGCTGTCCCTTCTGGTTCTGCTAGGCTTAATCTTTGATGCACCATTTTCATCTTATAATGAATTCCTAATGGGCCTCTGTTATGACTTGATGAGGCTGAGGGGACTAGTAATTGTAGTCGAATGGTCATTTGTCATCTCAGCTCTACCAGAGCCAAACAACATGACAGGATTGTCTTTCAAAAGGTGTATAATTCTCTGCTGCAGAAGACACGGCATGCTCCAGTCCCCAAAGGGCCTGTGTTGGGATTCTCCCACGGGGATGTTCCAGACTGCACAAAGCATCTTTTCTCTCTACTAATACTTCCAGAACCATTGCATTTGCTGGATTGTTTTCCCCAGTGGCAGGCTGCTTGAGCTGCCTTAGGCCTGCTTCAAAGCCCCTTCCTGCTCCAGGCCCCACTCAAGGATCCAAGCTCTTTATATTTCCCAGTATATAGTTAAAGCAGTAATTCCAGGTGTGGAATATGCTACCCCCAGAATCCAAAGAGGCGTTTCCTCTCTGTGCCTTCTTTGTTATAACGGGGCACAATGCAATGAGCTGCTTCTACTTTGGAATGGATGTCCTCACCACTGAATTTCTAAACATTTTACAGATGTGGCAGGTTCTGATTCTTTGTGAGTCTTACTTCCCACCCTCTGTAGCACATGTGTTGCCCACAGCATGCAAGCCACCTCTAGCTCATCCAGCCCCACCAACATAATACTATTCATGTAACAGATCAATGTGCTGTGTTCTGGGATGTTCAGATGGTCCAGGTCTCTCTAACCTTTCTATGTTAAAGGGTAGGATAATTCATGTAGCCCTGGGGCAAACCTTCGAATGTTTCCTGTTCTTTATTCCATGTTAATGCAAACTGTTTTTTATTCTCTTTTCTGATAATGATAGAAATGAACACCTTCACCAAATCAATGGCCACACACCATGTGTCCGAGGCTAAGATATCACAGTGAGCATGGTGACTGCAATCCGGGTTGAGCTTGCATCCCAGGCATCCTGCAGGATTCATCCTCCAGTTTCCAGGGGGCCAGACTGGTGAATTTAATGAAGGTATGATAGAGATTATCTATGGCCTTTGCATCCTTTAGATTTTTAAGGAGAGCACTCACGTCTGCCATCCTCCAGGGGTGCAATATTGCTTTTGATTTATTATCTTGGCCAGAAAGTGTCAGTTTCAGAGACTTCTATGAAGTTCCACTCTTGCCTTCTCCACTCTGAGAATTCTTACCCTGCAGAATAAGGCATCAACTCTGAAGTATATTCATCTCAATTATATATTTTGGGACTGGGCAAACAGTACTGAGTGGGTCTGGTGACCCAGTGTGACTCACTGTATGCCAAATGTGTTCAGGATTACCCTGATTGCATAGATTCTATATGCCCCTATTCTAATATGGAGAAAGGCCTGATGATGCTCTAGGAGTTACAGTATTAATGTCAGTCAGATCCTGTGTCCAATCAGTGAGATGTCTGGGTGGTCCATTTTCTCCAGTGTTCAGTTACTCATGCAAATGGCTGTAGGTTCCTTTGTGGAAGAATTAGGAAATTGCCACCGTGTGATTGACATGATGATGCAGGATCCTTTCTCCTAGAGAGCTGGTCACCTCATCAGCCAGTGGGCTCCAGGTCTGAAAATTAGCTCAGGTCTGGAGTCTGGGAAAGGGGTGACTTCCCCTCAGCCTCCTGGCCATCCCTTCTTGACATCTTCCACTGGTATAAACTGAGTAGTATCCTTGTCAATTGTCCATCTATTTTTGTCCCCCAAGCTGCTACATTCTCTCAACCATCTCCATAACTTGTGCATGTGGCCCCCCCCAGCTGCCACTCCAACTCTGATAGTCATTGAGACCCCAGGCTTCCAATGGCTAAATCTCACTGCCAGACCTCTCTTGTTCAAGCGTCCTGGCCTATCATCTGATTGCTGTTGATGAACCAGATTCCATAGCAGGTTCTCCCACTGTCAGCCCAGGCCTGCAGGGAACAGCCACCACTCACCTCCTTAGTGATGCCGGTGCCTACTCACCAGCACATTCCAATAGCCTTGGTGTGTATTGTGTCACCTGGACCCTCTGGTGGAACCTAATCTGGATGTCTTCTGGCTGTACACAGTATACCCATTCCAGCAGGTTCCACTTTTTGGAGACTTTTAATCCCTTGTTCCACCATTCTGCCACCTCAGTTCTGTCTTTTCAGCATGAGCTATTGCTTTTTTCATGCCTCTAGGAACCGTGTTAGCAATGATTTAGTTAGCACCCTTGCCTGGGTCATTGCTGGAGTATTAAATCCTATCTCTTGGAATGATGCCCTCAACTGAGTCAACAAACTCTTTCGTATCCAGTTTTATGTTTTGCCTTCCTTAATCAAACATTCTAAGTATTCAGCCCCCGTGTACTTCTCCAGCTAGTGCATGCTGGTCTCGCCTTAAGACTCCTTTGGGATATAGTCCTTTCCTTCTTTACTCATAGCCGGGTTATGCTATAGCTTAGTCCTTTTTGTAAAACTAGTGGCCAGGAGAATCCTAAGGGGGCACTCACTGGTTCTGCTTATGATACACTCTCCATAGGACTTTCTTTAATTCCCAGACTTGTTAGGGGCCTGGCTCTCCCTTTCCATAGGAACTTTTTGCATCATCTCCTGGAATACTTGTTATATTACACAGTCTTCCCCACTAGGCTATAAGTGCCATGATATGGGTGGGTATTCTCCTTGCCTAGTTCCATGCCTGACATGAATATTTAATCACGTGTGGCTTGAACATGTGTGGCCTTGTAATAAAGGCCAACATGCACTGAGTGTTCATCATGGGCCAGTTCCCATAAGCTCTTCCATACACACTCACTTATTTAATCTTCACATTAATTCTCTGGGATAGGAACTATCATTAATTCCTGTCTTGCAGATGAGGCAGTCTATCCTTCACCTAGGTCCCCATAGCATCCTATACATCTGTTGTCATACTAATTACTGTATTGTGTGCCTTGAATTATTTTCTACTTTAGAATTAGAACTGTACTTGAGTAGAGAATCATAGAAATTCAATATACTTTTGTGTGTATCCGTAACCGAATGAGTGAATAAATTAATTCCCAGAAATTAACCAGAGAGGCTTAGGAATTTTGTAATTTCCCTCTTTCTGTTACAGGCGTATTGCATTATATACTGTTCTTAATTCATGTATGCTGTTGAAGAAAGGTCAGATCTTTTAATTTGAAGTTCATAAGCCATTACTGCATTCACCTTCGTCATCATCTGTGACTAGTAAACAAGCAATATATTTTATGAACCAGGATATGCAAAACTTTATTTCACATGAGGAACATGCTTCTTTTACGCATGTCCTCCTCCTCTTCCAAATGTAAATCAGTTTTTATGTCTGTCAAATACCAGCACACATTCTGGTGATTAACAGCCCAGTGTTAATGTGATGAAATAAATTAATTTTAGATGTGTTTGGAGTTTAGAAGTAATTTGTGTAAAAATAAGATCCTGCTGTGATTCAACTATTTCCTACCCATCTGAAATATGCTACCCTGGAAAATGTGTTATTGGCACATTTATCATAGATCACAGCTCATTATTTCAAGGGCTGACAAGTGTTTCATTGCACATTTATTAGGGAACCAAGCCTTAATCATATCTGTGGTTTTAAGAGTTCCTGTCCTATTAGATTTGTGACTTTTTTTTACGAAAGAATTTTAAAAGGGAAAATCTGCTAGACCTGGAACTGAAAGGATGATAATTTTATAGAGTATTTAAAAGAGTTATAAGGACTCACCTACATTAAAATATTGGACTCCTATTTTATTTTATGTTCTGATGAGCAAACTCAATTTTGGATTCCATTCAGTAGTTCTAAGCGCAGTTATATTCTGAGTCAGTAAAACTTCTGCCTTCTAGAAATTTCACAACACTTTCTCTTTCATTTTCTTTTCTTTTGGATTTTGTAAGAGGCAAATGGGTACAATAATATTAATAGTCATAATAATAATAATGAGATAATAATTTAGAAGCACAAATCAAATAAAATCTACATGACCAAAAACAGCACTTTCAAAATGTTGCATTTATTAAAACATTTTTCTTCAATTATTTCAACAAATATTTTAGCCTTTACTGTGTGCCTGTCACTGTTCTTACTGTCTTGGATGAAGAAAACAGCTACAATTATGTGCCTAGGGAGAGCTTACCTTCTATTAGGAGTAGACATCGAACAATAAGCACAATATGTATTCCTATTATGATGTGTGTTTGAAGCGACTAGATCCTTCGGGAAAGATAGAATAAGTGAGAAGCATTGGAGAAGGTTTAAGGAGTATTGGAGAAGGTCTGCAATTTTAAGTGGTGTTGTCATTCTTAATGAGATGATGAGCCTTGAGCAAAGACCGAAAGGAGAGGGAGTAGACCTTGAAGAGGTCTGGAGGAGAAGCATCTGAGGTGTAAGGAGCAGCTAGATCCGAGGCACTGGCTTGGGTCTATGTCTGGAATGTTCAAGGAACAGCCAGAAGGCCAGTGTGGGATGAGGGATATAGGAAATGAATTCAGGGAGGGACTGTAGAACCAAGACACAGCTAGGGATGTGTGGGTCCTTATAAGGACTTTGGATTTTCCTCTGAAAGAAACGGGGAGCCAATGCATTTAAGCAGGAGAATGACATGATCCCTCATGACGATCACACTGTGAGGCTGAGAACAGAGTGCACAGGTCAGTGTAGGGAGGACCAGGTAGGAAATTATGGCAGTAATTCAGGTAAGAGATGATGGTGGCTCAGACCAAAGTAATAATGGTGAGTTGATTAGAAGGGGTCAAATTTTGAAAATGTTTTGAAGGTAAAGACAATAGATTTTCTGACAGATTGGGTGTGAGGTGTGAAAGAAAGGAAGAAATCAAAGATAAATTCAGGGCTTTTTGCCTGAGCAAGTAGCAGGATGGAGTTACCATTGCCTGAGATGGGTGAGACCACAGGTGGAACAGGTATATGATGGTAGTGGAAGTGGCACAAGTCAGGAGCTCACTTGAGAGCCCATTAAAATAGTGATACATATTAGACATTCAAGGGAGGTTATCAAGGAGTGATCTAGACTGGAGATATATCTTTAAGAATTATAAATATGGGCAGGGCACGGTGGCTCATGTCTGTAATCCCAGCTCTTTGGGAGGCTGAGGCAGGCGGATCACCTGAGGTCAGCAGTTCTTGACCAGCCTGGCTAACATGGTGAAACCCCATTTCTACTAAAAATACAAAAAATTGGCCAGGCGTGGTGGCATGCACCTGTAATCCCAGCTACTTGAGAGGCTGAGGCAGGAGAATCGGTTGAACCTGGGAGGCGGAGGTTTCAATGAGCTGAGATTGCGCCATTGCACTCCAGTCATACTAATTACTGTATTGTGTGCCTTGAATTATTTTCTACTTTAGAATTAGAACTGTACTTGAGTAGGGAATCATAGAGCAAAACTCCATCCCCCATCCCCCCCCCCCAAAATTGTAAATATGTGAAAGTTATTAAAGTCGTGAGACTGGTTGGGATCACCTACAGAGTGAATACAGATTAAGAGGAGAGGAAGTTTAAGGACTTATTTTCTTTCACACTTATACTTTATGGTTGATCTAATGACTAGGTGACTAGGTAGCATAAAACAATAGCAAGTACAACTGGCATAAGCAGGTTTGGAAGGAAATACGATTTTTGAGACGTCGCCAACTCAGCTAGGAGAGCAGAACTGAGTGGGTCTACTAGAGAGAGGTCACTGGGTATGTCAGGATGTTGTGTTAAAGGAGGCTTAGTTAAGAGTCAATTATTGAAGAAGGTTTTTACTTCACTGGAGTAAATTGGTAAAGAAAGAGAAGCCATAGTCAACTCCTTCATGGGACAGCTTCTTCCAATCTCTACTCCACGACAGACTCAGCCAGAGTCAAAGGGTGGACTTGGTATCACCCATTTGGCTTCCCATTTCCTGTTCTCCCTGCCCTGTTCTGGCCCTTGGGTGTCTGAAGGGAAGGAAGTGGAAAGGCTGGAAAAAGTATTCCTCCTGCCTTATTGCAGTTTAGATAGCAGCTACATCTTTTCATGACTACATCTTCTGTTGAGCAGTGGCTTCAACTCTCACTCATGCTCCTGTTGCCTGTTCCACCATTTCCTCCTTTTCCTGCTCCAGCAGGCATTCTCTCCCTACTATTGATAGTTCTTGGGGATCTCAACATCCTAGGTCCACACCCTGTATACCTTTCAATACATAATATAACAAGCTAATAAATACAACTCCCCACTTCCTCACTTCTTCTTTTCTCCTAATCTTTCCCTTCTGATTCACCTCACAGGAGTTTCATGAGAGGTATCCGGGAAAGTGCACATTAACGTAAGAAAAAATACCAGCCTGAGCAACATGGTAAGGCCACATCTCTATAAAAATTAGCTGGGTGTGGTGGTGCACACCTGTAGTCCCAGCTACTCAGGAGGCTGAGGTGAGAGCCTTGAGCCTGGGGGGTTAAGGCTGCAGTGAGCCATGATCATGCCACTGCACTCCATCCTGGGTGACGAGCAAGACCCTCTCTCAAAAAAAATAGTTGACACAAATGTATTCTTATTATTATATAGAAAAACACAAAGACATATATATCAATAATACATATAAAATATTTATAATTTGAGTTGAACAGTAAATGTAATTGAGGTGTGTGTTATTGTGGGAACAGATATATATTTAAAATGAGGCTCCCAAATGCCCTCCCAGCCTATACATGTATGAGAAAGAAATTCTAGAAAGGTGTACTGCTGTGTTACGTCACCAAATAGTCCGGTGTACAGGGAGTCTGCAATGATCAGCAGCCACCATTCTTTTATTAATTTAGCAAACCTTTATTGAATAACTTTTATATGCCAGTGACAATGATAAATGTAGCATAATTACTGCCTCAAAGCTTTTGCAGTCTTGAGAAAGAATTATATAAACAGTTTCTATACAGTGTGATAACTGCTTTGATCGAGGTGATTATAATATACTGCAACACAGAGAAGTACCAAACAGGGAAATTAGGAAAGGCTTCCTGGAAGAGGTGATGCCTGAAGTGAATCCTGAGGGAGGAGTAGGAGTTAGCTGAGTGATGGGAGGTGGTTGGAGGGGAAGAGTCTAAGAAAGACACGTGAAAGGCTAGATATAGAGATTTGGAATTCATAACATATAAAGAGAGGTGAGTAAAGCCGAGGTAGTGAATGAGAACTCGCATGGAAGGGGGATTGAGAGAAGAATGAAGGAGAGCTCCAGCATTTGTAGGTTGCAATAATATAAAGAGAAGTCAATGAAAGAAAAGGCTGAGAAAGGGCTAACAGACGGGCTGAGAATAACCAGAATAAAATAGCATGATAGAAGCTAAGGGAAGATTTAAAGACTGAACAGTGTCAAATACAAGCAGAAGACTACGGGGAGTGAACTCGGGTTGGGGGATGCCCGTTGTCCTTGTAGGTGATCTGCATTCACGTTTTGAAGGGAAGAGTGAAATTTATGAAGTTGAAGAGAGGGATACATTGTTTGTAAATCACTATTTTGAGGGGATTGACCGTGAAGAAAATGAGAGAGACAAAGGATAGCTAGGAGAGAAGGTCTTTCGGGAGCTTTCTGTCTCTGTGTTCGGAAAGATGTATGTTTAAGTATAACAAGAAGTATGCCAGTAGAGAGGGAGAGAGTAAAATACAGGATAAGGAGGGAATTATTGTGAGAGAAAATCTGTTCCCACCCTGAAGGAAGAGGAAAGAAATGATATCACACGTCCCACAGAAGAACTCTCTCAGTTGCAGGCAACAGAAACCTAACTCAACCTAGCACAATCAAAAGAAGTAATTTCTGGGGTTACCTAACTGGAAATAGGATTACCTCTATCTCTCAGTTCTATTTGACTTAATTATCAGATATGCTGTCTCCACATGGGAGCAAGCTGCCACTGGAAGAGAAAAGACTGAATTATCCTTACAATGTATTTTCTCTGCAGATGAAAATATATCTTTCCAGTTTGTTCTATCAGAATTCTCAAGAAGAAATGCAATTGGCCTGACTTGGGTCACTCCATAACCTTGAACTAAGTATTCTGGCTCAGGGGAGAGATTATTCTAATTTGCCAGATAAAAATCAGGTGTTGATACTCAACCAGGTCAAGGGTGAAGATGGGATCAGCCTCAGCTGAACCACACCAAATGAGCGAGATGGTATGGAATTAAGGAAAGATGTTTCTTAAATTTGGCTGCACATTAGAATCTAATGAGGAATTTTAAAATAAAAAATAAAAGCTCAGCTCCAAAAGGTGTTGATTTATGGTCTAAAGTGGGGACCAGGAAAGAGAACTTTAAAGATACCTCTTACAGGAAATTTATAGTTTCAGTTCTTATGTGTGAGTCTTCAATTTATTTTAAGTTGATTTTTGTGAATAGTATAAGGTAAGGGTCCAGTTAATTTTTTTTTTTTTTTTTTTTACCTGTGGGTATCCGGTTTTCTCAGCACTGTTTGTTGAAGAAACTGTCCTTTTCATATTGTGTACTATTGGTTAAAATCAGTTGACCTACATGAGTAGGCTTATTTCTGGACTTTATTCTGTTCTATTGGTCTATATGTTTGTCTTTATGCCAGTACCATACTGCTTTAATTACTACAACTTTTCAATATATTTTAAAATCATGAAATTTGATCCTTCTGGCTTTGTTCCTTCTCAAGATCACTTTGGCTATTCTGGGTCTTTTGCAGTTCCATTTGAATTAGCATTGTTTTTCTATTTCCATAAAAAAGATGCCCAATCTCCCTTCTTGATATATATCCAAAAGAATTGAAACCAGGGTCTTGAAGATATCTATACATATAGATTTATATAGATATATCTTGAAGATATCTATCTATCTATCTCTGTATATCTAAAAATTATCCTGACAATTAATGTAACTTAAGATTTACTATATCTGCACATGTAGTTTATTAGGCTTTTCAAATTTTTAGGTACTTAAGAAGGTGTGTGGTAAAACTGAAGTCTTCAAAAAAGAAAATCAAATATAGTGCATTTATGATGTAGTTAAACATGTTTTAAGGTATATAATTAACTTTGCAAATTGAACTAAATGTACTTACAACCTTTAAATTTTGTGAAATTTATAAATAAGAATAATAAGCTGAGCTAAAATCTTAAGAAAGAATATGTAAATTTAATGCATTGAATATTAATTTGTTTGTTAACAAAAACACACCTCTGGATGGTCTTTTCTGCACACAAAGCCTGCTCTTGGGGGAATGAGGGATTCATTTTGTATCCAGAAGTTGGTTTCCGCCAGGATCCCAGCCATTCCACTGACAATGTCATCCTATCTCTAGACTTCCTGTTAGGAAAGAAAAAAATGAGACTCAGTTTGTTGAAGCCACTGTAAACTGAGTTTTTATTATGCTGGCTCCTTCTTGATCTTCTTTAATTTTCAGATATGAGCTATTAACCTCTGAAGTCCAGAGTATCATAACAGACAACCTTAAGCATTGTAAAATTTTAGCGGTAGAACTGAAGAAATTCCAGAAACACCTAGCTCCATGCCCAAGCTTAGCATACAAATTCCCTTAACAGCATGTCAGGCAAGAGGTTGTCTAGTCTCTGTTTGAACAGCTCTGGCAATGGGAAGCATAACTCCTTGATGGAATCTTCTTATTTTTAGACAATTCCAAAAGTTAGAAAGCTCTTCCTCAGATTGTGCAGAAATATGCCCTGCTGTGTTTTCCCTGCAATGGTTTTCGTTTTTCCTTGGGTCTTTATTTTTCCTGCAACAGTGGCTTTGGAGTCCGTGATTGTTTTCCTCTCTGTTCCGTCAATGTTTAATATGTGCTCTCCCTTTCACTGCTTTTTATGTGACACTGGTCAGACGCTTCTTGATGTATAGTGTTCAGAACTGAACACAACACTCCCTGTGTGATCTGAACAGTCAACCTACAGCCAACGATTGTCTTCCTCCCCTTCCTTCTACTCCCCACCCTCCCAGCTTCTGTTCTCTCTCCTTTGAATACTCTATTTCCTTTAAACCCCACCATTCTCATTTCCTGTCTAAAACTCTCAGCTTGGAAACTTTAGAATCTTATACAAACCAGATAGGTTAATTCCCCAAATTTCCAGTGTGGACCATTTGTCATTTACGCTGGGATTTATACTAAATTCTGTCATTATTTGTATGCAGAATTCATGGTTAAGCTGAGATCAAATTCTTCAAAACAATAGGTCTGTGGGCTGTTTAGGGTTGAATCTCTACAGGTCTTAAAATTTAGGGCAGGAAAAAAAGAAAACACTGTCTTTTCCATCATCTTAGGCATAAAAACTTAGAAGTATTTGTGTTACTACAGTAAAAATTCCCTGCTTTGAAAATGAGCGATTCAGACCTAAGCATCACTTGAGGAATCTTTGCAAAGTGGCTAGTTCTGTTAAAAGAATAGGTTTGCTATGCCTCAGGGCATTTGCCAAACTCAGTTACAACCAGAAGGAGTCAGACTAATGTGAAAAAAAAATTAAATAGGAAAAAAATTTAATGAGCAGTGGGAATTTGAAGTTTAACTTTCAAAAGAAAGCAGATGACGCACCATGGAGTGGTTATATGTTTTATCTATTTCTTCTGAGTAAAATATATTAAATGTGGTAGGGAAAATTCTCAAGGAAGAGATGTTGGTGAGTCTACTCTGGATTGACTCTACTTATGTTTGGTTAAGATTATGTCTTTATCTGTTTTAATTGTCCCTCTCACCTCATCATTGTTCGGGTCCTTCAGGAAATGAGATCTTCTTAAGAAGGGATGTAATGACCACATCCACTAAAGGAAAAGCAATAGAATTTTTGCTGACTGATTGTTTTTTTTTTCTTCTCACCATTAATGCTTCCTTATGATCATAATGAAAACCTTGAAATATTAACTCGATTAAATGTTTTATAGTGAAGAAAGAACTACTATTTTATAGAAGTTGAATTTCTGGCCTGACAAAGGTTTTAGTGGGTTGGCAAAAGCAGGAGAGATGGTTAAAGAATCAATGAATGAAACACAAATCTCCAAGTGTGGGCTTTGGAAGGATTTTTAATAGCCATATTTTGTTCTGATTAACTCTCCTTTTCCCAGAAGCAAGAGGATGTCCTCTGTTGGAGCAATGCATCTAGGACAATCTGTCATCTTTAATAGTACCACTAATAATAAGAAAGGCATTTGCAGGCTCTTTCATTTTAATTAGATGCTGGGTAGCTACCCTAATAGCTCATTCTATTCTTTCTTCAAGAGTTTATATATTATAGCTTTTGTAGAAGTAGAAGCCTTATGTTATAGACAACTGTTTAAGTTTTTTTTCTGGCTGAAGCATGTAGCTTTTCTATATTATTCATTGGAGAAGAAATTTATTTTTTAAAATTTTAATATGAATGAATCTGAAGAGACGATGAGTGGGAAGAGACCTACACTAACCTGGCCAGTCACAAGGAGACGGTTTGTTTTGGTAGATATTGGAAGCGTTCTATAGTTGGAGGTAGGTAAAGGCTATAGGTTTCCTTCCCTACCATCTTGCTTCCAGGTGCTGTATTATAACAAAGACATGTCTCATGCTGAAGTTGTCCACTCAAGCGAGCAATTATCAGCAAGCAGCCACAAAATAACCATCCAGCTTGCTCCTGTAAAGTCAGTGAGGTCCTATTCTCTGTTCTTTAGTCCCTGTCTTTTATTATATCACTACCTGGTAGCAAGTTCTCTACATGAAAGGTTCTTTGGAGGCAGTTTCAATGCTATTGCAATAGCAGGATTCAGCTAAATCTCTAGTTGGAATAAAGTGACAGAATCATCCGTTAAGTTGTGGGACTTAGGACTGAATTGGAGGCTAGGAATACTACATGAGTCAGGCTGCTGGGCTTGGTAGATTACTATATTCAATCCACTGTACTTAAATATTATTCATTTCATCCATGAAATATTATTTCTAATATTCCTTATGCAAATAAGCAAACTCTATAGTGCTGATCTAGATGAAGATAGTTCAAGTGTTTGTGGTTCAAATGCTATGCAACTATCATGGGTTATTCATGATTAGAGGTACCCTCAAATATTAACCAAATACATATACACCCCACTGTGTATAAAGTAAATTATAGATAATATAAGATTCGTGAGATATTAAATCACCATGCAGCTTCCATTTCCCTCATGTTTCATTTCCTTCCTTCCTTCCTTCCTTCCTTCCTTCCATTTTCTTTCCTCCAATTTTTCTTTCTCCCTCCTCCCCCATACCTCCCCTTTATTCAGCAAGTATTCATTGAGTGGCTACTTAATCTGTCAGAAAACCAGGGTTGAAAACCAACCATTACTATTTTACTAGCCTGGGATATGGTTGATTTTACTGGTTTGGGATAGAGGTTTCTCCCAGGGCCCAAAACTTCCCATATTTAAAATGGGGACAGTCTCAGGCAATCTGAAATTGTTGGTTACCTTAGTTACCCTATTTGTAATTCTGTGGAAATTTAATTCCTGAAACTCAGGCCTCTCATCTTTAAAATGGGAAGTGATAGTATAATAGGTACCTAATAATGTCATTATAAAAAATTAATAATTTGGTTCATACAAAGTACATGAAACATGATGTAACAATGTGGAGGACACTTTTATTTCTCTGACAACAGATTTCACCTCCTCCCCCGAAAAAAGACTTATTGGTTGGGTGAATACTTAGGTAAGCAGTTATAGGTAGAGATAAAATGGCCTGGGGATATGGGTGAGTGACAGTAGATGGCCCCTAAACTGCTTTCTAAGGAGGATTAGGTGTGGTAGCTGGCCGATTTTGTCTTGCTGAGTGGACACAAAGCTGAGAACCTAGATAAGAGAATAACTTCTAGAAGCTCTGTGTGTAAAGGGAGTAGTACGAAAGAGAAGCAAAATGTTGAATATAGAAAAGGATGACGCTTTCTGTGATATGTGATATATTCTTCTATGTCTCTGTGAAATTCTTTCTAAAAAATATACATGACTGCATTATGAATTTGCAGCTACATCTTATTTTAGGGTATGGTAAAGAACAGTTGAGCATCAACAAAGGCACAGGGTAAGAAGAGAAGCTGCCTTCTGAATGATAATAACAGTATCTACCTCATAGGATTGCGGTTAGGATTAAATGACCTTAGGTGTCTTATGTGACATGATGTCTATAGAAACTCATAGAACAATGCCTGACACATTTTAAGTACCCTGTAGATATTATTTTTAGAATAGCCTGTTCTCAAATGAGCACTAATTTCCTTTTACCTACTTTATGCTTGAGGCTTTCTCCCATACTTTACACTTTTTTTTTTTTTTTTTTTGGTTTGGTCTTTTTCAAGACAAGGTCCGGCTCTGTTGCCCAGGCTGGAGTGCCTTGGTGCGATAACAGCCGATGACAGCTCACTGCAGCCTCAACCTCCTGGGCTCAAGTGATCTTCCCACCTCACAGCCTCCTGAGAAGCTGGAACTACAGGTGTTTACCACCCCACCCGGCTACTTTTTTCTATGTTTTGTAGAGAAGGGGTTTTGCCATGTAGCCCAGGCTGCTCTCAAACTCCTGAGCTCAAGCAATCCTCCCGCCTCACCCTCTGAAAATTCTGGGATTACTTGTGTGAGCCACTGTGCCCAGCCACTTCCCAGTTTTTAACTAGCTTTCAGTTTTGGATTAAAAACTAGACCCTGGTGTTGCAAAAACCTCGAAAGTCCTGTGTAATGTATCCTATGTCTATGCTGGAGATATTGTCTCTCCTTGGCTCAGCAGGGTCCTGACAAAGTCTTTTTCCCCACACAGACCAAGGTTGGTTATTTTTAGAGGTCCCATTTTCACTTCAGAATTCCCAAGGCTTGGTCTCAGAGGTGGTTGACTCTAACTGCTTGATTCTTTCTGCATTTGAGAAGAGAAGGTAAATAAAAAGTTCAGGAAAATCATCCTTAGCTGACATATAGAGCAGGAAAATGAAATAATTTTTGGTGCTTATTGGAGTCTTGGATAGAAGCAGTCATTTGACCTACAAGATTTCACAGGTCGAGCTTCCACATTCAAAGCTTCATGAATAATTGAAGTATACAGATCTTTCTGTTAGAAAATCCACTTGATTTATTCAGCTTCGGGTTGTCTCACTTCCAGGTTATTCATTCAGGACTGCTTCCAGGTAAACCTGACAGTTTCAATTACCCAAACCCCACATCTGTGTATGGTTGCCTATACATTTGAGTAATTGAAGCGGGGCGGTGGGGGGGTGCTCTTTGATTTAAATTCAGAATATCTTGAGATCATGTAAGAATCGTAAGTGTCTTTATATCCCACCTCAAACTACCGTTGTACAATGGCTGAATTATCACTACACAGTTCCAGGATGCCTGCTGTTCAGAGCCCAAATACAGGTGAGTAAATCATACACCATCAACAGTGAAAATTCAAGCTAGACCTTTCATGGGACCTCATGTCAACATCGGTGGATATGACCTCTAGGGACAGCAGGCACACACCATTTGGAAAAAATAAACTTAAAATAACATTAGAAAGGAAATCTATCTAAACAATGACCTCTACTGAATACTCTTTTTTTTTCTTTGCTTTGTAGCACAATAGCTATCTAAAGATCCTTGCATAAGATTAGATGAGGCTACCCATTAATTCATGTTATTCGGTGTTTAATGTAGATAAAGTATTTTGGAGCCATAAAAATGCTCTTTAAGTAGTAAACCTAATTCAACCATCAGCATCGTTTCCTCTGCTGTGTTAAAAATCAACCTGACTATTCATGCATGCCTAAAGTCAGAATTTATGACATCCCAAATAAATATGGAGATACAGAGGAATCTGTTAAAGGCTTCCTTAGCTTGTATATAATAATATCAGAAATAAGTTTTTATAAATTTTAGCTGTATAAAGTTATATGAAGAGTGAGACTAGTGTTTTTCATGTGAGAAATATATCTATATCCAAATAGAAGTATTTATATACTATTCTTAATTACTTTCTGATAAAGTCAGCCTAGCAGGTTTGCCTTACACAATAGTTCTATTGCTGATCTCTTTTCATTTTTTTAAAAAACATATTTAGTTTGCATATCCCTTCTTCGTCAAAAAGGCAAACAATTTGTGTGTAATGAAATTTCACCTACTATGGGAAGCTAAAGTTCTATTAAAAAGCAAACTGGAGAAGATAACAAAATGTATTTTCTGAGACTACCTTTCATTTCTAAAAGGATTTTATCAAAAGCTCCATAATCAATTTTGATAAAAATAAAACACTAGAGATTAATTCACCTGACACTTAAATCTGGAAATTAAATAAATTTTTCCTTTTTCATTAAGACTCTGCATAGCTCATCATGTTTGGGAATACTAAATACTACTAAGCATCAAGAGAATGAGAAGACAAGCCATAGAGTGGGAGAAAATATTTGCAAAGAGTGAGAAAATATTTGCAAAAGACACCTCTAATTAAAAAAAAAACTGTTATGCAAAATATACATAGAACATTTAAAGCTCAACAATAAGAAAATGAACAACTTATTTAGAAAATGTGCAGAAGACCCGAGCAGGCACCTCGTTAAAGAAAATATACAAATGGCAAAGTGAGCATATGAAAAGATGTTCAATATTATATGTCATTAGGGAATTGCAAATTAAGACAATAATATGGTATAACCACATATCTATTAAAATGGCACAAATCCAAAACATTGACAATACTGTGATGGTTAATACTGAGTGTCAACTTGATTGGATTGAAGCATACAAAGTATTGATCCTGGGTGTGGCTGTGAGGGTGTTGCCAAAGGAGATTAACATTTGTGTCAATGGGCTGGGAAAGGCAGACTCATACTTAATCCCAGTAGGCACAATCTAATCAGCTGTCAGAGAGGCCAGGATATAAAAGGCAGAAAATGTGAAATGAGAAACTGGTCTAGCCTTCCCACCTACATCTTTCTCCCATGCTGGATTCTTCCTGCCCTCGAACATCGGACTCCAGGTTCTTTAGTTTTGGAAGTTGGACTTGCTCTCCTTGCTCCTCAACCTGCAGATGGCCTATTGTGGGACCGTGTGATTGTGTGAGTTAATACTTAATAATATATATATTTAATATATAGTTTAACATATATAGATACATAAATCTATCTATATATATTAAATCTCTCTCTCTCTCTCTATCTATCTATTCCATTAGCTCTGTCCCTCTACAGAACCCTGACTAACACAAATACCAAATGCTGTCAAGTAAGTAGGGCAACAGGAATTCTCATATTGCTGATGGGAACCCGAAAAGGCACAGCACTTTGGAAGACACTTTGGCAATTTCTTACAAAACTAAACATACTCTTATTATACTGTCCAGCAATCATGCTCTCTGATATTTACTCAAATGAATTGAAAACTTATGTCTACACAAAAACCTGTATATGCACGTTTATAGTGTTTATAGCAGCTTGATTCATAATTGCTAAACTTGGAAGCAACCAAGATGTCCTTCCATAGGTGAATACATAAACTGTGGCACATCCAGATATTGGAATATGATTTAGTGCTAAAAAGAAATGAGTTATCAAGTAATGAAAAGACAAGAAGGAGACTTAAATGCATATTACTAGATGAAAGAAGCCAATCTGAAAAGGCTCTGTACTGTATGATTCCAACTATATGACATTCTGAAGAAGGCAAACCTATGGAGATAGTAAAAAGATCAGTGTTCGCCAGGTGTGAGATAGAGGAAGAAATGAACAGGCAGGGCACAGAGGTTTAGTGCCCCCAAAATGTTAATTTTAGGGCAGTGAAACTGTTCTGTATGACATGACTGTAGTGGGTACATCACTATACATTTGTCCAAGTCTACAGAATGTAGAACACCAGGAGTAAACCCTGATATAAACTACAGGCTTTGGAAGATGATGTGTTAATGTAGGCTCGTTGGTGGTGACAAATGTACCACTCTGGTGTGGAATGTCAACAGCAGGGGAGGTTGTATGTGTATGGGGACAGGAATAGGGTATGTGGGAACTTCCCATACTTTCTTCTCTGTTTTGCTGTGCAGCTAAAACTGCTCTACAAATAAAATTTATTAATTAAAAACAAAACAAAACTACTAAGCTTATTTCATTTAAAAATCTTCTCTTATGTGCATCTATTATGTATCCATAATAATTAAAATAAAACGTCTTCTCTTGTTGAGAAAAAAGAGTTTATAAAGCAAAGAGCAGTGTGTAAACATCATGAATTCTACTTGTAAGTTAAAAATAGCATTCTTTTAAGTAAGTTTTGACTATCATTATCCTATAAACTTAGGATATTTAATTAACACTGATTACCTACTACGTTGAAAGAGATTTACAAGCAACAAGCTTAAATCTGGATCCTTTCTTCTCCAATTTTCTCCTCCATTTTCATCTTTCTCACCGCCCTTCTTGTTTTCTTTTCCCTTCTTTGTCATAAAGTGACTTCTTCATCTTTTAAAAAGAAGAATATGCATGTTTGCATTTTCTGTTAAGAAATGAGCCCATCCAAAATCTCAAAAGAAAAATCTGCCTGTTCAAGATTTTTTAACCAGAAGTACATGTAAATATGCATAATTTTCAGAAGCCTCATGTTTTGTGGTTTTTGTATTCCTAAAATAACATGACATATGGAGAATGAATGCGAGTAGCTCATCTAATGTGCAGCTTCATTCTATCTTGAATACCGCAAGGCTAGTCAGGAAAGTGACCAATAATCTTGAATTAATATTATTTACTCTGAAAAGAACAAACAGTTTTTGAGAATATATGCGCACATATTTATTGGGAGACGGAAATACATATGACCTGAGGCTAATTTGTCTTACATTAAAGGATATAAATATGTTTTAGACTTTTCAATAGTGTTTTGCAAACTACAAGTTTTGACTTGTTAGTGGGTCAAAAAATCAATTGAGTAAATTGCAACCAGTATTTTTTTAAGATGAAATAGAAGAGAAACTATCTGAGTATACAGTACTCAGGAAGAATAAGTACTATTACACAAAACTTGAGTTTCAGGGTTACTTGCTAGGTTAAGTTATCAAATTTATTTTTTTAATTGTAGGTTACAAGCACAATAGCTTGAGAGTCACTGCATTAGATCACTCATCTTTCCCTGTAGCCATTAAGATTAAAAAGTAGTGACAATACCAAGTACCTTAAATTTACCCAATGCCGTTTCCTCTTAAGCACTCCAAGTACTTCATAAATGATGCAATCTCCTTTATAACAACAATGGTCTTGTGAACCATGTGGACAGCAGCTGCTGCAGATGGGAAATGAAAGCCCAAAAGTGACTCATCAAGGGCTGCAGGAGAGCTGGCCACAAAACCTTTAAAGGTGGATGATCACAAGAGCTAAGGTGAAGACAGAGCAAATCATCTCATCTCCTCCTTAACTGCATTCAATGCTCTCCACCACCTGTCCAAAGGATGTGTTCAACGTTTTAAATAAATTCGAACATCTGGTACAAAGAAGAAATATCTAACCTTCTAGAGGCCACAGAGAAGGCTGGAGAATCAAGTATGTGTGAGTACCTGGTCAATTTGGATTCTGCTCCAGTTGTTCTTACAATAGGGCTTTCCCTTTGAAACTTCTGGGAAGAATCACTAATGCATAAGTGGGTGTTATCTTCCTGGGAGGCTAATTTAGCAAGTCAGAAGAACAACAACTGG
Source organism: Rhinopithecus bieti (assembly GCF_001698545.2). Classification (NCBI taxonomy): domain Eukaryota; kingdom Metazoa; phylum Chordata; class Mammalia; order Primates; family Cercopithecidae; genus Rhinopithecus; species Rhinopithecus bieti. Next base: position 595,739 of record NW_016806560.1, read on the forward strand.
GTGGAATTCGACAGACTCTGGATTGGAATGTCCTTCTGGGACTCAGGCTGTCTGACAAAAACCAGGAGGTTATTTCAAACAAACATGCACACGCTTACAAGGATAACTGTTTTTCAGATGCCCAAGTGACTCATCTCCTCGTTTTGACTTATTCTGTGAACGTTAGTGTTGACTCCCTGATGGGCGGTTTGCCCTTACAGTTTCATAGCTTAGAGTTCATTTGTCACACCCTTATTTGATAAGCTCTGGTAGATTGTTAAATAGGCAATGGGTGACTTGTGGAAAAAGAATACTTAGGATGGATAAGCAACTTGGACTCCATGATAGATGTTGAAAAGAAGAGAGAGGCAGAGCAAAGCAAGTATAATGCAACCAGCTAATATTTGTTGAGTTCTTATTAAACTCCAGGCACCTGACATGCATTATTTCTCAACAATCCCTTTAGTGGGTATTACAATTATCTCCACTTTACTGAGATGGAAACTGAGGCTCAGAGGAATAAAGTAATTCTCCTGAAGTCACACTGTGGCACAATGACCAGGGTGGGATTCCAGGCATATCTTGCCACAGAGCTGAGCACTTAATTCTTTGTGCAAATGTCAGACCAATGGCCATATTCCATCTGCAGAGGCGGACAACATCAGGTCCTGCAAAGAAATCCACCACTTATCAGTGTGGGACTTCGGACAAATACTTCCTCTTTTTGAATGTTGATTTTTCCTTTTAAATGGAGATAATGATATCTCAGTCGTTGACTTGTGAGAATTCACTAGTGTGAAGAAATGCACAGAAAGCCTCCAGTCTGTGTCTGGCACGCTAGCAAATCCATAGGTGAGTTGCTTCTGAGAGCAAATCTTGTCAACGGGAAGCATGGCAGTCAGTAGTTACAGCCGGTGCATCATGACCCCGGCGTCATCCAGCAGCTTGCTGGATGGAGATGTGGATTAAGTGCTTTTGCTCATTTGCTGGTAACAGCAGACCTTTGGAGGCCAGCTGTGTGTACTGTGACAAGCCATTCACTTTGCTGCAGGGACTCCAACCCTGAGAGGGCACTTTCTCAAGACATCTCATTTCAAAGGCTGTGTTTATTGGAAGAGCCCACAGCACAGCCTGCTGAACTGAACCAGAACCAGGCTAAGACAGAGCCCTGGACTCTCCGGTGACTTTCACTGCTTTCCTGCTGTTATCTTTCTTTGCTGCCTGCCTGAGACCTTCACAAAACACAGGAATTAGGGACTCAAATGTAAAGCATAGTGGGTAAAACCTCAGTTGCCTCCCTCTCTGTCTACATAGCAACACTTACCATCTTGTTTATAATGCTCCAGCCACTTGCTTTTTTTCCATTTCCTGAACACCCCAAGTTTTTTCCTCCTCGTATTTGCTCCCACTCTTCCTTCCATGTGAACACTCTTTTCTTGGCTGTTTGCACTCTCAAATCCTTCTATCCCATTAGAGATGTCTTCCTGAGAACCTCAACTATGAGGCCAGTGCCCCTCACTTGTTATTCTCCAACATTTCACTCCTTTTAAATTTCTTTCTTTACCTTTATTAATATATGAAATTATCTTCATGAGGCCAGGGATTTATGTCTGTTTTGTAAACCACCCCAAATGCCTGGGGGCAGTGTTTGACAATTGATAATTGTTGTGTAAATGAATGAATGGATGGAAGAATGCATTGGTTTACCTAGACTCTACTCAACTTACCTTCTCTCACTTGAATGTAAGCTCCTTGGCAGCAGGACCTTATCTGTCCAGTTCACTGCTGTCCCTGAAAGCCTAAAACAATGCCTAGCAAAAGGTAGAAATGTAATAAATATTTTTAATGAATCAATTAAGCTTGAACTCCAAAACCTAGCAGGCTTACAGTTCTCATTCTTGGGGTCTATGGTTAAAGTACAAATGGATACCTATGCATCATACATCTACATGTTTATAAATCAAGCTAACATATTAAATAAAGTATGGTTTATTCTCCTGTCTTGAATGATAATCTTTTGTAATAATCTAGAAAAGCTGAATTTTGGATTTTGGGAGTCCTCAGGGTTCCAAAGTTATGCTAGAATGCAGTGGCCAGGGCAGTGTTGGCCTGGCCTGCCATCCATGCTTGTAGCCCACACTCTCCACCCTCTGCTCCATCTCACACGTCACAGAGCTTAAATAAGCACACATTTGCACATTTTAGCTGATATGTTTGAGCTCTGTGTCTATTCTTCCTGCAAATTGTTGCCTTTGAATATTCCTCAGGCCTGAAGTTTTGCCAACAGGAGCATGGATGCAGAGAAGAATCCCTGCACAGATCCGGGAACTAGACTTAGGACTATGTTTGAGCAGCAAACTCTAGATTCCTGGACACCTGGAGCATGGTCTACAGGTGGTAGTTCCAGGCTCTGGGTGGGCAAAATCTCTTCACTCCATGGACTCTCCAGCTGGGCGGAGAGGCATAGCTGGAAGGACAGAGCAGGACTGTCTAAAACTCCTGGCTTTGATCACTGGGCAGCAATGCATGTGAGGGTAAAGGATTCACTGATCTAAATTTGAGCAGGTACAGAGAATGGAAGGGAGGGAAGAAAGATGAAAGGTTGTCTAGGATGCATGTGTGGCTACTTAGGCTGCTCTGCCCATCTCTGTGTGTGTTTATGATTCCTGTCTACAGCTGGAAGACAAACGGTGAGGGAATGTAATCACCAAGAGTAGATACAGGCAAGATGACAGGTTGTGAGCTGAAAGGTGATTGGCTGGTTCAGGAGCATCATTCCATTAACATTATTCAAGTCATTCCAGAGAGACGAGTAATGCTGGTGAAGCTCCTCCGTTTATTTCTCAGTAAAAATCCATGGATGTTAAAAAGAGCTCTGTAGTATATGATGCTTAGTGAACACTTGAGGGAAGAAAGCTCATGTAAAACATGAACTATGCAATTGAATGTGAAACTGAAAACAAATATTCGTAGTGCACTTTTGCAGGCCCATTCTACTTAAGAGTTTTAATCAGAAGACTTTACACAAAGCGAATTCAGTATCTTAATTTAAGTCCACAGTTTTTTTTTTTTTTTTTTTTTTGAGCACCTTCTAAGTGTCGTCACATGCTGGGCACTGGAAAGCCAAAGTGGAACAACTAGGGAATCTAGCTTTTAAAGAAGGAATATGCACATGTTGAGATGATCTAAATTAAGATTTGCTGGCTGGGCACAGTGGCTCAAGCCTATAATCCCAGCACTTTGGGAGGTCAAAGTGGATGGATTGCTTGAGTCCAGGAGTTAGAGACCAGGCTGGGCAACATAGTGAAACCCTGTCTCTACTAAGAATTAAAAAAATTAGCTGGGCATGGTTACACATGCCTGTAATCCCAGCTACTCAGGAAGCCAAGGCAGGAGAATCGCTTGAAACTGAGAGCCAAGGAGACTGAGATTGAGGTGAGCTGAGATTGCGCCACTGAATTCCAGCCTGAGCGACAGAGTGAGACTCTGTTCCCAAACCAAAACAGATTTGCTTATGCCCTTCTAGATGTATGCCTGCATCCTTTGCTGCTTATTATTTTATAAATAAAATTTTAAAAATATTTTTCTTTACCTCCTAAAAGCTTTTAGGTATCAAAGAATAGGTGGAAGTTTAGCTTAATGAAATAGTTTAACTTTTAAATAAAAGTCCTACCAATGCAAATATTGAGTCTCTTTCATTTTTATTAATTTGACTTAAAGGGTCTTAAAAAATGCATTAAGGTTCCACAACGTTTCACTCTAATTGTAATTTATGTTTCTTTCCTTCTTTAACCTTTATCTTTTAGGCTTTCTTTTCACCCTTTATTTTCATTTTACCTCATTGCAGTGTTACAAGCCATCACCTTTCTCAGTAACAGGATCTGTGACAGTCAATAATTATGTGATTTTAAAAAATGTAAGTTCTTCTAATTGCTTTAGCTAATAAAATGGCATAGGACTGATAAGCTTGAATAATGCTACTTAATTGCTTTTGCTAAAGATAGAGTTGGCTGACATTAGTTATAGTCTTTTAACTTTGAAGAAGCAATACATATATTAAAGAAAATGACTACACATCCTTGGGGAAAATGGTAGTTGAATTTTCTTTTTGTTGGTTGGAAAAAAATGTAATAGAATCTTAGACACAACTCAGTGATATGACTCCATAGTTTCATAAGAGGTTATTCTTTTCTAAAAGATAATAAAACACAGTCATAAAATAAAAAATAGATAATAATAGATATAATAGATATAATCAAAATGAAAAAATGTCTTTTGTACTTTGAAGTACACCATCAAAAACGTGAAAAGACAACACACAGAATGGAAGAAAAAATTTGTGAAGCATGTTTCTGATAACATACTTTCATCTAGAATGTAAAAAGAACACTTATAACTCAACAATACAAGGCCAATAATCAAATTTTAAAATGGGCAGCGGATCTGGACAGACATCTTTTTCTGAAGGAAATGTACAAATGGCTTGTTAGTGCATGGAAAGATGCTCATCACCATTAGCCACCAGGGAAATGCAAATCAAAAACCAAAATGAGACACCAATTCACACCTGCTAGGCTGGCTAGAAGTAAAACAAACAAAGAAACAAACAAACAAATCCGAGATAATAACAGGTGTTGATGAGAATGTGGAGAGATTGGAAACCTCATACACTGCTGATGGAAATGTGAAATGGAGAAGTTGCTTTGGGAAATAGTCTGGCAGTTCCTCAAATGAGTAAACATGGAGTTAGCACGTGACCCAGCAATTCCACTCCTGGGGGTATATAACCAATAGAAATGAAAACAGACGTCCACGTAAGTTATACGTAACTGTTTATAGTAGCATTATTCATAATGGCCAAAACCTGAAAATAACCTAAATGTCCATCAACTGCTGAATGGATAAGTAGATGTGGTATATCCATACAACGGGGTGTTTCGTAATAGAAAGCAATGAAGTTCTGATATGTAACAAAAGGGATCAACCGTGAAAACATTATGCTAAGTGAAAGATGCCGGTAACAGATGGTCAAAAATCATATGATTATATTTATTTATTATTTATTTATTGAGACAGAGTTTCCCTGTGTTGCCCAGGCTGGAGTGCAGTGGCATGATCTCTACTCACTGCAACCTCCGCTGCCCTGGTTTGAGCGATTCTTGTGCTTCAGCCTACTGAGTAGCTGAGATTACAGATATGTGCCACCATGTCCAGTTAATTTTGTATTTTTAGTAGAGATGGGGTTCCCCATGTTGGCCAGGCTGGTCTCAAACTACTGACCTCAAGTGACCCACCCACCTCGGCCTCCCAAAGTGCTGGGATTACAGGCGTGAGTCACCACACCTGGCTGTATGATTCTATTTAAACAAAATGTCCAGAGTAGGCAGATTCATAGAAACCTGAAGTAGATTAGTGGTTGCCCAGGCCTAGAGCAGTTGGGGAGAAATAGACAGTAATTAATAACGGGGATGGGGTTTCCTTTTGGAGTAATGAAAATGTTGTAGAATTAGATATGGCAACGATTACACAACTCTGTGAATAACTAAGAACTATCAAATTTCATATTTAAATGTGTAAGTTGTACAATACACAAAGTATGTCCCAAAAAGCCATTACAAAATAAGACAATGATCTGCTATTAAAATTTTGTAATCTTGATTTCTGTGATTCAGCATCTCCTTGGAGCTTTCTAAGTTAATGGATGCTCTTTTAACTAGACAGCTTAACAGAGTTTGACGATTTCTACTGTAGTATATGTTTATATTTTTTACCCTTTGCTTTCTTCTAAATAGCAAAATGTAATTGATTCCATTTTAACTACTTTCTTTTACGATAAGCTCCATAAAGTAATCATAACTCTAAGATGACACCTTTTTAAATGCCACCTGAGTGTTTAATGTGAGTGCTTATTCTGTTTGGTCTGTGGAAGTTCTGGTAAGAATTTCAATTTGAAGCCACCCAAATCCTCCCCAACTGCTCCGCCACTCCCTATTCCAGCTTCCATTATCTTTTTCCTGTATGTAATAGCCTCCTAACAGAGCCCCACATCCTCTCTGGCCTCCTTCCAATCACTTTTCCACACTGAAGCTAGATTTTTTTCAAAGTGCAAATAGATTATGTCATCCTCAGTGAGAAAGCTCTTCAATGCCTCCCGATTGTTCTTAAGACAAAGACTAAAGTCTTCTGTGGGCCCACAGGCTCTGCAGGCTGGTGCCCTACCTACCTTTCCAGTAGCATCTCACACCATTTTCCTCCCTGCTCTTCCACTCCAGCCACACAGGCCTCTTTCTGTTCTCAGAAAATACACACTCTGTCGTGAAGCTGTTGTGCATTTCGCTCCCTGCCCCAGGGGTCCTGTTCCTCCCTCCACGTCTCCTACGGAGTGTCAGGTCTCAGTGCCATCTCAGTTCAGTTTCTTGGCACTGTATTCCTTTCTGCCATAGTCTGTATCATGATTTGTACATTTTGTACACAGTCATTACTGAACGAGTAGCTGGCGGTCCAAGGCAGAGACTACACCCCACCCATCAAATTACACCACCTCCTTAGCACATCCAAGTATGCCCCAAACAACAGAAGATGGCAGAGTGGGTAGTGACTGACTTGGGTTGTGGAGAATAGGAAGGTTCCTTAGGGGAGAGGACATATTGGCAGCATTCTGGAGGGTGGGTTTTGCTAACCAGGGAATGGAGTGAGAGAACCTGGGCCAACGGGCACCAGCACAGAAAACTGTTTAGGGAAAAGCCAGAATTCATCATGGCTGCCACCTGGACACCAGGGCAACGGGTGAGTGCTCAGTGAGGTGAGAGACATGGCGGAGCAGCAGTTGGAAGCTGAGGTTAAGCCCACATTGCAAAAGGTCTTATGGACAATAGAAAGTCACTGAGTATTTCTAATAAGAAAGTGATGTGAATAGGCCTTTGTGCTTGTAGGATGACCGTGGAAGAAGGGTAGGGGAGAGATAAAAGAAAAAGAGCCCCAAAGTGGGGTGACTGGTTCCAACAGGGAACCAAGAGACCCTAACTAGGACTGCTGGTAGCCATGGGAGGCAGGAACGATCAGGGCCTGACTGTGCAAGAACAAAGTGAATTCACCTGCAGAGTGCAGTCAGTCCTGTGGGTAAATGTCCAAATGCCTTTTAGCTATCCTATGAAAAAAGAAGGAAAATGTCTCCTTCTATTGTTAGGTTTTGAGAAATGTCTATCTTGATTTTTACAATGCAAAAACAGCATTGTACTTGCAGATAAGGATTAAGTTATACAGTTCAATTTTCTTCGTCATTTTGTCTTTCTCTCCAAGAACACTGTGAGACAAAGTGGCAGAATTAATCTATTAAATCTATGTAAAGGTTTTTTCACAGGTCACCTTGCTGGTGGTCATTTCAATGATAATCTAATTCACATATGTAGATAGTTAATTTGTGCTCATTCATACATGTATATATGAATCCATTCATATATGTATATAATAATTATTTTGAAAAGTCTCAAATCGTGAGGTAAAGCATGAAATGTTTGTCCCCCTTAATAATTGCCTGCAGTAGTCTTTGTTTAATCCACCTTTCCCACTGGGTAGAAAGTACTTCTAAGGTCAAATTAATATAATTCCATACTTTTAATCATTTCAATGATTAAAACAGTCTACTCTCAGATATTAAGACTTGGTTCTAGTCAATTTCCAACCCTTTGCTCAGTTTTTCCAACACAGGCTGGATATGTGGTTACAGATGGCAGCTAAGGAGCCAGAGTTGGCGAGTGGCCCTTCAGTCCTCATTTCACAACTCCTTTGGCTTTTCTGGTACTGGAGACGAGAGGAGGGAAAGGGATGTGGATCACCACTGATATACCTCATGGTCTATAGGCACATGGTGGATGAGTGCAGGACCAAAAGACTTCACAGAAGAGGGATGCAGCTCCAAGAATTTTCCCCGGGTTGCTTGTTGAACTCAGTCATATCTTTCTTTTGACACCCAAGTTGGCCTCCCACCACAGTCCTGTGCTGCCCTAAATTCTTTGAGCCAGGTTGTGGTGGTCCTCATCAAATTAACCCCATTTGGTCCAATTCTGGAAGCTAAAGATGTCTCTGAAGTGAGAAGATGGCCCTGGATCCCTCTACAACAGGCTGTACCCTAGCACCATCTTGGCCTGTGATCTTTCCTTTTCTTCCATAGAGCCAGCGCAGGAGATGTAAGCCTGGTATTGAGTAAACTTCTCAAGAAACAAAATGTCAAGTCCTTTTCTTGCAGGTACAAACAGATTTTAGAAAAGATGACTGTGGGGGCCCTCTCTCCTGGCACTGGGTAAGGAAGTATCCTCACCCTCCTGGGAGAGAGGAGAAGTATCATTGCAAGAGTCTTTGTGTTTTGACATTGTGGTCATTGTCTTATATCTCTCATGGTAAAGCTGTCAGATTGCATGCCTCACACCAAGGCATTTGGGAATCTCAGGCAGAGAATGGGGGTCTTTTTTGAATTAGATTCCGCAGAATTTAATAACTTCATTCATGATGGGAAGCATCCCCACTGTAGCCCTGCCGTGTTCAGTAACCCCAGAGGAACAGACAAAAGTCTGAATCAATGTCTCACACTGTGTGTAGATATACCCATCCTACCTCTTTCTGTAGAGATGCCATTTCTCTGATCTAATGCGAATCTTTTCAAATTGCTCTTTTGAGCAGATGGATTCCTAAATATTTCAGAACTAGAGTGAGGTCTTGTTCCGTCTGTCAGTCCTTCTTTCTCTTGTATTTTCAGCTTCTGTCTTTCCCACAGCTTATAGTATACTCAAGTCACTTTCAGCTTAAAAAGGAAAGAGAGAGACAGAGAGAGAGAAGAGAGAAAGTCCCTTTCTTGACTCTGCATCTCCTTCTACCTGCTTTGTATTTGTTTTCTTCCCTGCAAAGCAGAGTTCCTAGAAATAATAGTCTATACCTTCTGCCTTCACTTTCTTCTCACTTGCTTTAAAAACCTTATTATCCTTAAATATATGATTTTTTATGCTTTAATACATTTTCAGCTATATAAAAATATATTTTCATTGAGAAGTTTTGAGAAATACAGAAAAACATAAAGAAAATAAAATTTCCCAGAATTCCAGCATCATAGATCATCACTTTTTACCATTTTGAAATATTTCCTGCTAGTCTTCTTTGGGGTCACCTTCCAAGAGTCACCCTCTCCAGGAAGTCTGTCTTTGAACCATTCTTTCTGGACTTTGGCTTAATCCAGCACACATTCTACCTGTACACATACTGACCTCACCTAGTTCTCTATCTACCTCCCTCACCTGTTTAAAAACTTGTTTGGGGAGAAACCATGTTTAACTAATCTTTGTACTCCCACCATTTAGCACAGCGCCTGAAACACAATAAGTGCTAAGTTTTCAAAATGTTAAAGATATGCTGATGTATTTATTATTTAATAAAATAAATACGTTGATTTAATAAAATATTAATTTTTATTAATTTTATTTGCAATTAAACATTTTGTTCATTCTGATATAGTAGGGAAGGAAGTAAAAATAGTCATCATTTTGTGATGGCTTCAAGAGACAGCTATCTTGAGAGGCACTAGTGCCAGCCTTTGAGAGTGATCAGCAGTCTGAATTCAGAGGGTTGGGAGATCTCAAATAGCAGCAAAGTAGAACTTAATACTACTCTTAAAAATGTGCCAGTTTGACTCATGCAGTGGCTCAAGCCTGTAATCCCAGCATTTTGGGAGGCCAAGGCGGTCAGATCACTTGAGGTCAGGAGTTTGAGACCAGCCTGGTCAACATGGTGAAACCCCATCTCTACTAAAAATACAAAAATTAGCTGGGCATGGTGGTGCACGCTTGTAATCCTGGCTACTCAGGAGGCTGAGGCAGGAGAATCGCTTGAGCCAGGGAGGTGGAGGTTGCAGTGAGCCAAGGTTGTGTCACTGCACTCGAGTCTGGGTGACAGAGCAAGACTCTGTCTCAAAAAAAAAAAGTCATTTTATTATTTTCAGGTGGATACTGTCACTGTATACAGGCAAAGTGTGGCCCAGTAGAGGACTTCCTTCAATAGCTAGATGAACCATTTGTGCTGGGCATCCAAGTAGGGTTGGTCTTTACATGGATGGTAACTGGGCTGTGCAGAAGTGGGTGTCTGCGTGTTTTCTGGAGTGCTTAGGGACTCCTTTGGAAAGCCTATGTGTGCTGTCACTTCACAGATTTGTGTGTGCATGTGTGTCTGTGTGTGTGTCTGTGTGTGTGTGAATAGTAGAAGGGTCAAGACTGGTCCAGCACCTTCTTGAGTTACAGCAAACTCTAGTCAGAATGAATTAGATTTATTATGTATCATTTATTTATAGAATTTTGTTTCCTTTTGGCTTGTTGAACAAATCTCTGCGCTTGGTGCTTATTTTCTTCATAAATGCCTGTGCTAGTGTTTCTTGTTTTAGAGTGAAAATTCCTAGGAGACACGGACATCACTGTTTTAACTTTATACCCTGCCATGGGAGTCGATTGAGAGCGGTGGTTAAACACGTGAGTTTGGGAGTTTCACTGGGTGTGAAACTCCACTCCATTCCTGACTGCCTTGGGCAAGTCTTTTAATCTTTCCAAGCCTGATTCTTTTTTATCTATAAAAAAGAGTTAATAAGGGTGACTAAGATCAAATATGTAAGGTGCTTTTTTCTTCTTAAAAACTTATAGTACCGGCATACAGTAAATGTTAGACATGTTTGAATAGCAGCGTTAGGTCAACCTGTTATACTAATGTACATATAAGCACTTGATAGGTATTGTATGATTAGGATGAAATAACAGTAAAATAGCAATTCTCAACTGGGGTTGATTTTCTCCATGGGGGGACATCTGTCAATGTGGAGAAATTTTGATTGTCACAACTAGGAGGCTATAGAGCTGATACTCACAGCTAGTAGGTTAGAGGCCAAGGATCCTATTAAACAGCATGCAATATACAGCATAGTGACCAATAGCAAAGCATTGTCCCGCCCAAATGCAGATAGTGAAATGTGGTAGTGAAGGTATGGGATCGCTTATAGGAGGCATGGTAGGAGTCCTGAAATATACAAATGTATTTAAAAGTAAGGTGTTTTGCTTTTCTTGATTAGTAGTAAAGGTTAACAGATTATTACTGTGAATATGTATATATGTATACGCTATATATATGCATATATGTATAGATACATACATATAGACTGCACATACATATACTTCATATATGTATATAGATATTTCTGCTAGTAGGCACTATATATTTCTAGATGTCTCTGTACCAAAGACTCATTTTGTCCTATTGCTTTCTGGGTATACAAGTTGTTTCTCAGCCATTCTGGTGTACTCATCCATACGGAGCAATATTTCTTTTTTTTGAGATGGAGTCTCGCTCTGTCGCCCAGGCTGGCCAGATCTCAGCTTACTGCAAGCTCCGCCTCCCAGATTTATGCCATTCTCCTGCCTCAGCCTCCCTAGTAGCTGGGACTACAGGCGCCCGCCACCTCGCCTGGCTAGTTTTTTTTTTTTTTTTTTTTTTGTATTTTTTAGTAGAGACAGGGTTTCACCGGGTTAGCCAGGATGGTCTTGATCTCCTGACCTCATGATCCACCCGTCTCGGCCTCCCAAAGTGCTGGGATTACAGGCTTGAGCCACCGTGCCCGGCCTGGAGCAATATTTTTAAATAAAATCACTAGGCCTAGAAAATTTACTTTACTTGATATTATACATATTTGTTGTGAAATTTTGATAATTACCAAATTGCCCACTTCCAGGCAATCAAAGAAGAGAGAAAATTATTTGTTTATGCCTATTTGTTTTCAAGGAGACCCAAGTCACATAAAAATTAGAATCAGGTTTCTTAAGTGCAAGGCAAAGGCTCCTTGCTGGAAATTACCAAAAATCCCAGTGCCAGGAGAACTCCTGTGTCTCACTTGAGACATATATCAGTCAGAATCTTCAGGGGTAAGGACGAGAAATCTGAATCTGTATTTTCCAAACGTTTCAAAGTGATTCAAAGCATTATAAGGTTTGAGAAGCAGTGGAGTACAATATATAAGTGTCAAAGGGTAGCAGGCAAAGCTGTGGTCCTGGGGTTTTATATTTTGGATCAGATTGTCTGTGAACCTGGATTAGAATGGATAGATCCCTAGAGCTCTTTGGTTTCGCATTTTCTTTTTCTTTTATTTTGCCTTGAAAAGACCTTCAAAATATTCTGCACCCGAAGATATAGTTCCACTTTCAATAAAGGAACCTACTGTTTGCGCCCTTGGTAAAACTATTAGAATGGAACAGCTGTGAACAAAGGCAAGCAGATTCTATATTTAGAAGGTTTTGTAGGGCTGAGTCTATGACAAATTCATTCTTGTTCCTCTTAGAATGGCCCTGGTTTGTAAAGGAGAGAGCAGTTTACAATACACTAGCTCTTCAAGCTGAGTAAAATTTAGGGTAATTTACGTGTCCCATAGGAAGAACAATATATCTAAAAGCACATTTCTCTTCCTTCTTCACACATCAGTTTTTAAGTTAAAATAACATCACACCTTCGGTTCTTATTTTATGAGTTAGTACACCTTTCCAAGTGCCAGTGTAAAGTCTAGTGATGCTAATTGCTAATAGGAATTACATGTTTTGAGGAAAGAATGGGAGGAGGAAGCAAATTAATTCAAGCCTAATTTGTGTTCCCTTGCCAAGTTTGAATTGGGACCAATTTGCAAACTGAATTATCTTTCTAGCCTTTATAGAGTTTATAATAATGCTGAAAGTTTCTTAACTCATGGTAGTTCCTTTTTAATAAAGACACATTCACAGCTGCAGTCTTGGTGCCTTGTAACATATTGCTATTAATTGGGCTAATAAGATTTTAAAGTTAATTAAAAGGAGAGGGAAACCCATAAAGTCTGATGCAGCTCATACTGGTTGGTGTGTAACAGGCTGACCAAGCAAAACTGCAGAGAGGATAATAAAACTTATTCATCAGTGATTTACTAACGATGATTTTTTTGGGTAAACTTAGCACTTTTGCATTTCTCTTAAAACAACTGATAACCTTTTAACCAGAATTATTTTGTGCCCTTTATCTTGTGTCTTCTTACAGAGTACCCTAAGACAGCTGAGGAGGTGACTCTTAGGAATTTTCATTTTGTAATGTTGATGGTCCATGGGAATCTGGGGTGGGTCCAGAACCATCTCCTAGGCCAGAGGGAACTTGAATGTTCTAGCCTGGCTCTCATGGAGCAGTTTCAGTGCTCACAGAATCTCTTCATATTAGGACTCCAGGAGAAACAAGAGGAACATTATTGTGATTTCTGTCTGATTTTTCTAAGGCTCTTCAAGCTTCTCCATTACAAGCCTGCCTTCTTGCATTTCTTGTGTGTCCTTTTTCAAAGAGCAATTCTTCCTGCAGCTTTGTACAGAGTGGTAACCCTGGTCATGCTGGTGTGCTGAGGTGCAGGTGTTCTATAGCGTAAGGAGGTGAGAGCCTTTGCAATGCATGCTCTTTTCAATATGGCGTCTGGAAGCAGGATAACAGAAGGGACACATCCCAACTGCTGTGCTACCTACCCATTTGTAAATGGTAAAATTCTGGTGCCTCTGCCTGGAGTTTGAGCTGATTTAAATGGATACTGGTCTTAGAGTCCCTCAGAATATTATGTTTTAGTCTGTTGTGAACCAGTATATGATTTGGGATTCTGAAGTTCTTTTCTTTTTGGAATGTTCAAGGTAATTCTTCTGAGCACTACACCCAGGCTCTTTTCCCATGAGTCACACTAGATTCAGTTCTGATAATTTCTAGTTTTAGTATTCTTCTTTGATGACTGGTATCATCAAAAGAAGCATACACATAACACAGTAGTATGAGCTTTACTTGAACTTAAAGATCATTTACATGTAAAAATCCCACTTCATTCCCTGCCCTCATTGTCATCCTATGACCATGAAATTTTTAGTGGGTCAATAAAGACATTTGTATGATAATCCATACCCACTTCTCACTTACTGTGTCCACATTCTGTTTCCTAACATCAGATTCTGATTTGGGCAGCTTTTGGTGCCATTCTAGTGACATAATAGTTGTGGTAGAGGCAGCTACTTGTCTACCTATGAACATTCTTCTCTAATATAGAAATATCTGTGATAGAACCTCTAATTTTAACCTGACTTAGGGCTGGCTGAAATAAAACCTCCCCTATAGCTAAGGATTGCCATGGGACTAAGTTCTAATCATACAGTGTAAGTTGAGGCAGGCTGTTCAACTTCTGGAAAGTGTCTTTAAAGGGAAGCAGCATTCCTTCCCCCGTCTCTTTTTTTCTTCCTGCCACCTGGAATGTGGATGTGATGGCGTGGATCTGGAGCAACAATCTCAGATGGAGGTAACCGAGAGAATAGAATAATGAACTGAGGAGCAACAAGGGAGAAGGAACCTGAGTTCCTGACACTGCAGAGTGCCCTACCAGCTGTGGACCACCCAAAGCCAGCTTTTTGAAAGAAATAAGTAGTATCTCGTTGATTTTGGGTCTTCTGTCATTGCCAGTCAAATTGAATAGTAAGTAATTCATCAGTGTTCCTCAATTCTAAAAAATTCCTTCACAAACCTGCTCCTTAATGTTCAGGATTCATTCAAAAGGCCTAAAGCTGACTGTCTCACAATTTGTTAAAAGAATTAGTGAAGAGGAGACTCTGACGCATTATAGTAGATTGACTAAATATTCACTGAAGGGTGAATGAATAACCGCAGACCATGTTAGGCTTGCCTTAGTGCAACCTTCTTCCTTACACCTGAGGCTGGGAAGAAAATAGATCGGAAATTTGTCAGGTTCTAGACCTGTTTTATGAGTACTAGGTATGAAGGGGAGAGAGGACAAAAGCAAAAGTGCTTAAATCTTTCTCAATTTTGGTCAAATCACTTAAAAGTTCTATTACTCAATGGATTTCAGATAGTTATTGAGTATTTTCCCATTCAAGAGTCCACACAAGGTTCTGTACAGGGCAGGAAGACAGAAGATCTGTTTTCAAGGAAGTAAAACTTTCATCAGGGGATGTCTTCACTTGAGTCCTCCAAAAAGCAGACCCCAAGATAAGGATTTAGGTACTAGTAGTTTATTTCTGAGATAATCATAGGAAACATGGAGAGGGAGGTATCTTAGTTTGTTCCTGTGGATATAACAGAATATCATAAGCTGGGTAATTTACAAGTAATAGAAATTTATTTCTCACAGTTCTACAGGCTGGAAAGTCTAAGATCAAGGCTCTGGCACATCTGGTGTCTGGTAAGGGCTTGCTGTCTGCTCCCAAGGTGGTGCCTTGTCGCTGTGTCTACTGGAGAGGACAAATGCCATGTCCTTACATGGGGGTGGGGATAGAAGGGCAAAAAGGACTAGGGCACTACTAATAATAAGGTCACTAATACCATTTATAAAGGCACCACCCTCCAGACTTAGTCACCTCCCAGAAGCCCCACCTCCTAATACTATCACATTGGTGATTACATTTCCACATGTGAATTTTGGAGGGGACACATTCAGACCATAGCAGAAGGGAAGGGAGATGATGAAACAAGTCCTTATCCTGGGCAACTAGGCTTAATCCTGTTAAGAATTTTCTGGGTACTATGTGGAGCACAGCTCAGGATTTTTGCACCAAGAGGTGAGGAAGCTGGGGTATTAATCCACCAACTCTCATCCTTCATTGAGGCTTGCTTCTGAGGGTGTTAACTCACTGACATTTCTGGCTGGTCCTGTGCATGGGCTGAGCTACTGATAAGAAACCATTAACATGGGAACTGGTCTGTCAAGCTGAAAGTGACCTCTGAAGTCAGCCAAAGGGCTATGAAGAAGGTACTAACATTTGATCCAGTCCATTCCTTGCACTGCTCAGATGTTCTCCTGTGTTTGGCTCTCTTGGTCCTATCTACTACATGAAGAGATAGCTGCCCACCAAGGCCACATAACAAACACTTGATATTGGTGTAATCTTAGACTTTCTGAGGAAGGACAGATCTCTGTGGGCCCTAGTTGTGAAGGAAGAGCTTAGATTTGAAATGAAAATCACTTTAGCCTTGCAGGCTAGCCATGGTTTAAATAAGAGGGGAGAAGAAGAGAAAATGGACGCCAGGAGTGAGGCATACCATGGGCAAGGGCTTGGATGTAAAAACGTGAAAGGTACAATCTGGTAGTTGGTGGCAGAAATCAAAGGTCTAGAGTGGTAGGTAAAGTTGAAAAAGTATTAAGGGATTTTTGTTTTTTTCAGGCACATTATAGTTCAGACTAAGTGTTCTGGCTTGACTTCCTGCCAAGGCATTCCTTTCTATTTAATGGGACTAAATTCATATATAATTAAAATTTTGAGTCCTAATTTAGTGGAAAATATTACATGCTCTTATAGGGTAATTTTAAAGTAACTGTTCTCAAACTTTTAAATTCTATCATGGTAGACATAAAAAATGTTGTTAGTGTGCAGCACACACCCCATAGATAGGATAGTTCTAATTTTCTCTGTGTTAACTCTACCGTTTTTTCTCTCCAGTTCAAAGATGCATATCAGAATGCAAGTACACAACATTAAAGGCATGATTGTGATCAAAAACAATGTAATTAGCTAAAAAGAAAATAATTGGCAAATGCTGATCCTTTAATATTGGTGGAATAACAAATCATTTGTGATACACTTCAAAACTGGTTGTGGCATAGCAGTGTCTCTAACAGATGACTGACAGCTATTGCTTTAAACCCAAGCTTGCAAATGGGTGACCTTTAGGCAGAAGCCATAGGCTGACTTGTGATTGTCCCACTGTGTTAGCCTCAAAGGGTGAGGATGAGAGGAACTCCCTTTGATACAGGCAAAGGAGAGCAAACTCACTCCTTAGAATCAGGAGTCAAGAGATGAGTCAAAACCCAGGGAGTTTTGTCAACTAAGCTGCCAATATGCTAATATCCCTTCACCCCAACATCCCGCGTGGAAATGAGCTGGAGCTGAGTGGCTGCTCCCTTGGAAGGGGCCTGCTCTCTCCAGTTTATTCCGGGTCTTCCTCCTGCTTTACTCTAATGGTCTGCAGGCATTTGAGCGTGAAATGCCACCTTCAGGGCGTAAAAGGAACATGTGTTGCTAGAGGCTCCCAAGGCCAGTTGGTGCTTGACTTTGGAGTCTCAGAACCTGCCTCCTTTACTCAATTGCTGGCTAATCTTAATTATGGCTTATCTAACTGCAATGGTGTTTCTCCCTTAGTGAAGACTAGTAAGTTTATATTCTTGTTGGAGAAGCATGACAATGAGCATATCAATACTTAATGGGCTAAATGGTGAAAGTACTAGGAAGAAAACAAAGTAGGGTAAGAGGTGGGTGGGGAGATATGCTGCCTCATAAAGGACCGGAGAAGGCTTTTTTGAAAAGGTGATGGGTCAGAGCCCTAAAGGCTGAGGGAGAAGAGCATGCAGAGGTTTGAGAGAAGAATGTCTCAGGCACACAAAGGGCAGTCTTGAATTGGGAGTGTGCATGGATTTTTTTTTTTTTTTTTTTTTTTTTGAGACGGAGTCTCACTATGTCACCCAAGCTGGAGTGCAGTGGCACGATCTTGGCTCACTGCAACCTCCGCCTCGCGGGTTCAAGCAATTCTCCTGCCTCAGCCTCTCAAGTAGCTGGGACTACTGGCGTGTGCCACCATACCCAGCTAATTTTTGTATTTTTAATAGAGATGGGGTTTCACCATGTTAGCTAGGGTGATCTTGAGCTCCTGACCTTGTGATCCGCCCTCCTTGGCCTCCCAAACTGCTGGAAATACAGGCGTGAGCCACCGTCCCCGGCTGGATTTATTTATTTATTTCTAAGAACTAGCAAGAAGGCCAGTGTGAGTGGGGCTCACTGAAAAATTAATAGGAAATTAGATTGGAAAATTGACTAAGGGTCAGATAACGTAGGTTTTGAAGGCAAGAATAATGATTTTGATTATATGCTAAGTGAGTGGGATTTGAGTAGAGGAATGACATACTCTGATTATTTAAAAGGATTACTCAGACTTCTCTAGGGGGAACAGTCTGTAGTCGGATATAAAGAGAGTGGATATAAAGGGACCAGCACAAAAGCAACTGCAATATGATGGCCTGAATTAGGATAGAATTAGGATAGCAATGGTGGGAAGTGGACAGATTGAACATAGAGGAAGAGCTGATTGATTTACTGATGTGAGGTGTGACATAGGCAGAAGCATCAAAGATGACTCCAGGTTTTTGGCTGAGTATCTGCATGGCTAGACTCTAAGACCTAGAGGACTGCAGGAGGAGTTTTCGGTGTGTGGGAAGTGGTAAAAAATAAAGAGATTGTTGCAGATGCATTAACTTTGAGATGTCCATTCAACTTCCAAATGGAGACATGACGTGGACATTTTGATATATGCATCTGGTGTTCAGGAGAGACTTTGGGCATGAAGAATTAAACTGGGGAGACTTTAACATAATATTTAAAGCCTACAGCCTAAACAAGATTATTTTTAAAGTGAGTATGCATAGAGAAGAAATCCAAATACTGCCCTGGAGTGCTCGAGATGTCAGGGAATGATAAAGTTGAGTAAAGATGAGGATGCACGTCAGTGAACGGGTTGAGAGTGGTATCTTGGAGACTGAATGAAGAAAGCTTATTAAGAAAGAGAGAGGACCTATTGTGACAAATAGGGCTGAGATGGGAGGAAGGTAAAGACTGAGAAGTGACCATTGGGTTTGACCCATGGCTGGCTTAGATGGACAAGAGCAGTTTCAGAAGAGAGTTGAGATTGGGAGAGGAAGATGTGGAAGCAGTGGGTATAGACCATTCTATAACAGGGGACACAGAAATGGGAGAGAGAGAGAGAGATGGCCACATGTCCCATGATACAACTTCAGGGCTTCCCCCTCCTTATATTCTCTTGCAGACCCTAAGGTGTGGTTGGGGGAAGATGGTATGTTGCCTCATGTGGAAATCACACTTCTGCTTCCTTATTTGCTCCTTTTCTGCTGGTGGTCAGGCTTGCTCTTCTGAATCAAGGTCCATGTTCCTGTTCCCTGTACTTTGCTTTAGTGCTGCCTCAGCCAACCTACTTATGTCACCCACATGTTAGCACTGACTCCCCTTGGGCAGTGATACCCCGTGAGCATCTGTCTCTGTCTGTCTTTCCACCACTGCTGCCTAGAGCTTCCCATCATCAGCCTGTGCCTGCACTGCACGTGCCAATTGTGCTCTTACGCTGTGAGAAAATGACTGTTTTATCTTGACTTCCATTCCTATGTGCCATATCTCACATCTTGCAGTGGGGTATTTTGTGTATGTAGAGGGGGAGGGACAATAGAAAGTAAAGAAGGTCCCCTTGCACATGAGAAAATGTAATTGGACATGGGTGGCGGGGGGTGTTGTCTACCCTTGGCAACATGCTGGTATATTAACTTTTGGCTCCATCCAAGCCAGGTCCCTTGGAAGAGTCGAAACTTGTTAGTTTTGTAAATTTAGCAAATCAAATCAGTTTAAAATATGGGTTAAAATGTTTGCATTTTGAGGCAAATAATTTTCTCCTGTTGGATTCATTAGGGACTCTGAGTCCTTTTGGTTTGGTTATGTAAGTCTTTAATTTCTGAAGAGGAGAAACATGCATATCTGTGAAATGACCTTGGGCTAGATCATTTAACTTGTTTATCTTGGTCCTCTTTCCCTAGTTCTTAACTATGTCTGTCCTTGAAATAAAGTCTTCTAAGCAAGAATATCAGAAGAAACACCATTGGCTAACTCAGATGTCTAGTGTTTTTCTCTCTTCCTATTTCTTTCCTGTATTAGTCTGTTTTCATGCTGCTGATAAAGACATACCTGAGACTGGGCAATTTATAAGAGAAAGGTTTAATTGGACTTACAGTTCCACATGGCTGAGTAAGCCTCACAATTATAGCAGAAGGCAAGGAGGGGTAAGTTCTGTTTTACATGGATGGCAGCAGGCAAAGAGAGAACGAGGAAGACACAAAAGCAGAAAACCCTGATAAAACGTCACATCTTGTGAGACTTACTCACTACCACGAGAACAATATGGGGGAAACTGCCCCGTGATTCAATATTCTCTCACTGGGTCCCTCCTACAACACATGGGAATTATGGGAGTATAATTCAAGGTGAAATTTGGGTGGGGACACAGAGTCAAACCATATCACTTCCTCTCCAGATAAGGGTCTTAGAAGGTAGTTCCAGGTTTCAGGCAGAAAACAGAGAGGATTTTCTCCATTTCTCATGTGGATCAGATTCACGGAAGTAATTTACTCTCAAAAGTGGCTGGGTCTTCAAGTGTAGATAAAGTGGGTACTTCAGTAAGGGTAGCATTTTAGACTCTCTTGGGGGCACAGGCAAGAGTTTTCAATGTAGTTCTTGTGCAATTTGCTGAATTCTGAATTTGAAGGTGGGGAAAGCTATATATGTTACTCTTTCACTGTGATTTATAATTTATCTCTTAGGTCTCGTTGTTTTGAAGGTTCCTTTTGATCATTAGTTAAAATTTTGCCCCACCTGATAGAAGTGTTCTGATGAGTTAAGACATCTGTAGCTTATTAATTGAAATTTGTAGAGTCTTTAAATAATTTTTCTTAGTGACATTATGGTAATTTTGATTATAGCCTTTGGACAAAGAATATACAAAGAATCAGGTTATCAAGCTCCTCTAGGACTATAGATTAAATAGTAAATTCAGCTACTCTTTGCAAGTTATACTAGTCCTTTTAAGGCCTATGTATGCAAGTAGTAGTTTAGCCTACTCATCAAAATTTAAAAAAAAAAAAAAGAAAGAAAATTTAAGAAGTGGGCACTGTGTTCTAGAAGCAAATCAAAACATACTTTTTTGCTTTTCACAAATACTATTTCAACTTTTCTTTTCCTTTCATTTTCCTTTCAATTTCCCATTTATACTTACCTTAGAATGTTCTGCGATTATAATCCTTCTTATTGTTAGGCTGCTGTTTACTTGAAATGTGCACATCAAGATTAACACTTTTACCTCTGTCTCTGGTTTCCCACTCACTTAAATTTTAAAAATGGTATTGTCAAGGGAAAAATACACATAGAGTATATATAATATCAAGACAAGTGAGCCAACCCGGGACAGATATACTAGGTCACCGTACAGTGTCTGAGTGGAAATGTGAGTGCCTTCAATGAGATGGTGAATCATGAGAGAGCCTGTTTTGACAGTGAAGTGAGGAAGAGTTGGGTCACCCACTAAGGCAGAAGGTCACCACAGCTCTAGAAGTTCTTCTCCCCACCCTTAGGAGGCTTTAGAGAATATTATCCTAAACAAGTGGAGAAGCGATCACTACATACTTCTCAGGAAAAAAGCATTAACATGTTTCTAAGGTTTTGATTTAAGAAATAGATAATAATTAAAGGAAAGCACCTACTCTCAACCCATACTTGAAGGAACTTGAACCAGTCTGGTCAGTTTGCAATTATAATGTGTGTTGTAACCAGATGAGTGATTTATCAGAACTTTACAAAATCTAAGTCTTGGTTCGGAGGCTTAGGAAAGGGAAAAGTTTCGAGTCTTTGGATGACTGACTTAATTTTCCTTGCTGAATTTCATTTACATTCTGGGCATGAACAAACAAAAACAATGTTTTCATTCTCTCCTTTCCAGATAAGTGATTAGTAAGGGATGAACCACATTTGGCTTTGATATAAATCAAACTGCCCTGGAAACCAAGGTCATGGAGCTTATTGTATTTTCCTCATGTTTACTTTGTTTTTTGCCTCTGTAACCTGTGGTTCTGTGTAGAATTCCACCTTACCTGGTACCTCATTTTAGTAACATTTTATTACTCATGACAATTTTCTTTACCTTTTTTGAAAATATAAAGGTATTTTCTATTTAGTAGTATGAAAGTGTGCAAATATTTTATGCTAAATGCCACCTTGAAGACATAGAAGATGGAAAACCATAATGAAGTTAGATAATTGGTATGGGAGAGTGTTTAAGGCTTGAAAGTTTTTCCAGTTTGCAGTGTGTCTGTGGTATAAACTGTTATTTTGGGTAATTCTTTTCAGGGCGTTTCCAGGTACTTTATCAAGACTGACAGATTAGCTAATCAGTCTTCTTGGTATATGTGGGATGTGTGCCACAAACAATGTAGGAATGGGCAGGAAAATGGAGTAACCTACGTCCAGTATCTTAAACCCTCACGAACATCAT
Source organism: Rhinopithecus bieti (assembly GCF_001698545.2). Classification (NCBI taxonomy): domain Eukaryota; kingdom Metazoa; phylum Chordata; class Mammalia; order Primates; family Cercopithecidae; genus Rhinopithecus; species Rhinopithecus bieti. Next base: position 617,873 of record NW_016806560.1, read on the forward strand.
GAAAAAGACAGAGTTTCTACAATAAAGAGTTCATACCTCATCGTGGGGAAGATTAGCCCTATTTTCAAATTCAAAACTAGGAAGATCTTATGAACAAATCAATGTGGAAGTTAGGAACTGATGTGTCCTAAGTGAAGTTCATTCTAATTGAATCTTATTGTAGCAAAGATATCACGTGAAATCTCTAAACATAACATTAGATGCAAATTTCATTCTAGGATAAGGGATTATTTTAAAATAATCTCAATGAGACAATATAATAATATTAAAATGTAAAACACAACTTGTAAGTGAGGTGATTAACTTATAAGAATTAAATAACACGTCTTTGCTCTGGGTACTCACACGAAGTCTATTCACTGTACTGGTAAAGAGGTTTGTCCAGACCATTTTCTAGGATTTCTCTTTTCTAGACTTTCTCCGTGACTCTTTTGGTGAATCTTTCTTTTTGTATAGAATGAATGCATTTATCTGCCTGCTGTAAATTCTGGGAAATACCAATAAAGTATAAAGCACAGATTCTGCCCTCCTGACATCTACATTTTGGTTGGAGAGACAAAACATATACACAAAAAGCACTTGAAGTGAGTGTGGGTGTCTGAATTGTTCTTACAGGGTCTAGGAGGTCAGAAGGGCATGTGCTTGGAGTCTCAGAAATATTTTTTTGGAGAAATTATAATTTGTTGGATAAATAATATCTTTTTTCCTTTCCCTTTCTTTTCTTTTCCCTTCCTTCCCTCCTTCCTTCCTTCCTTCCTTCCTTCCTTCCTTCCTTCCTTCCTTCCTTCCTTCCTTCCTTCCTTCCTTCCTTTCTTTCTTTCTTTCTTTGTTTCTTTCTTTCTTTCTTTTTTTTTTTTGAGACAAAGTCTCTCTCTGTCACCCAGGCTGGAGTGCAGTGGCAAAATCTCGGCTCACTGCCGCCTCTGCCTCCTGGGTTCAAGTGATTCTCCTGCCTCAGCCTCCCAAATAGCTGGAATTATAGGTACATGCCACCACTCTCAGCTAATTTTTGTATTTTTAGTAGAGATGGGGTTTCTCCACGTTGACCAGGCTGGTCTCAAACTCCTGGCTTCAGGTGATCTGCCTGCCTCGGCCTCCCTAAGTGCTGGGGTTACAGGCATGAGCCAGTGCACCCACCCGGATAAATAATGTCTAAAAAGGAGAAAAGGAGGAGAGAAGGCAAGGTGGACTGCAGATATGTCATAAATAAAAGTGAGAATAAGGAAATGAGCTCAGAACTTATTTACTTAATAATTATTTATTGAATGTATACTAGAAATATACAGCAGTAAATATCATGAGGGCCTGGCTCTCATAAAGCTTACATTCCAATATGATGAGGCAGACGATAGAAAGGAAAATAACAAAACAATTTTAGATTGTGAATATAAAATTAAGGAAATACATAGGTGAAGTGAGAGAAAACAGGGAGGCTGGGGTGTGTGTATTCTGTATTCCTTAAACTTTCACATGCATGTGAATTTCCCAGGGATCTTGTTGAGGTTTAGATTCTGATTCTGATTCAAAATTCTGGGGTGGAGCCTGGAAGCCTGCATTTTCAAAAAGATCCCGGATAATGCCAATATCACTTGATTCACAGACCACACTTTTGAATAACAAGTCTTTAGTTGGCATGATCTGAGGATCTCACTGAAATAAAATTGCTTGGAACACAGGAATCCTGGCAGGGCAGGGTGGAAAAGAAGAATGAAAAAGATCAACAGGAAGATTTGGGCCTTCAGCAGTGAGGCCAGTGTTGAAGACGTCTGATTTGGCAGGTGCATGCAGGGTGGAGTTGAGTGGGGCTTAGCAACCATTCTCACCTCGGGGCATATATAGAAAATGATGCTGTTGCACAGTGGGGGAAAGTGGGTTTCTGCCTGGGGAAAATCTGGATTAAAAGAGCAAAGGGCTAAAGAGATGGCATTGCCATGGTCCATGCACACCACGAAGAGTCCTTTGTGGACAGAAAGGAAGCAGTGAGCAGGAGAAACAACTGCACAAAAAACTGTCAGGATTTTGTGAGTGTTTGGTTATACATGGTAAAGAAGGAAGATGGTTTTAGGGATGGGACATCAAACATTCCAGCAGACAGCTGAACACACATCACTGGCACTCAAGTGAAAATTCTGCCCAGGAGTTAAAGATTTTTCAATCAAACCCTAAGAGTTTAAGATGTGCAAAGAAGTAATTCCTTTGAAGCCAAAAGTATGAGGAGAGAAGAGCAGATGAGAGAAACTATGCTTTGAAAAATATTTACAGCCTATGGAAGAATGAAGCAGGGCATGTGTCCCCCATGAAGAAGGCAGAAAGTGAGCAAGTGAGAAATTTTGGAAGATCAAGAAGCTGTCATGAGTAGTCCATGTTGTACAGGCACTGGACACTCTATGATAATAGGACTTGGACTATTGTTACTGTCATTGTAGATAGGCTGATTGGGAAGGCAGGTCCTTTATCCTCATCTCTTTGTCCCTCTCTAAAGCTCTCCAATTAGACCACAGGCATGGTCAAGCCGGCGTGTGCTCAAGCATTTCCACCTGAGAAAGCACTTTCTGTCTCCAGGGGAAGGGGTGAGATGAAGGGGAGGGTGATCAGGAAGAGGGCAAGTTTGCAAGCAATTCCATATCCGACCTTACACAGCTCCTACGACCCCAGAAGCATACAGTCCTCTCTGAGACGCATCACTAACCTGCACCCTTGCAGAGTGCGAGGAACAAGACAGCCTTCCTTTGTCTTCCTTATATTTTATGGAAAAACGGAGTCCTGAGGAGGCTCATTGTGCTGTGAAAGATCACTACATCTGTTAGCAGTTAAGTTTCGAATGAGGACCCAAGTTTCTTGACTTTCAGAGTAATGTTCTTATTTCAATTAAGGTAAACAGTGACAAGTGTTAAATATAGAGGATATGTATATATGGAATACCTTGTCCCTGAGTCTATGGGAGTCCTAGTTTTTGCATTCATTGACATTAGTTTTTAGCCTTTCTGGATTCAGGACATAAGGTGACATTTTTGTGTTTACTGTATTCGATATGTTCTGAATATGAGAAAACCTTCAATGGGTGTTTTGGACTGTTCCACACTGAAATGCTAGGTGGCAGCCTAACACTGTCTTAAGATATTTCGAACGCCTGCTTGGTGCTCTCAATGGCATTTTAACAAAAAATTTGTAGAGATATTTTAAAACGAAAAACTTTAAGAAGAAGATTTAAAGAAATAATTAAATGATGGTGATGACACATATATTTGTAAACTTCCTTTCACTGAAGCCTATTTTAAATTACAAATTACACATGCAATCGAATGTGGTATTAAAACGTAAGACTTAGAAAATAAGCAAAGGATCTAAATAGATATTTCACAAGAAAAGAAATACACAGGGCAAAGACTGTATGCACAATTTTAACCTCCAATAAGAAGGAAAATTCAAATTAAAATACGGACATTTTTACTATCTCTCAATTTGATGGGATTATTTTCAAAAGTTTTATCCTGAAGAAAAATTAATTAGAGATGTGGTCAAAGATTTATGCACAAGCATCTTCCTTGATGTTTTATTTATGATAGTCTAAAGACATTAATGCTTAGAAGATGGTGTTTCTTAAGATGAAATATTATGCATTCTTAATTGATAGGGCTTTTTATTTTAGTTAGCCTCTAACAAAATTATATTAATTATAGCCACTTAATGCAAACGTGCAGATACATAATGTATAAAAAACACACAGAAAAGAGGCGAACATTAACCCTTGTTGGAGGAACTGGATTTGTTGTGCACATTTTAGATATTTAGGAGAATTGACTGGAGCTGAATTTCTACAACTAGGTCAATGCTTGGATTGATGATGAAGCAGAAGAATCATAACCAAATGGATGACAAGTGGCTGTTCTCAGCTGCCGCTGTTTAACTAAACTGCAGGAGTGTAAAGGGATGAAAATCTAGGTCCCTTCTTTAAGACATTTTCTAGAATCACATGAGTGTCTGTGGGCCTAAATGTCCCACACAGGGCTGCTGTCAACACACAGATTTCTGTGGCAACTAAAAAGGGAAGAATTCAGTAAACTAGAAAGAAACCCGCATCTCTCTCTTGAGTGATTATTAAACGATCATCTGTAAATATTGTGAAAGTTGTTAGAATCAAAATGGAGTCACTTGTGTTAAAAACCCTGACAAATAGAATTGGGAAAGGCCAGGAAGAGAGTGTTCTCATCATGAGTGTCTGATAACAAGAACTACCACAAAAGACTGCAAAAAAGGTCATTGCAACCTTACACACACACACAAAATGCTTCTGCGGGGACATCTGCTCAGCAACTGCCAGTCTAACCTCATGCTGGCGCCACCTTTGTTATTGATCCTTGCAGCCAAGGATAATTATCTCAAGACAATTATGCAATCCTCATTTTTTCTTTAAAAACCTTTGTCTTCCTCTACCTCCCTGCAGATGCACACAGTTTATTATGGCATGCATATTCCTCATTGCAATGCCCATTCCAGAGTAAATATTACTTTGTTTTAGAGAGTCTCCTTCTCTTTTATTTAGTTTGACAATATTTTGCTACATTGATAAATGTATTAATCTTCTATTAATTTCTTTCTTAATGTACTATTTCCTATGTAGCATTTTTTGGGGTCAATAACAGAAGGTTATAACTGCTTGATTTGCTATTTGATTTAAGTAATAACATGGAATAAATAAGACTAAGAAAAAATCAATAGAACTGTCTGGTCCAAGAGGTTGCTTGTTGCATTCTGCTAGAAATATATGAATCAAATGTTCCATTTATTTATTCACTTAATTTATTGATTCAATTACTCATTGCCTTCATTGTGGAAATAGCAGATAAAACATGGTCTTACATCTTGGCAACAGTAAAGTATAGGAAACATATGGAATCCTATCTTGGAATCCAGTACCCAATAAGAATTTTTTAAAGGACTTAATTTTTGGATGAACATATTGTTAAATAGTGACCAGATATGGCCCCAAATTTAAAACATAGTTATAGGCCAGGCGCAGTGGCTCATGCCTGTAATCCCAGCACTTTAGGAGGCTGAGCCGGGTGGATCATGAGATCAAGAGATCGAGACCATCCTGGCCAACATGGTGAAACCCCATCTCTACTAAAAATACAAAAATGGGTTGGGTGTGGTGGCATGTGCCTGTAGTCTCAGCTACTCGGGAGGGAGGCTGAGGCAAGGGAATCTCTTGAACCTGGGAGGTAGAGTTTGCAGTGAGCTGAGATCGCGCCACTGCACTCCAGACTGGCAACAGAGCAAGACCCCATTTCTAAAAAAAACAAAAACAAAACAAAACAAAACAAAACAAAACAAAACAAAAAAACAAGAAAAACATAATTAAAATCTACACATAATCAAAGTCTTGGTGCTTTCATTTCATGCCTGCAATATAACCTGTCGAAAGCTGATTGAGAGGTAACTTCTGCAATGTCTCTCTTCTTTCAGCAATATGTATTTTCTTTTAACAACAGAAAAGCTACCTCAAGATGCTTGGTAACAGCATTTTTCTAGATCCTGTACTTTGGGAAGGAAACACACTGTGAGACCTCTAAGTTCTTTCTTAAAATTTTACCCTGATTAGGATAACATATCATTAACCATAAGAAAATTTTTCTGTATTCAACAAAATATTTCCAATTTCTAGGCTTCTAGCCTGCCGATGAGGTCCTACCCTTTGTGTAAAACCACAGTGCTGCTGATCTATTATCATCATTTCCATGGAGAATCATATAATATTCGATGGGGGAGGAAACAGTGGAGATTGTCCTTCTGAGGTCCCTCATTTGGCAGATGAGCTTGAACATTTGAGTGTTTTTTTTTTAGTATAGGTCAAAACCTACTCTAATGAGACTGATGGATGGAACAATAGATTTTATTACAATGGAACACAAAAGAAGCATAGACTATTCATTATTTTTATAATTTGCATACTTAAATGTTTAGTGTGCCCCTTATTTGTACAATTAATAAGGTGGAGGAAAGAAGGAAGCAAATGCAAATTTGGGGGGGACCTGGAGCATTAGGAAGACTAGATGTTTGTATTTCCTTTATAATTTTATTTTGGTGCAAGTTGAGGTCATCTTAAAATTCTTCATGTTTTCCAAAGGGTTGCAGAATTTCTCTTTTGTTTGTTTGAATTTACATACTTATGTAATCCATGTATCAAAAGTTCCTGTAGCATGAATGGCCTGGGCTATCTATTGCTGTTTAGGAATATTTCTTGCCTTTAAGTCTATTCCTTCAAAAACATAGGAGAGGAGCTGAATTTTACTTCCCAGTGTCTCAGTAACTCCAGAGGCTGTGAGAGCCTGCAGGGACCACTTGTTCCAGTCCTCTCATATTACAAATGAGAAAACCAAAGCCTGAGGATGTTAAGTGTCTGCCCAAGGTCAATGGCAGAGCTGCCACAAGGAGCAGTGTCTCTTGCCTGCCAAGTGTGGCAGTTTTTCTACAACATCTCTTTTGTCTTGTGGGCATATCCTCTTCTCAGCAATTTAATAAAGATGCTCACTACCTTTCTCAAAGACAGAAACTGAGTCAAGTGTTGATGATTTGCCCCTAGCCCTGAGCTCTCTGTCAGCACCCACTGTACCTTTCTAGGGTGACTGGAACCTTGCCCCAATTCATTTGTGCTTTTTACTTTCTTCCAACAAATGGTGACAAATCATTCTCACCTCTCACTGGACACCACTTAGGAACTGCTGAACCCACTGATGACTGTTAATGACAGTTCCCGGTCATCAGCCTTTCCCCAGGGAAGGCTGTGGTAGAGACTCCCAGAACTTCCTAACACAGGGCGCCAGGTGGGGACAGGCTGCCTTCAACATGTGACATGTGAGTGTGAGGAAGGAGGAACATAAAGTTCAGGATACTTGTTTCAAATCTAGGCTCTACAACGAGGGCATCCTACCTATCCCCGTGTCTCAGTTTTCTTATTTATAAAGTGGGAGAATAATAGCAACATTTCCTTAATAGGATTGTGGTGAGGATTTAATGACTTAATACATATAAAACAGTTTAAATACGGACTAGTACATAGTAAATGCCACATTAATAATGGCCAATATTATCAGTGTGAGTTTTACTATATGAACAGGATCATATTCATTTCGGGTCAAGATAGTGGTCTGATGAATAAGGGGATTATTTCTGCACAGAGTTTTCTGTGTTCCAGCCATAGTGGCCTTCAGTTCATGGAGCAAGTTGTCTTTTTTTTTTTTTTCCTGCCTTTCGGCCTTTGTATATATTATTCCCTTTGACTGTAGGGTTTTCTTTCTTTGCTTTTATCTTGTTAGGTCCTATTTGTCCTTCAGATCTTACAACCAACCTTACTTTTTCAGGGGAATGTTCCACGACCTGCTAATACTTTACTATATATTCTCATAGCACAAAAATCTTCATAATTCTTATAACTGACATAATTTTACAGGTAAGAATGATCATTTGATCAAAGCCAATCTTTCCCACTAGACTCTACACTGCATTAGCATAGGGATTTTGTCTGTTTTTGCCGACCATTCGGTCCTCGATGCCTACACAGTATAATCCATGTTGCAGACATTCAATAGTTGTTTGTAGAATTAATATGTAAATGAATTAGTGAATGAAGGTGAGCCCAATAGAGTTTTCATCCCAAGATGAAATTGGGTGACAACTGGTACAATATTGAGCTCTGAGGGAAGGGCAGGACAAGTAGGTTGATGGAATGAGATGAACACCGTGACAGTATTATGTACAATGTGCCATGGTGATATGGTTTGGCTGTGTCCCCACCCAGATCTCATCTTGAATTCCCGTGTGTTGTGGGAGGAACCTGGTGGGAGGTAATTGAATCACAGGGGCAGGTCTTTCCCATGCTGTTCTCATGGAGTGAGTAAGTCTCATGAGAGCTAATGGTTTTTAAAAAGGGAATTTCCCTGCACAAGCTCTCTCTTTGCCTGCTGCCATCCATGTAAGACATGACTTGCTCCTCCTTGCCTTCTACCGTGATTGTGAGGCCTCCCAGCCATGTGGAACTATAAGTCCATTAAACCTCTTTTTCTTGCCAGTCTCAGGTATGTCTTTATCAGCAGTGTGAAAACTGACTAATACCCATTGGAAATAAGGCTGTAAAGACAGGTTCCTCTTCAAACTCATGATGCCAGAAGTTGTTTCTTCTTTTCATAAAAGAGAAAAAACTAACTTCATAATTTTACTTTATTTTATTTTTTTGCTTTTCATATTTATCTAAAAAAAATCCAGAATGGGTAAGAGAACAATCATCAAGGATGTAGGTGCCAGACATAGGACAGAAGATAGCTGGAAAAGTATGCCTGAAGGAAGTTAAGGGTCTAGCCTCATTCCTACATTGTTTTAATAGCTGTACCTAACATAAATAGCTAAGCTTTCCATTGTTCTAGATTCCTCTGCCCCATCTACAATCATGGCACAGATGGCTTGCTTTGCAAGGCCTCAGTTGAGGACCCCATGTACACACAGGCCAGTACAGCAGTACTAGGCTGACTAGAAGGATCTCATCCCCATATGTGGTCTCATTTCAAATCTATGGCTGACTACCTTCATTGTTGTGTGCAAGATGGTTTCACCTCTTGAAAATATGGCCACTTTAGCATTAAATAGTTAAATCTTTATAATTATCAATTCATCCTACCTCCTTTTACATGCAGCTGAAAAATGACAGGTTAGGGACATAGAACATTGTGAACTTTATACTGTTAGAATCACCATCCATTAAATGATCACTAGCTAATGGTCACTAAATTTACAAATTAAGGAAATTATATATAGAATACTGCAAAAACACAGTAAAAAGACTGAAGTTTGCCCATTTCTGCTCAGGAAGTCTCTTCACTCCTAAGCTTCATATGTTGTCCTTCTGGCTTCAAAATTTCTGCTATTATTACTGTTTTTCCTCCTTTTCATCTTCCTTTTGTTCCCGAGTGCCAGAACTTCCACAGCCTTCTCGCTCAGATGCCATCTTTTTGTATGCCATTTCAAAGAGCTTCAATGATGCCTGCTGAAGAGAGGATGCTGCCTGTCTAATGTTTTCTCCTGTTTTGCTGTCTTTTCTAGCTAGGAGCTCCCTCATTTTGGAAATCTCTTCTTTCAGCTTGTTGCACTATCAGCAGGTAATTGGTCCTTGAATTTTTCTATCTTGGTTTCTGTGGCGTGTATGATTCCTTCAGCCACATTAACTGCTTCAACTCGTTCCTTCTTTTGCTAGTCTTCCTTAGCATATTTCTGTGCATTTTTAACCATATTTTCAACATCATGTTTGCTTAACCCACCAGAAGACTGGATTACAATCTGCTGCTCACGTCCTGTGCCTTTATCTTTAGCAGAAACATGTATGCTCCCATTGGCATCAATGTCAAATGTAACTTCAATCTGAGAAACTCCACGAGGGGCTGGTGGAATTCCAATCAAAGTAAACTGTCCAAGGAATTTGTTGTCTCCAGCCATCTCTCTCTCACCCTGACACACTTTAGTTTCCACTTGTGTCTGATCATCAGCGGCAGTAGAGAATACCTGGCTCTTCTTGGCTGGAATAGTGGTATTCCTATTAATAAGTTTGGTAAAGACACCTCGCAGAGTTTCAATACCCAGAGACAGGGGAGTGACATCAAGGAGCAGCACATCTGTAACATCGCTGGCCAACACACCTCCCTGAATGGCAACTCCAAGGGCACAGCCTCATCAGGATTGACAGCTTTACTTGGGGCTCTGCCAGAAAAATCCTGCACAGTCTGCTGAACCTTGGGCATCCTAGTCATGCCACCCACAAGAATCACTTCTCCTATGTCACTCTTGCTGACTTCTGCATCTTGCATAGCTTTTTGGCATGGAGTGATAGTCCTCCTGATTAGATCAGTGACAATCCCTTCAAATTGAGCACGGGTCAACTTCATATTCAAATGCTTGGGTCCAGAAGAATCCATTGTAAGATAGGGCAAATTGATGTCAGTCTGCACAGATGAGGAGAGTTCCCATTTAGCCTTTTCAGCAGCTTCCCGTACCCTCCGAAATGCCACATTGTCTCTGGTCAAATAGGCCCCCGTCTCTCTCTTGAACTCCTTCACAATGTGCTGTAGCAAGGCCTGGTCAAAGTCTTCCCCACCTAAGAGTGTCCCCATGTGTGGATTTCACCTCAAATACTGCTTTCTGAATTTCCAGGATAGAAATATCAAAAGTTTCACTACCCAAATCATATACAGCAATGACTTTGTCTTCTGATTTGTCTAGACCATAGGCAAGAACAGCAGCTGTGGACTCATTAATCACCCAAAGCACATTCAGTGCAGGTATCTGGCCAGCATCTTTAGTGGTCTGTCTCTGCAAGTCATTGAAATAAGCTAGGACTATGATCACAGCATTTTTTGCTGTGTGCCCCAAGTAATTTTCTGCAGTCTCTTTCATCTTCATCGACACAAATGCTCCGATTTGACTTGGAGAATACAGTTTCCCATGAGCCTCAATCCAGGCATCACCATTGGAGGCACGGACAATTTTAAAGGGAACATTTTTAATGTCTTTCTGTACTTCAGGATCATCATATCGCCGGCTAATGAGACGCTTGGTAGCACAGAATGTATTGTTTGGGCTGGTGACAGCCTGTCGCTTGGCAGGCATGCCAACAAGTCGCTCACCATCTGCTGTAAAGGCCACAACTGAAGGGACGGTTCTGGCACCTTCGGCATTCTCCAGCACCTTTGCTTGTGTGCTTTCCATAACTGCGTCGTAGGAGTTGGTAGTACCGAAATCAGTACCAACAACTGCTCTCTTGATTGCTTCCGATGCATAATCCCGACTTGAAACAACTCTAGAAGCCTCATGACTAAGGCCATTCCAGCCATCCTGGTGGAGGGCGGCCGTAGGACCCCGGGAGGCTGCGGTACCCACTAGACCGGCTGTTGCAGCTCAGCTGGCGCTTATCATGGCGGCTAGATGGAGGAGTACGAGGCAGCAAACAGGCGCTCAGGCGGCTGGGAGCTGCGCGGTGTGGTCATAATTTTATAATATTTAAAAAGTTGCATGCAATCACGTGCATAATATTAAGCATACAGTTCCAGTTTTGATAAACAGTAACCATTATAACTAGCACTATAATCAACTGGGCTACTTCTGTCCGTATCTACTGCCATTGTCTTGCATAGTTTGGCATCAGTCAGTCCTCATTGGTCTTCTCACTTCCATTCATGTTCCACTTTGACCCATTCTCCTCCAGCAGCCAAACTAATTCAATTATTACATGAGCTAGATTATTTGATAATAATCTCTACTGCTTAAATGTGCTTAGATTACTTGATACTTTATACTACTGCTTAGATTATTTGATAATAATCTCTTAAAAGCCTCCACTAGCTCCTAATTGTTATAGAATGAACTCAAATTGTTTAACATGGCCTAAAAGGTCCGGTGTGTTCTGGTCCTTACCTTGCTCCCAGCCTTGTCTTGCACAATTCTCCTCCTTGCATTCTGTACTCCTGTAACATGGATCTTCCTTCAGTACCTTGAATTTGCCAAGTTCTTTCTTACTCTAAAATCAAGTTAGAAACACTCTTTTCCACTCCTTTGTATCCTTCAGGTCTGTGATAGGCAGATGGTGGCCTCCCAAAGATGTTTATGTCCTAATCTCCAGGAGCCTGTGAATACATTACCTTACATGGCAAAAGGAGCTTTGTAGATGTAATTAAGTCAAGGATATTGAGATGAAAATATACACCTGGATTGTTCGGCTGTGCCCAGTTTAATCATAATAGTCATTATGAGCAAAAGAGGGAGGCAGGAGAGCCAGTCAGCAAAGGAGATGTGAAAATAGAAGCTGGGTTGAGGAGCTTGTCGGCTTTGAGGACAAAGGTGGTGATGAGCTGAGGACAGCAGGCAGCCTATAGACACTGAAAAGGAAAGGAATGGATTCTCTTCTAGAGCCTCCAAAGAAACACAGCCCTGCCAGCATCTTGACTTCTGCCCCATAAGACCCATTTCAGACTTCTGGCTTCTAGAACTGTAAGGTAATCAATTTGTGTGGTTTTAAGTCATGAGGTTTCTAGTTATTTCTTACAACAGCAATAGAAAACTAATGCAAGTTCTCTGCTTTAAATGCTAACTTTTCAGAGACACCTTCCCCTAGCCACTCCATTTAAAATAGAGCCTGATATGGTTATGGTTTGGCTCTGTGTCCCCACCAAAATCTCATGTAGAATTATAATTCCCAATATTGGGAAAGGGACCTGGTGGGAGGTGATTGGATCATGGGGACAGATTTCCTGCTTGCTATTATAGTGATAGTGAGTGAGTTCTCACGAGATCTGATTATTTAAGTGTATGCCACTTTCCCCGTTGCTCTCTCTCTCCTGTCACCATTTGAAGATGTGCTTGCTTCCCCTTTGCCTTCTGCCATAATTGTAAGTTTACTGAGGCCTCCCCCACTGTGCCTCCTGTACAGCCTGCAGAACTGTGAGTCAGTTAAACCTCTTTTCTTCATAAATTACCCAGTCTCAGGTATACCTTTTTAGCAGCACGAGAACGGACTAATACGGAACCCTTTACCCCATGCCTTAACAGGTCTCAACCCCATTCCCACCCAGCAGTCTCTATGCCACTCCTGTGCTTGTTTCCTGTATCGTAACACTCACCATTTGTATTATAATTATCTTTTATTTATTCTTTATCATTGTTGCCAGAATGTCTGCTCTATGAGGACAAGGATAACATCTCATATACCATTGTATCGTCAGGAACTAGTATTGAAGCTGCAATTTTTAAATTATGTGCTTAATCAGTATTTAATAATGATTCATTTCTGTGCTGTCCAATATAGTAACCACTAGTCACATGTGGCTTTTGATCATTTGCAACACAGCTAGTCTAAATTGAGATGTGTTGCAAGTGAAAAATACGTTTTGAAGTCTCACTATAATAAAAGAATGTAAAATGTCTTAATACTACTTTTTTGTTGATTATATGTTGAAATGATGACATTTTGGACATACTGGGTTAAATAAATATATTATTGAAATTAATGCTGAATTATTAAAATTAATGTTACTTCTTTTTGCTTTTATTAACATGGCTACCAAGACATTTAAAATTATGTATGTGATTTACATTCTATTTCTATTTCACAGTGCTTAGATTGTGGATATCTTGAAAGAAAACCCCACATTTTATTTCACTTTGTATGAACCAAAATTATTTGCACATAGTAGCTTCTCAATAGTTTGCTGCATGAATGCTTGTTAACTTATTTTATTAAGAATATGTAACATTGGCTGGGCTTGGTGGCTCACGCCTGTAATCCCAGCACTTTGGGAGGCTGAGGCAGGCGCATCACCTGAGGTCAAGAGTTCGAGAACAGCCTGGCCAACATGGTGAAACCCCGTCTCTACTAAAAATACAAAAAAATTAGCCAGGTGTGGTGGCAGGTGCCTGTAATTCCAGCTACTTGGGAGGCTGAGGTTGGAGAATTGCTTGAACCCAAGAGGTGGAGGTTGCAGGGAGCTAAGAATGCACCATTGTACTCCAGCCTGGGTGACAAGAGTGAAACTCTATCTAAAAAAATAAAAATAAAAAATAACATTGTACCAATGCATAAAATTGGGCCAAAGGAGAAGATTTGCATTCAGCAATTTTTATCAACTAGATATTTGTGGTTACATGTGATACTTTTTACCAGATAAATTTTCTAGCTGCTTTAAAATTAATGTTATTAATATATGTTATCAATCTGCAATTGAAAATAGAGCTAGATGGCAAATGTGATGACTTAGACGTTCTTGTACAGTTTAGTGCAATGGGATTCTACCTTCAGGGGCACAGCTTTTTCCTAAGAACACCCACTTTCTTATGAAACAGTTAAAAGTCTATCTACGAAAATGTACTAGGCACTGCTTCTCAGTCTTTGTCTGAAAATTACTCTGAATGACCAAGGGAAGGAAGTATATATACCCATGAGTTGAGAAATGAGGGCATTTAGAACCTAGTCTTGGGTTCTGCCCTCTCTCAGTTTGCTTGAGTTTTCTTTAACATCCATTGTTTTGTCTGAAAAATTCATGACAATATTACATTCATGACAATATTACATATAATATGTCTGTATTTGTCTTAGTATAAAGATATTCCTCTGTAGTCCAAATCCTCAAATAAAATAGATACTCCATGCTTTTGTCTGAGGCTTTTTGTACTCTCCATGTACTGATCCACCCCGGGGGCACTGGTACCGCACTCTGAGAAGAACAGAATTAAGACTGATGTCCTGAGCCTTGTCTTTCTGGGGAGTCCTTACATGACTGTAATGATGATTGGTTAAGCAGTGAGTTGGGTAGTAGCTGGTGGGGAGGGGATGAAGTGGTTCTCCCAGTTGATGTGGGGCTGCAGAGTGAGGGGAAACAATAACAAAAAAGCATAGCAAAAATATGGAGGCCATCCCAAGGCCCGTGTTTATGGCCAAGACAAATTGACAGATGGGCTTTGTCTCTACCCACCTTTTATTTCCTTCTGACTTCAGGCTGCCTTTGGGATTGTTGCACGTATGTGTGCCCATTCGTGTGTTTTGCGTTTATATGCCTTTTAAAGCAACACTTAGAATCCACTTGCCTATATCAAAGTTAGAAGAAGGGGCATGGCATTGTGGCACACGTCTGTAGTCCCAGCACTGTAGGCAGGCGGATGACTTGAAGTCAGGAGCTCAAGACCAGTCTGGCCAAAATGGTAAAACCACATCTCTATTAAAAATACAAAAATTAGCTGGGTGTAGTGGCGTGTGCCCAGGGGGCTGAGGCAAGAGAATTGCTTGAGTCCGGGAGGCAGAGGTTGCAGTGAGCCAAGATCGCACCACTGCATTCTAGCCTAGTTAGCACAGCAAGACTCTGTCTCAAAAAGAAAAAAAAAAAAAAAAAGTTAGAAGAAGGGAAAGACAGAGTGTCATTTTCTAGACCATTCTCTTCCTTGGAGATGGCCCCTTACCTAAACCTAGTGATAGCCTGACCCATCCTCCTTGTTTTGGTAACTGGCAATTTACATGCACTTTTTATTTAATCTCCATTTCAGCCCTATAAGGTAGAAACTGGTTATTACCATTTGACAGGTGAACAAACTGAGTCTTACAGAGGTTACAAGGTCTGCCCATAGTCTACCTGACCTGTAAGTGCCCAAGTCAGGATTATGAGATTGTGGTTCTTTGCTGTCCCCCATCACAGTTTGCTGCCTATCCAGCAGGTTTAGAGGCCATTTCATCTTGATTCTACAATTTCTTTTCAGTGCCTCATATATTCTAGGGATCATGCTGGACTTAAAAGAATATACAAAGATGAATACAATTTGTTCCCCACTGGCTCCCAGGCCAGAAACTTTTCCCCTATATGACACTCAAAGCAGGATATAAGAAAGATAGGAACTATTCAATTACTTTATTGGGGCCATTCATCTTGAATAGCCTAGAGTTAAACATTTCTTATTCAACATAGGTAGGTGAATGAGGCAACAATGTCTCCACGAGAAACAAAAGTCATAAAAAAAAATTGGCACTTGAACAGAAAAGATGAACCACCATTGCTGCAGGTCCTTTGTCTGAATCATTCAGTAGAATGGAAAAAAAAATCACTTCATAAATCAGTCGAACCTCGTCTCATTCTGCCATTCACAGAACATGGAATTACTTACTTCGACTGATAAATGGATGTCTTTGCCAGAGTACTGTCACTGAGACTTATATAACTTACAGCCCGATTATTACTTATGTCTTAGAAAGAACTTATTTATTTTAGCTTATATTATCTTTTCATTCTTGAAACATGTCCTTTATGTATTTGCTTTTGAAAACTGGAGTAGATGCCAGTATAGAAAGAAGCTTTTCTATTACCATATCTGAAATATAGTTTTGAAAGTGGGTGATATGAAACAGTATGTTGATTTTTTTGTGTTTTATCATCAGAAGTCAGAGCAAAAGGAAAATAACAACTGCATTTTAATAAAATTAAGGCTATTTATGATTGGACTCCAATAAATGCTAAAACCAGAGTGTGTGGAATGGTCAAGCCTTAACTTTGTTAGTGCACACAAGATGGATTTCTTACATTTTAGTTGTTTTAGATGGATTTATTACATTTGAGTCCAAAGGGGATAGGCACAACTTATCTACATATAAAAATATGCATAGAGATACATATGTGTGTGTACCCAATATATACACGCAGATACATAATACACATAAAAGCTTATTAAAAACAACCAAATTCTATGTTAATCCTCTTAAAAATGTAAAAAGCTGAATCTTCAATTTTGCTGTGCATCTCCTACAATCTCAATTAATGCCTCTGGGGAAGAGAGCTGAATTTCAGCATATAACTTAGTAATTGTATACAACTCCAAGTCATTTGCTAGGACTCCCAAGTGTTTTAGTGAAAGTTGAAAATTAATCTGTAACCATTCATTTACATACATATACATACACATACATATATATGTGTGTATGTATATGTATATATACGTGTGTGTGTGTGTGTATATATATATATATTTGGAGATAGAGTTTCACTTTTGTTGCCCAGGCTGGAGTGTGATGGCATGATCTCAGCTGACCGCAACCTCTGCCTCCCAGGTTCAAGGGATTTTCCTCCCTCAGCCTCCCGAGTAGCTGGGATTACAGGCAAGCGCCACCACACAAGGCTAATTTTTGTATTTTTAGTAGAGAGGGGGTTTCTCCATGTTGGTGAGGCTGATCTGGAACTCCCAATCTTAGGTGATCCGCCCACCCCGGCCTCACAAAGTGCTGGGATTACAGGCGTGAGTTACTTCGCCTGGCCTCATTTTTGTATTTTTAATATGTGCATCATGAATCTCTTTCTTCTTCTTAGCTTATGTCTGTCTTTCAGATTGGAATTAGGATGGTAAATTTTAATTGGCAATCATTCCACTTTTGATACGAAACCTGGGATTGCCCAGTGTCTTTCTGATTCTCAAAATCAACAACAAATTGCCTAAATTATTATCACATATAAATACATATTTAGTTTAGAGCCGAGCAGGCATATTTGCAACAACTTGAAACTAGAAGAATTTTTTATGCTTTTGCACACAATATGCTCCCCTGCACCTCTCTGCAGAAACAACTCTCCATGTTTCTCTCCTAAATAAATAAAGACAATTCTTCAGTAAAATCTAGGCTATTTCCCCTCAGTCCCCATTTTGTATTATGTTATCATTTAGAAAGTCATATTTACAGTTATTTTTGAAACACTTTCTAATAAGGAAACTCCGTTTGGAAGAGGAAAATTGCCTGGTTTACTGTAAAGTTAGACTATCGCCCTTCCATCTAATCTCCAATCCTATGCTCCACCGGCCAAGACATGATTGCCTAACTCAGTTGTCCTTTTTTTTCTACTTACCTTTTAAAAAGGGTTTCTATTTGATAAGCGTAATGGATGTTAGATAACAACTGAAAGACCAGAGGGGGAAGTTGCTGTTGCTTTTCTTTGTAACTCAAACTTACCTTTGTCACATACATTTTTCAGGTTTCTGCAAGTAGCCACTACCTTGTCCCTTTTGGTCTCCTCTTTTTCTCTAAGTTTTATTCTCCTTCTTATTTCTGTGAAAAGGGCTATTATGGAAACAATACTGCTGAAAAGAGAAGGCCAGACACAAACCGAGATCCACATTTTGACTTTTAAAATTATACACTCTAAATTATGTTTGCATTTTTTCATTGATTTCAATATTTACAATTCACCTAATTTAATAAATTCCCTTTTTTTCTCCTTTTCTAAACTTTCTTATCCTCCTTTTTTCTCTCACTTCCTTGATCCTGTGTCTTGTAATTGTCTTACCTGGCCTCATAGGCCTCATAAAAGCCTAGAACTAGGCTGGTAAAAAGGAAACTCCTATGGGGTGGAAAACGTACAGATAAAGCCGAGTGGGCAAAGACCATTTTTTTTAGTATATGAAGTGGATTCATGGGTCAAGGTTGTCAACATCAATGTATTAATTTTTATCTTCATTCCGCCGAAATTGAGACATATAATTTCACTTTCCCTTGTAGACTTTTCTTTCCTGTCAAACTTTCTGTCTTATTTCCAATTCTGGAGTTGAAAACTATAGCTTCAAATCTCCTAAAAGGAATTAACCTATAGAATTTGAACAGAGACACCGAATACTTACATATACCAATGTAGTATATGTAAATATTACTAATTGGTATATATTTATGCTATTTGCATTATTATTGGTCATTTGATGAGGCAAATTTTCAACAGAAAGTAGATCTACCCATCCTGTGGACATAATCTTGGAAGGTAAGCTTTTTAGAAAGAGGGATATTCTTTACATTCTATACAGCCTCTTGGAGTGCATGATGGTTGTTCTATGAATATTATATAATGAGAAATATGATGAAGCCACATTTTTTGGTAAGTCTATTCAGGCCTAAATGAAATAGTTTTGTTTTGTTTTGTTTTGTTTTTTTTTTTAAATCTAAACAGAGGGTTAAACATCTTCCGACGTTGAGGTTGATATCTGATGTCTCTTTAAAAGATTTCAACATTGCGGAGACTATGCTTGAAAAAATACAGTCACACACAGAGAAATCAAATAAGACTGAAATATATTTCTTAAATATTTGGAAATCTTACACATTTTGTAAAATCTGAGACCTTGTCAATTGAAAAGTGTACCTTATTTTGTATCTCTCTCTCTCACTCACACACACGTGTGCACACACACACGGTGGTTGTTAGGATTTTTATTTTATACATTTTGAAGGATTATTTTAAGACTTAATTATAAAAATATTTTTAGAATTGATACTTCAGTCTGTGTACCATCAAAAGGAAAATAAAGAAAAGTGGCTTAGGCATTCCTAAAATTTGTTCACATCCAGACTCCAATTCTCTGGAAACCCTGTTGGCTCAGTTACTGGTGTTCATGATTTTCCTCACACTGCCACCCCCTGTGCCATTCAGAGTATTAATGATGCAGAATTTCTTAAAAGAATGCTCTGGTATTGTCTCTGGGAGTTTCTTTGAACCAGTTGATCCTTAGTTGCAAGATTTGATGCCTGTGCTTACTTGACTGTCTGAGGTACCAACAGAATATTTTCAGATAATAGCCAGGACTCATATTTTTTCCTTAAGTGAGCCTGAAATGATTTGTTGACAGAAATATTGATGGGTTGTGATTGTCCAGTTGGGTCACGAGGAATGACAACTGAGCTCAAAGATGTGCAGGTGATGATAACTACTTTGCAATTTGACCTGACTGATAGCAGTTGTGAGATGCATTCTGATTTTATAATGCAAAAACACAAAAGCAGACTCATCTCAGAATTAATAAAAAATGATGGACATTTTATTAGATACCAGATATCATGTTAGATTGATTATTCTACAATGTAATTTGAATTAATCACTCATTTTAACATTAGGTATCATTAAACATAGTGTATTAGTTCATTCTCAGGCTGCTATGAAGAAATACCCAAGACTGGGTAATTTATAAAGAAAGTGGTTTAATTGACTCACAGTTTCACATGGCTAGGGAGGCCTCAGGAAACTTACAATTATGGCAGAAGGCACCTCTTCACAGGGCAGCAGGAGAGAGAATGAGTGCCTATTGAAGGGGGAAGCCCCTTATAAAACCATCATATCTCATGAGTACTCATTCACCTCCACGAGAACAGCACAGGGAGAACTGTCCCCATGATTCCACTATCTCCGCCTGCTCCCGCCCTTGACACGTGGGGATTATTACACTTCAAGGTGAGATTTGGGTGGGGACACAGCACCAAGCCATATCACACAGCTTCATTTTAAAGTTCATTGACTACATTTTCACTCATCTTCCTTTTTTGTTGATTCCTGATCTTAGGGAAATTATGAAGTATTGAAACATTTTGTGGTTAGATTTCAGACTTGTTTCTTAAATAAAAGGTAGCATAAGCACCCGATAATTGTCAGTGCTCAGGTCCACTCTCTGAATATTGATGCATAATCTTGTGGGGGTGGATAACTTGCGGTGTGACAATGGCATGGACTTTAAAGCCTGTTTTGGGATCTAAATCTTGATACTATAAGCAGTAACTGAAAGACCTCGAGAGAGTCTCTTAATTTCTCTTAAATTTAGCTTCCTTTCCTACATAAAGCATGATATTAATATTTATTTGTAGAATTATTTTAAGGATTAGGATTGTTGAAACCTGGTGGATGCTCAACAAAAGGTACAAAAGGTTAGATGTTATTATATGTGGCCTACCCCAATCTGGGTATCAGAATGACACCTTCAACTATCATTTGGGTGTGTTTAATTCAGTACTTTTGTTCACTTTTTACTTACAGTAATCTTTAGCTTGTGATTTTATGAAAACTAAAAATCAGTTAAACAGGTAATATCGTTTGGCTGTGTCCCCACCCAAATCTCATTTGAACTGTAGTTCCCATAATCCCCATGTGTCCTGGGAGGGACTCAGTAGGAGGTAATTGAATCATGAGGCAGGTTCTTCCCATACTGTTTTTGTGGTAGTGATTAAGTGTCATGAGATCTGATGGTTTTATAAATGGAAGTTCCCCTGCACAAGCTCTCTTGCCTGCTGCTATGTAAGGCGTGATTTGCTCCTCATTTGCTTTCTGTCATAATTGTGAGGCCTCCCTAGCGATGTGGAATTTGTGGGTCAATTAAACCTCTTTCCTTTATAAATTACCCAGTGTTGGGTATGTCTTTATTAGTAGCATGAGAACAGACTAATATAACAGGTTAAACCATGTAAAGTTTTGAAAATGACTTATACTCAAATACATATATGCATGAACTTCTGTATTCATCAGGATTCTCTAGAGGGACAGCACTAATAGGATAGATGTATATATGAAGGGAAGTTTATTAGGAGAATTGACTCAGATTGTCACAAGGTGAAGTTCCACGATAGGCTGTCTGCAAACTGAGGAGCAAGAAAGCCAGTCTGAATCCCAAAACCTCAAAAATAGGGAAGCCAACAGTGCGGCCTTCAGTCTGTGGCCAAAGGCCCAAGAACTCCTGGCAAATCACTGGTGTCAATCCAAGAATCCAAAACGCTGAAGAACTTGGAGTCTGATGATCAAGGACAGGAAGCATCCACTGTGGGAGAAAGATGGAAGCCAGAAGACTCAGCAAGTCCACTTTCTCCAACTTCTGCCTGCTTTATTCTAGCTGCACCAGCAGCTGATTAGATGGTGCCCACACAGATTGAGTGGGTGGGTACCAGTGCAGCTTTATTCTAGCCACACTGGCAGCTGAGTATATGGTGCCCACTCGGATTGAGTGGGTGGTGTACCCATTAGATAGTGGGCACCATCTAATCAGCTCCCAGTGTGGCTAGAATAAAGCAGACAGAAGAAGTAGGTCTACCTCTCCCAGTCCACTAACTCGAATGTTAATCTCCTTTGGCAACACCCTCACAGACACACCCAGGAAAAATACTTTGCATCCTTCAATCTAATCAAGTTGACACTCAATATTAACCATCACACCTTCCAATGATATTATAGATCAATTAGGATGTAGTTTTGGCACATTAATTCCCAGTTTCTTCTCATGAAACTGGATTGGTTGAGTCTTCAGACAAGAATGGCTGGGTTTCAGTTATTGAATAATGGCTGGGCTTCACATTTGGTCCCGCTCTGAGTCCCCTTGTATCAGTATCTGGCTCAGCAGCATCTTCTGCTCCACTGTAGTGACTCCATGTGGATCCCTGTCAAGCTCTGATGGACTGGTCATTTTCTTCTATCATTTGTTATGTACCAATGACTGAGAGCTTTCAGTCTCATGTGTAAAGCAAGGTCTTGAACTTGTCAAGATGAATCAAGTATACTTCTATTGTGCTAATGCTCCTAGCCTTATGCCTTACAACATCGTTCTTCTAAGGCTTACATGGTCTACAGCTCCTCTGTTAAAATGAATGCAAACTGCCTTCTGGTACTGCATGACCAGGGTTTTTATAAGACTATCTCTTCATTGATTTTTGCTCAGAAGTCTTTTCTTCCAACTTTGCTTCCTTCTTCCCACTCTTAAGTCTCCATTGGCTGCAGGAGCTAGGATCACATCCAGCTTGTCTCTTTGGGGTTTCTCTTAAAATTCACTTACATTTGGATCACACTTCCACAGAGGTTCTCTTTGATAAGTGCCACATTGCTGAAATAGTTGTCTCCATGAGTCCCAGGGGACAGGATAGTGCCTATTAACTATTAATTCAAGCAGTATTATATAGTGAAAGGGGCATGTAGATGGTATTTAGGTAACCTGAGTTTGAATTTTCGCTCTGCCACTTGCTAGGAAGGTGACCTTAACCATTTCATATAATATGTCTGAATCTCAGTCTTCTGATTTATAAAATGGAGATATTCTTGCCTTACCGAGTTAACATGGGGACTAAATCAGATGAGAGACGTAAAGAGCTTGTCACAGACAAAGCCTTCAATAAATAATTGTAATTATTAAGTGCATCATCATCCTGCATTCACTGAATAAACTACCTGGCATTCAGATCTCCCCTTTGGAAGTTATTTTACCTCCCTTAGACTGATGCAGTTTCTGGACCTTGCTTTGGGATATCTCATTGCTGGTGGGGAAGAAAGGAATGCCTTTCCTAGTGTAAACGGTATAGCCATAGTATCTAAATTTTTGAAAAAGTGAAACCCTACTAAATCTTAACCATTCATTTTCTCCTACTGCTTGAAATTAAATTTGCTTTCGGTGAGAAGGACACGTCTGAAATATTCATTCTAACCTTTTTTCTAAGTTGCACAGAAGACCAGCATTTTACCACATGGACTGTAGGTCACGGTCCTCAGATTCCCTCATGTCACTAGAGCTAGATGTGCTGATTTAATGAGGCCTTCGTTGTCTTTGCCTCTGTTTAATGCACAGCATGTTTCTAACATGCATTCCCTTTACCATCCGCTGGTGTTTGAAATCTCTACTGTGGATAGCGCTTTCATTCATGGAACTGTTAAAAAGATTAACAGGAAAGAGTGAATTTACATTTTCTCATACTTTCTTACAAAGATGGAAGAAACATGTCAAGAAAAAAATCTACTTTTAAAAGATAAAACATATCATATTATTTAGAAATGTTAGTACTTCATTTAGGAATTAATATTATTTACAGTGTCTGCTAGGCATTATTTAAGGAATTGCTTATTCTATCAGGTATTCAAAACATGCACCCTCCTCCATTCCAACACATAAAGACCTCAGCAAATAAGTAGAGTTTATAGTACCAGGAGCTTCATTTTTTAGAACTAATTTCACTGATACATAATTGCTGGTGTAAATGTTGGCACTTCCTTAACTAAAGTTGTGATAACGAGCCTTGCTATAATGAAAACAAATGAGATTAATGATCTTTTCCAGGTTTTTATTGGGCAGTGGCTGTGAGATTGAAATTCCTTTTGCTTTGCCTCAGATAGGGTTGTTTTTTCCCCTAATCCAAATGAAATAATACAGAATTTACCTGCTCAGTCTTTTTATAGAATATGCAAATGCTCTGAGGAGCATCAGAATGTGTATTCATGTTGAGAAGAACTGTGCAAATGTAAGGTAGTCTTTAAAAAAAAGTAGTTGCAAATTCAATAAAAAACCATACATTTCTTTTTGTAAAATGAGCATTATTTGATGTAAATAACAAATTGGTAAAAAAAAAAAAAATCCCTGTATCTAAATATGGTGTACAGCATAGTCCAGATAATTCAGAGTTTTAATGTCAAAGCATAAAGTTATTTTAGAAATGTATCTTGATTGACAAGTCTTTTTGCAGCAACCTAATGATAAAATTACAGTGTAGAGCTGATATTACAGCTTCATTAAAGAACTGTATTTTGTGTATTATGCTACTGCTTATTTATACTATTACTGCAACTATTTCATATATTAGATATTGGCCCCCCACTAAGCAGTGGAATTTGTCTACCTAAAGGATTTGTTTAATCAGAGTTTTAATCAAATAATAGAGAGTCTCTAATGAAGAGTTATGATTCTCCTGTGCTAAGAAATGGTACAGTCCATCGGTTTCTTCCAAGAACGTATCAAGAGATTAAATGTACTTTCATTATTGTATTCAAGAACAATATTGTAATATTTGCACTAATAGTGTAAATATTTGCACTAATATGTTGCCATTTTAGTATTTTCTGAGGTGTACATAGTCTCACAAGGTGAATAATTAAAGGATCTGCCGCGTTGGGTAGCACAAAGCAGTGCTTGATATAGGTTTGATTATTTCACTTTTCTCAAATAATCCATAACTGTCTTCTGTAATTATTTTCATCATCCAGACAAGCAAAGATAAAAGATGGAGCATGTTTCTTTTGCCTACTCAAGGAAACCCCATTATCCTTGAAACACCACATGACCATGTAAAGCCCAATCAGGGTCCAAAGAAGCAGTCGGCAAGGACAAGCCGAGTGTGAGCCGAAAATGAAGTTGTTACCAAACAGCAAACCGCAGTCCTCGCTTCTTATGAATATTTGAATGAGTAACTAAAAACAGCTCAGTAAACTCTAAGCAAATGTGACAGCTGAAACTGCCTGGAAACCAGGAGTCCACCAGGACCGTGATGAAAAGATCACCAGTTACTTTGTACCTCTCGCTGCCATGGGTCCACAGAGGGACAGTATCAGATCTCTTTTCCTTAAATATAAGTTATGGAAAATCTGATTTATCTCTGCACTTTCGGAAGCCAAACAGCCCCAAAAATCTCTTGTGTTATTTTGAATTCATTAAAGTGCAATGATTTCTAACAATCTTTTCAAGGAAAGAGAATAGCAAAGTTTTTTTTTTTTTTTTTTTTTTTAATTTCTCAGATCCTGAAATACTGATGTTGCTGTTGTTTTTACTCATAGAAAATTGGACCTAGTCAATCTTTCATGAATATCTTTCTGCTCATTCCATGTAGCAAGAAAGACAGTGAGAACAGAGCCCCTGAAGCCAGAATTACAGATTTTGCCATATAGAAGAGTTCCAGAAAATATTTGTAGAAGATACATTTCAAAAGAAAACTAAAAAACAATTCATTTTTCCTGAGTCTTCTTTCATATATAGACAAAATATTACTACTATGATTATTATCTCCAATTTACTAAGAAATACAATAGTACATGATTTTCAAGTTGGTGGCTTTAACTGGAAGGAAAGGGTCAGTTATTTAGTTTCTCTAAGTGTGTATAGTAAATTCTCCTTAAACCCACTTAGTTTTGTTCATTTGATGAATGCTTTAAATATAATGAGAGCCTCTTATAGGCCATAAATTCCTAGTAAAGTAAAAAGCTATGCCGTATGCGGATCTAATGTACAGATTGCTACAGCTCAACTCTAGTAGCTAACTGAAGATAAAATCAAACTAAGGGGAACCTTGGCGAAGTTATTGTTTATTCAGTGGTTATTTGTAAAAAGTCTGTGAAACATGAAGTTTCAGTCAGCCTCTTCAGAAGTTCCAGAAGATAGCAGCCACAGCCTTCATTGCTGAAGAGTTTATGAGTATTTTTAATGACAATGAGGACCACAATGGTTTCCTAAGAGGCCACTACAGGGACCTATCTCTTCATCATTGGAACTGAGAGCCCTAATTCCATCTCAGCTGTAAAATTACTATTCCAGTTCCTTGGAGTATCTGAACAATGTCAGCCACAACATGCTGTTCAATTTCTCCTTTCTCTTTTGCCATGTGTGGATTTACACATGGTGTTACATATTGCTGGATTTTTAATTCTGCAGTAAAAATGGAAAGAAGAACACAAAATGCAATTGTGGTTTATGCTCATACCGTGGAGAGATGCAGAGTCTTTAGAGGGAAAGTAACTAGACAGAAGGAATGTTTGTGACGTCCACATTAGAAACCCAGGCCCTGGTGACAAGTAGGAACATAACCACTCTGAAGCAGCAGGAGGAGACAGAAACCTATTTTAATATTGAGTGTTAGGCAGGGTTAAGGCCATTTGCAAAATCACACTAAACCCTCACTATATGTCATGTTGCATTGGAAGTTAGAACGGTTGCTAGCTATGCATTTATATTTTCTCATCTATATCATTTATATTTTCTCATCTATATGGTGTAGATCAGGGGTCCCCAACCCCTGGGTTATGGACTGGTATGGGTCCACAGACTGTTAAGAACTGGGCTGCACAGTAGGAGGTGAGGGGCAGGCGAGCAAAGCTTCATCTGTATTTATAGCTGCTCCCCATTGCTTGCATTACTGCCTGAGCTCCGTCTCCTGTCAGATTAGTGGCAGTGTGTCCGGAATTGGTGGGTTCTTGGTCTCATTGACTTCAAGAATGAAGCCGCAGACCCTCGCGGTGAGTGTTACAGTTCTTGAAGTTGGTGTGTCCGGAGTTTGTTCCTTCAGACATTCAGATGTGTCTGGAGCTTCTTCCTTCTGGTGGGTTCATGGTCTTGCTGTCAGGAGTGAAGCTGCAGACCTTCGTAGTGAGTGTTACAGCTCTTAAAGGCAGCGCGTCTGGAGTTGTTCCTTCTTTCCAGTCGGTTCGTGGTCTCGCTGACTTCAGGAGTTAAGCTGCAGACCTTCAGGGTGAGTGTTAACAGCTCACAACGGCAGCGTGGACCCGAGTGAGCAGCAGCAAGATTTACTACAAAGAACGAAAGAACAAAGCTTCCACAGTGTGGAAGGGGACCCCAGCGGGTTGCTACTGACGGGCTAGGGCAGCCTGCTTTATTCCCTTATCTGGCCCCACCCACATTCTGCTGATTGGTCCATTTTACAGAGAGCTGATTGGTCTATTTACAATCCTTGAGCTAGACACAGAGTCACAGGGTGCCAGTCCTCCAAGTCTCCACTAGGTTAGCTAGATATAGAGTACCAATTGGTGTATTCACAAACCCTGAGCTAGACATAGAGTGCTGATTGGTGCACATACAATCCCCTGGCTGGCTATAAAAGTTCTCCAAGTCCCCATCCCCACTAGGTCAGCTAGATGCAGAGTGCTGATTGGTGCACATACCATCCTCAGGCTAGATACAAAAGTTCTGCAAGTCCACATCCAGTTCAGGAGCCCAGCTGGCTTCACCCAGTGGATCCTGCACCAGGGCTGCAGGCGGAGCTGCCCGCCAGTCCCGAGACGCCCCTGCACTCTTCAGTCCCTGAGCTGTCGATGGGACCGGGCGCCACGGAGCAGGGGCGGCGCCCATCGGGGAGGCTCAGGCCGCGCGGGAGCCCACCATAGGGGGAGGAGCTCAGACACTGCTGGCTGCAGGTCTAGAGCCCTGCCCCGGGCGGAGGCAGCTAGGGCCTGGCGAGAATTTGAGTGGTCGCGGGTGGGCCGGCACTGCTGGGGGACCCAGCGCAACTTCCGCAGCTGCTGGCCCAGGTGCTAAGCCCCTCACTGTCCTGGGCCGTGCGGGCCGGCCGCTCCTTGGGCGGGGCCCGCCGACCCCGCCCCCGCGCCGGCGCCCGCCNTCCAGTTCAGGAGCCCAGCTGGCTTCACCCAGTGGATCCTGCACCAGGGCTGCAGGCGGAGCTGCCCGCCAGTCCCGAGACGCCCCTGCACTCTTCAGTCCCTGAGCTGTCGATGGGACCGGGCGCCACGGAGCAGGGGGCGGCGCCCATCGGGGAGGCTCAGGCCGCGCGGGAGCCCACCATAGGGGGAGGAGCTCAGACACTGCTGGCTGCAGGTCTAGAGCCCTGCCCCGGGCGGAGGCAGCTAGGGCCTGGCGAGAATTTGAGTGGTCGCGGGTGGGCCGGCACTGCTGGGGGACCCAGCGCAACTTCCGCAGCTGCTGGCCCAGGTGCTAAGCCCCTCACTGTCCTGGGCCGTGCGGGCCGGCCGCTCCTTGGGCGGGGCCCGCCGACCCCGCCCCCGCGCCGGCGCCCGCCGGAACTCACACTGGCCCGCGAGCGCAGCGCGCAGCCCCGGTTCCCGGCGGCGCCTCTCCCTCCACACTTTCGGGCAAGCAGGGGAGGGGGTTCCGGCCTCAGCCAGCCCAGAGAGGTTCTCCCAGGGTGCCGGTGCCGTGGCGGGCTAAAGGGCTCCTCAAGCGCCTCCAGAGTGGACGCCGAGGCCGGAGGCTGAGGAGGCGCTGAGAGTGAGGGCTGCTAGCACATTGTCACCTCTCAGCGGCATTAGATTCTCATAGGAGTGTGAACCCTATTATGAACTGTGCATGGGAGGGATCTAGGTTGCATGCTCCTTGTGAGAATCTAATGCCTTATGATCTGTCACTGTCTCCCATCACCCCTAGATGGGACCATCTAGTTGCAGGGAAACAAGCTCAGGCTCACACTGATTCTACATTATGGTGAGTTGAATAATTATTTTATTATATATTACATTGTAATAATAAAATAAATAAAGTGTACAATAAGTGTAATGTGCTTAAATCACCCCAAAACCATCCTCCACCCCCAGTCTGTGGAAAAGTTGTCTTCCACAGAACCGGTCTCTGGTGTTAAAAAGTTTGGAGACCGCTGGTATAGATGAGAGAACATTTATTCCGAATGGACAATTACGAAGGCCGTTCCAGGAACAGAATGAACATAGATTTTAGAGTCAGAAAGATCTGGATTTGCATTCCTTATCCATCATTTACCAGTCGTGTAAGCTTCCTTGAACAATCTTCATTTAGGACCCATGGATAGTTTCCCTGTGAGAAGGCTATGAAAAACAGAAGAGGTGATCTCCAAAGAGTGTCTACACATGCAGGTGTTCTGGTAAAAGTTAGTTTTCTTCCTGTCTTTATTCTAAAGTCTTTTCCAATTTTAAATTCTACAAAGCACTCATGGACTAAGATCAAATTTTCCTGCAGTGTGCTTGAATAGGTTTGTAACTGTTGCTGTTGCTCAGGGGATATGTGACACCTGGCACATGTGAAGG
This sequence comes from Rhinopithecus bieti, assembly GCF_001698545.2. NCBI lineage: Eukaryota > Metazoa > Chordata > Mammalia > Primates > Cercopithecidae > Rhinopithecus > Rhinopithecus bieti. Next base: position 646,738 of record NW_016806560.1, read on the forward strand.
ATTTTAAAATTTAATGTTAGGGATGCCTAGCAAATATCAAGAGAGGAGTGAGAGGTGAAGAAGGACAGGGCCAGTTGATATCATCAAATATGCTATCTTTGATACTTGCTCTTTTGTTTTAGAGTCTGTGATGTAAAGTTTTGTATCACAATGTAGTAGTATAACTTTGAAGGTCAAAACGAGGTCAGAGTTTGAAAATGAAAGTTACTTCCAAACATGTACTGTGGGACATGAATATTCATGGACTTGTACTCATTTTTCATTCATTATATTGGTTTTCAAGATAAATTTTAAAAAAACCTTATAATTAAGGGATCTTAAAAGTGGCCTTAGAAAACAAGAGAATACACACCAGGGGTGTAATTCTAGCTGAAGTAGTTTCTTAAAGGTTTTACTTAAATGTGTGGGAAAAAAGCCCCACTGAAAGCAAACAAACAAAAACCCCAAACACTTGTATTACAAGTCTTGTTAAAATAACTCAACAATAAGACCCAGCAATCTCATGTTTAGATATTTGACCTGAAGAAATAGCGTCACAATTGGGGTTCGTATGTTCAACGCAGCATTTTCTCTAAGAGTAACTAATTGGAACTGGCCTACTTTTCCCTCACTAGGAGAATAAACAACAGTACATACATACTATGAAATATATTGCCATTAAAAAGAATGAGGCAGATCTATGCATACTGCCATAGGAAGACGTCTCTGATTTATTCTTAGGTGAAAAACAGCAAATTACTGAGCAGTTTACCTGGTATGTACCCATTTTGAAACAAAAAACATTTTAGTTTATATATGTACATAAATGTATCATACAAATGAGTGTGTGTGCATGCGTATTAGGCTAACATAGAAAAGCATTTGAAATAATACTTGCATAGCTGTTTACAGTGACGACTCTTGAGGTTAGTGGTTTTTGTCTTTATAGTGCAATTCTATAGTGGTGTAACTTGTTACCACAAATGTAATACTTTAACAGTAAATAATTTAAATATGAGTCTTGGTCTTGAAATGACTTAGCAAATCAACACATTTCTTCTGGTCCTATCCCCTTTCCCACCTCCCCAGTTATTTAACACTGATGTATTAATATTTCAAAGACCCAAGGACTAAATATAAAATAAATTAGTTCTTGGTGTTAGCTCTTATGTTATTCTGCCCTGAATCCAATCCTGACACTTCCACTAGCTACTTGTGTATTTCAGAAAATATACAAGTTTCAATGCTCAGCTTCCTCACCTATAAAATAAAAAAAAAAAGTTGACATAAACAAAGGGGTTAGGCAGATTAATTTTCTTCCAGTTCTGAGATACTGTGTTTTCTGTTGAAACAAAATAAATTTCACGGTCCTTTGCAGCATAATACTTTCTCCTATGTACTTCATATTTTATAGTAAATAACTCATTACTTTATTGGAGCAATGACTAACAGTGATATCATAATGCTCAATTTAGTCCTGATTTTTTGTTGTTGTTTTTCTGAGTACCTTGAATGTGAATCTGTGGACCACTAACACCTTCAGACCTTCAAAACTTCTGCACAAGGAAGGTTCAGAGGTCCTGACCTTCCTTTTGGAAAATGGTGACCAAGTGCATCCCCATGTTAGAGTTGACAAGTATTGAGGGTACACTGTGCTCTTCTCATTCTCTCCTGGGCTTGCTTGCATTTGAAGCTAGCTGCCCTTTTCCTACCCTACAGAAGGTCCAGGAACGTGACTGGCAGACTTCCTGGAACATTGTGTCACAAACCCTTGTTCTTTTTATTGCTCAACTGGTCCAGGGCATATATTTGCAGCAAGCTGGCTTTTCAAGAGAATGCATTATGAATAAAGGCCACTGCGATTTGTTTGACACCATTAAAGTTATTTTGCTTTCTCTGACTGGAGTGAGATCATCAATTACTCTCCTTCTCTGAAGAACTGAGTAAACACGACTCTAAGGATCACCCATTACTTGCAGAGGAATGAGAGGCACAGAAGACGCTGTGCCTGCCCTTGGAAGTTTAAATTTGTATTGTGGGAGACAGACCAGATAAAAAATAAATCACAAATGTAGAACATGATGTGCCATTTAAAAAACCAGCAAAGATAAATGTACTGAACAAAGAGATATGAAACTATGTTCTGAGGAAGTACTCAAGTGGCTTCTGGAGGCTTTAGAAAAGCACTTTCCCCAGAAACACATCAGGGAGAAAAGTCAGAGATTTGTATGATATCACTACAATAAAGGAATTTCTAGAACAATTCTTATAATGATAGTTTAGCCCACATTGGACTGATTTGTATTTATCAAGCTAAAATAAAGTATTCACATTTATATTTCCAGTAGATTAGGAGTTCAGATGGCCAGAAATTGAAGAGGTGCTGTCTATGGCAGTCTTGCCCCATGTGGGGTCTAAACAAGATCACCTATTGTGGAATAAAGAAAGAATACTAGATCTTTCAAAATTTATTTTTTACACTGTTCTCTAAAATGTTCTACTTTTGTATTTGTTTTATAACACTCATGACACATTAGTAAATATTACAAGAATATAATTTCTAAATATACACTCATGGTTAGGGTTGCATACTTAAAGACATTTTAATTTATGCAATATGTATTTGTTAAATTTTACCTTAACTCAGTTATTTTGGACATTTTGATTAGTAGTTTAAATGACACTTGTAGAAATACAACAGTCAAAAAATTTAGAAATCAGTGCTTTTGAGAAAATAACTCCTAATTTAATTTGTACAACAAAATCTTTTTTATAAAGGGATCTTACTCTTTTAAAAGCAATTCTAGTGTTTCTTCTGAATTCCTTACATATCAGAAAATTCTTTAGTCTGAAAAGTTGGCAGAAAAATCCATGATTAATAGATAAATAGTATTCTTTTCAAATGCTTCTGGCTTTTAAGCTAAGCCACCAGGGATTTGCATGTGGGGAAAGAGTTTTGAAGGTAAGAGGTTTTTCTTCTTATGATTTGAATGCAATGCTTTTGGGATTTCTGTGATTTATTCGTAGTAAAGCGACTTTGTTAGGATGACCTATTTGAAGCTTTTCTTGTCATTGTGCTGTTACGAATACCTGGAATCCACCCTATCTTCAGAGTCCATCCCCTGCACCAGATAGACTGTGGTCATTTGGTGTCACCAGCTCTGTCTTTCCATTTTATTCTCTGTCAGGTTCCCTCTCACATCCTGCAGCAGGTGGGTTATTCTTATTGAATTCGTGTGTAATTATGGAAAATTTCTTGAATATCAGTATGACATTTGACTTTGATCAAGGGATTCCCTACTAATTCCGTGGCTCATGGAAGGGGTGGAGATTTCTTTCTTTCAAGAGTACCTTTTCAAGAAGGTAAATTGGCACTTGGACAAAACTGTTGTAAACTGTCACATCTTCTTGATTTATAAAATTATTTTCTCTACTTCAAATAAAAAATGAGAATGGAATTTTATTAATGGAATAAGCATGGTGCAAGATATTCTTAATATTTGTATTAGTCTAGGTTCTCCAGAGAAATAGAACCGAGAGAGAGAGCGAGAAAGAGAGAGAGAACAGAGAGAGGTTTTAAGCAGTTGGCTTACATGATTGTGGAGGCTGTCACGTTCAAAGTCTGCAAGGTAGACTGGCAGGCTGGAGACCCAGGAAAGAGGTGATGTTGCAGCTGGAGAATGAAGGCCGTCTGCTGGCACAATTCCCTCTTCTGGGGACATCAGGCTTTATTATTGTTGTTATTATTATTAAGGCCTTAATCTAACTGGGTAAGGCCCACCTATATTATGGAGGGTAATCTGCTTTACTCTGAGTCTACTGATTTAAGTGTTAATCTTATCTAAAAAAATGGCTTCACAGAAATATGTAGAATAATGTCAGACCAAATATCTGGGGACTGTGGCCTAGCAAAGTTGATACATAAAGTTAACTATCACAATATCTTGAAAACCCTCTACCCTGGACTACTTGCCTCTTTCTTTCTTTCTCTCTCTCTCCCTCCCTCCCTCCTTCCTTCCTTCTTCCTTTCTTTCCTCCTTTCTTTTTTTCTTTTTTTTTTGATGGAGTCTCGCTCTGCCATCCAGGCTGGAGTGCAGTGGCGCGATCTCGCCTCACTGCAACCTCCACCTTCCGGGTTCAAGCAGTTCTCTGCCTCAGCCTCCCGAGTAGCTAGTATTACTACTCCGTATTACATATTCTACAAAATTCCTCCTTACGCACCCCTTTGTACTAGAAAATAATTATAGTTCAGCGATGTCACTTCAACAAAAGCATTATGGTTATTTCTTTTACAGAGAAGTCAGAATAAGCTTTCCCTATTATTAAAGGCATTACTATATCCTTTTCAGAGAAGTTAGAAATAAGCTTTCCTTATTACTAAAGGCATGAACTTGCTCTCTAAAACCAAACTGTTTACCAGTTTTTCTCTCAAGAGCCAAAAGGAGGAGGGTGTTGTTGGGGTCTGCGTGTTTCCTAAACAAAGGAATGAACACACAAGACAACACAAGACAAGACAAACATGGCGGCTGCCCCGAATGACACGCTCCGCTTTATTTTATACAGCCGTTTGTGGAATGTTACCAAGTCACAAGACACATTGTTGTTTTTCTGACCTTTCCCTGACTTTCTGGATTTTCAAGATGTTTACACATAAACAAGCCTCCAGGGTCTGCTGTTTGCAGCTGGCTTCTATTGGAACAGAATGCCCCGCTTCGTTTGCAAGAGCAGGACTTATCGGGAATGTCTGGTTTGCGAGCACGTAGTCCTCTACAGGGTGTGGTATGGATTAGTGTGCTAGATGCCCACCGGTGTATGGAGTTCAGAAAAGACCAGCCGGTGACATGAGGCAGAGGAAGTCTCTTCCAAGCACCTCTCCAGTGGGCAAAGCAATCATTTGCTCTTTTACCAGATTCCTAGCTTTCTAAAGAAATACATTTTTGTAAATGTTAGCCCTTTTTAAATTGAAAAACACCCAACTACTGTGAGAAATTAATATTATTAAAAGTCGCAGTTAGCACTCACATCCAAATATCTTCCAGAGTTCAATTCTAAAACTGCATCTCCCAAAGAGCTCACATTTCCTTTCCCTGAATTGGATATGCCTATAGATAAGCATTAGAAAAAGAATATTTCAGTTGGGTGCGGCAGTTCATGCCTGTAATCCCCACACTTTGGGAGACTGAGGCGGGTGGATCATGAGGTCAGAAGTTACAGACCAGCTGGGCCAATATGGTGAAACCCTGTCTCTACCAAAAATACAAAAATTAGCCAGGCGTGATGGCCGGCGCCTGTAATCCCAGCTACTCAGGAGGCTGAGGCAGGAGAATCGCTTGAATCTGGGAGGCCAAGGTTGCAGTGAGCTGAGATCGTCTCACTGCACCCCAGCCTGGGTGACAGTACGAAACTCCGTCTCAAAAAAAAAAAAAAAGCAAAAGGCCAGTAGCTCACGCCTGTATTCCCAGCACTTTGGGACACCAAGGCGGGTGGATCATGAGGTCAGGAGTTCAAGACGAGCCTGGCCAAGATGGTGAAACCCCATCTCTACTAAAAATACAAAAATTAGCCAGGCGTTGTGGCGGGCGCCTATAATTCCTACTACTCAGGAGGCTGAAGCAGAGAATTGCTTGAACCTGGAAGGCAGAGGTTACAGTGATCTGAGATTGCACCACTGTGCTCCAGCCTGAGAGACAGAGCGAGACTTCGTCTGAAAAAAAAAAAATAAATAAAAAAGAAAAAAAAAGAAAAAAGAAAAGATAAAGAAAAAAGAAAAAGCATATTTCTTTTCTTTTATTTCACATTACTATAACACAATGTCCTCCTTATTGTTGGGTTGACATTGCTGATGCATCTGAGGTGCCCAATGCCATTTGATTCTTCCACCAGGAATAAGCCAAGCCTCTGCCTTCCACCCGCTTCGAGGGTCACCTCCTTTGGTATATACTGGGGCATAGAGTTGGACTCCTGCCCCTCCCGAGGCATCTCTTGGAATCTGCTTACCCACACCTCATGCTCTATCGCACTGACTTTGGCTCTGCAGGGGCAACTGCTCAGTCCTATCCACTGCCTTTGATGGCCTAGAACTCCTGGCAGTGTCCCTTACTGTCAGATTGCATCCTTCTTGGGCCCAGCAAAGGAAGAATATGGGGCAGAACCCATCCGCTTTTATCACCTTGTTTTTTGTCTTCCCCACTGCACTGTGCACAAGAGGTTATAGGACCTTCTCAAATGCTATTGGGTGAGGGTTGGGGGTCAGAAGGAATGAAAATGAAGATGGGGAGAATATGTGAGTGAAACTGAGCCCCTAGCAAACCAAAGTCTGCTGTGGGTCCACTGCAGTTCCTAGCTTTCCTTTCTTCCCTAGTGTTCAATTTCGTTTTCTGTTGAAAGAGAGTTCCCTTCTGCTTTGTCTATCTTTTGGAAATGCTGCCTATTCACCATGGAGTCATCTCATCCCATCAGCCTGTAAGTCTAAACTAATATCCTGGAGGCTGCAGTAGGGCATTTGCTACTCTGAGCCTCACCTCCAGTCCAGTCCAGCTGTGGATGTTTTAAGTTGAGCCTCTTCTATAGTTTCCCACCAGTGTGAGTTGCAGATAGGTCTCCTAATTCTTCTGGTATCCAAGTAAGTAATCATTAGGAAATCACATACACACATGCACACATGCGTGCGCGCGCGCACACACACACACAAACACCAAGAACAACTGAACTCTCAGGGATAGTGAAATCTAAATATATATGGAAATGACATTTTTCTAGCTGTTCCTTAGCACAGCTTTGCTCCCAAAGGATGCCAAATGTTTACATATTATGCAGAAGAGACATCGTTACTTTTTCTTTTCAATTTCACACTGTGCAGCAGGGCTTGTGAGTGTAAAGACTGGCTAAAAGATTGTGGCAATTACTTTTTGAGCCATTTGCCCAGTGAGGAATCTCCTTAGGACACAAATGTCCAGGTTGAAAATTACCCTTGTTTTAAGCTAACTGAAATCAATTTTTAAAAAATGCGTTGCCATTCCATTTTTCTTTGTCAACAGAAGGAATATAATACAAGAAAATCATCTGTTATTAAAATGCCATCATGGTGGTGGTGGCAGTGGTGATGGTGAGACCCATGATGGTTTTCCATTTGAGCAGGAAAATGAGAAGTTACATTGAGGTGGTCACAATTTCATCTAAAATAAATGAGGTATTTTAAAGTTTCTTTATATAGAGAAGTTAGAAAAATATTTTACTGACTGGTAATTTATTCCCCCTGAGGGAAAGAATTATATTTGAGGAAAAACCTTGATAAACTCCTTGAAAGTGGAAGGTAAGGCATTTAGAAATATATTAGAAGGAGGAAATAAATGGTCAAACTTCTTTTTCAAAAAAAATAGAATTGATAGGGAGAGTGGGCAATGGAGAACAGAGGAGATTTAATGAGGTAGAAGGGAAAGTAGGAGGTGCTGGGTTAACTTATAAAAATTTGGATCTTGAGTTGACAATAATCATTAAGGTTAAGAATAGAGAAGAGTGATGTCCAATTTTCACTTGTCCATTGACAGTTTCTCTAAGGCGAGGCACAGTGGCTCACACCAGAAATCTCAAGCACTTTGGGAGACTGAGGTGGGAAGATCACTGGAACGCAAGAATTCAAGAATAGCCTGAGCAACATAGAGAGACCCTGTCTCTATAAATAATCAAAAAATTAGCTAGGCATGGCGGCGCATGCTTGTGGTCCTGGCTACTTGGGAAGCTGAGGCAGGAGGATAGCTTGAGTCTGGGAGGTCAAGGCTGCAGTGAGCTATGATCGTGCCACTGCATTTCAGCGTGGGGTAGGTGACAAAGTGAGACCCTTTATAAAAAAAAAAAAAGGAAAGCAAAGAAAATATCTCTAGCATTTTCTCATTTTCTTCAGCAAATATTTATCTCTAAGAGCTGCCTTGTATGGGTGAGATGGAGAAGTGTGTGTTAGTATTGAGGGGTTGGCAATGTGTAAATAGAAGTCACCAAAAAAAGAATAAAGGGCCCGTCACAAGACGCAAAATGCAGGAGAGTATTGAATAGAGCTGGAAATAGGAGCTAGAGCTAATAAAAGAATAATAGAAACCCCAAGAAATTCTAAATATGCCCTTGGAAACCTTCGGATTTCCCACAGTATGTAAGTTCATAGTTGAAAATCATCTTACACAGATTTTAAGTGGCAGAGGTGAACCAAGATGACACCTTGGTTGAATTGTTGTAACTTAAAAAGATGACTCAGGAGCACTCATCGAAATAAATGCCAAGTCTCATTAGCAATACTGGACAAAATAGGTGGTTTGGAGACAATGAGGCAATAAATTGGGTGTACACTTTATCTTAAGTTCGTTCAATTGAACGGAACAAAAATGTACCCAAGTAATCATAAGTCTGTGTTTTTTCAGAAATTTCTATCAAATTACCGTTAACTACAGAGAAGGGTAAATTTTGTTTGTTTTGTTTTCTTTTTTGAGATGGAATCCCGCTCTGTCACCCAGGCTGGAGTGCAGTGGCACGATCTCGGCTCACTGCAAGCTCCTCCTCCAAGGTTCACGCCATTCTCCTGCCTCAGCCTCCCAAGTAGCTGGGACTACAGGTGCCCGCCACTATACCCAGCTAATTTTTTTTTTTTTATTTTCAGTAGAGACGGGGTTTCACTGTGTTAGCCAGGATGGTCTCCGTCTCCTGACCTCGTGATCCACCCACCTCGGCCTCCCAAAGTGCTGGGATTATAGGTGTGAGCCACCGCACCCAGTCAGTAAATATTTTTTCTCAGGAGTCTGGAACTCAGCCTCTTATAGAGTGTTGTAGTTCCCCCAACACTTTTCCATCAAGTCTTTGAAGGCTCATCAGAAAGGAAATCCTAAACAATCATTAGATATTTGTATAACACAATATAATCCATTCTTTAGTTCTTACATTGAAATTTCTACACAGTATTTATGTGTGAAACAAACACTCTAAGAAAATTCTCCACTCCCTGTATCCAAGCCTACTCTATATTCTCCTCTCAGCTTTAAAAGTACATATTTTAACCTATTTATTGACTGTCTTCCAGGTAGTATGTAAGATCCAGAAGAGGGCATCTTCATTTTATTTATTGCTATAACCAGAGCAAGAGTTTAATACACATTTATTGAACACATGAATAATCTTTGGCTTGCATATTCCTGCCACAATTCCCTTTATATCCCAGAAGTTATAAGTAAACTAGTCAGAGAAGTCTTGGATAGTAGAAGTATCAAAAAAACCCAACTCTTCTGTTTCAGTGCTCAGCCATTCCGTTTTCTCTCCCAGGCCATAGGTGGCACATAAGGAGCCTTGGTGCAAACTAGACAAGGTGCTTATGGCTAGGGGGAGCTGAGCTAGGTCTACCTGGTGCTACCCAATGATCTGGTCTCTCTGGATCTCCAAGGTGTCTCTGATGGTCTCTACCTCCTACCTCAGCTTCTCAAGCAAGGAGAGATTGGACTGGCCCATACAGCCACCATCTGATAAAGCACCTCTTTTTTTTTTTTTTTTTTTTTTTGAGACAGAGTTTTGCTCTGTCTCCCAGGCTGGAGTGCAATGGCGTGATCTCGGCTCACTGCAACCTCCGCCTCCCGGGTTCAAGAGATTCTCCTGCCTCAGTCTCCTGAGTAGCTGGGACTACAGGTGACTGCCACCAGGCCTGGGTAATTTTTGTATTTTTAGTAGAGATGGGGTTTTACCATATTGGTCAGGCTGGGCTGGTCTCGAACTCCTGACCTCAGTTGATCCACCCTCCTCAGCCTTCCAAAGTGCTGGGATTCCAGGCGTGAGCCCCTGCGCCCGGTCAATAAAGCACCTCTTTATTGGGCTGCTCCTGGCCCAGGCTTCAATCGTTGGTCCTATCAACGAAGACCACCTGGCAGGACTTCCTGGTTTTCTCAGAAGAAGATGACAGTGGACTATGTAATTTACAGGCTAGGTCTGCCCTGGCTTTCTGAAATAAGGGGGCTACAGATTTTTAATAGCAAACCTATGTCTACAGTTGAGAGAAACAACCATAGATGCCGTCACATTTTGCCAGTGAGAAGGAAAAAAAAAAACAACCTTGTCATGGAGTTAATATCAAAAATATCTGGAAACTTACTGTGGATTGCTTTTCTATGTTATGCTTGAAGTATGTCTGTAACTGTCACTTTCATTTTATGTTCACAAACCCTGTGTTGTGTTGTTATCTTATTTGATGGCTGAGGAAACTGAGGCTCAGAAAGGATCAGCTCTTCCAAAGTCACACAACTATCACATGATAGACTCAAGAATCAGAACATAGATGTTTTCTCCTTGTCTGTCATTTTTTATTTTTTTATATTTTTACCACGGTACTTTTATTTCCAGGATAGCCCCACAGGATGAGGTTGTTGGAGATGGTGACTTAGATGATATAGTTTTCTTTTATCTCCAGTTGTGTTTTATTTTTAAAACACATGAACAACTGCCTAAAATTATTTAATGGGACAAGCCTGATTCAAATTGTAGTATTCATTTATTTTTATCTCTTTAGTATTCACCCAATCCCTTCATTGTGATGGTTCATCCTTGTAGAGGATCTTGCAAAATCATTGGATTGCTTACCAAAAAAAAAAAAAAAAAATTCCTTGCCAGGAGTGGTGGCTCACGCTTGTAATCTCAGCACTTTGAGGGGGCTGAGGTGGGCAGATTGCCTGAGGTCAGGAGTTCAAGACCAGCCTGGCCAACATGGCAAAATCCCGTCTCTACTAAAAATAGAAAAAAATTAGCTGGGCGTGGTGGCAGGTATCTGTAATCCCAGCTACTCAGGAAGCTAAAGCAGAATTGCTTGAACCTGGGAGGGGGAGGTTGCCGTGAGCTGAGATCACAGCTTTGCACTCCAGCCTGGGGGACAAAACGAGACTTCATCAGGAAAAAAAAAAAAAAAAAAAAGAAATATTTTCTAAAAAAACAAATTTTTAGCTGGGTTGATATTTATTTATTGTGGTATCTTTTTTTTCCTTTTGACTCCTAATATCAGAGCAACCTCTAAATAGAAATATTCTGTTAGGTATCACTCAACTTTAGTTCTCAAGAACAAAAGTGAAGTCAAATATAACTGATATGTTTTTTAAAGATCTGCTGACAGATTTTAGTAGCCCTATAAAATCTCTTTTTAACCCTGGGTGCAAATCTCTAGCTCTTCATTTAAAGCCATTTGTCTAGGAGGTGCTGGACCCAGTAAATAGTTCTGGCCGTATAATTTGTAGACTCCTTAAATAATATGCATATCACATTCATAGTGTGCAAATCATATGTCTTTTTGTTTTTATTCACTATTTTGTTCATAAGCTGCTTTCATATTTTCAGTTTGACCTTTGCCTCATTAAAAAAAAGAAACGTCAGTTTGTCTCAGGTACACAACAGAATTAAAGGCCTATATTCTGCTTCAGATTTATGTAATCATATTCTTTCATACCCCACATGACTAGAAGAAAAGTTACAAAAGTAATAGATAATGTTTCTAGAATGCTTTTAGGTCTTCTGAAGGAGGAGCATGTGCCATGGTGGTTTGCTGCACCTATCAACCCATCAAATAGGTTTTAAGCCATGCTTGCATTAGGTATTTGTCCTAATGACGAGCCAGACACTTTACAAGCATTAAATCGTTTAATCATTCGACAGCTCTATTAATAAGTCTCTCTTTTTATTTGTGCCTTTTAAATGTAGTCATAGAGTGTCAGGCGGTTCAGTAATGCTCAAGCTAACGCAGAGATAAAGGGATTCAAACTTGGGCTGTCTAACCCCAAATCCCGAGTGCTTAATGACCTTGTCCACACTGCAACTCGAGTGACCGCATTTAATACCTAAGGAAAGTGTGGCTATCAGAAGAGTGGTGTCAGCAATAAAGCACAGACAATGAAAATTACAGACACCAAAGCTGGCATAGTTCATCTTGGGATTTCCTGAGTGATGAGTCCACTCTTGGTGCTGCTCAAATCAGCTTCCAAAATTGCAATGCTTCGAGCCTACCTCATTCATGTTCATGAGCCAGCCTGCTTCACTCACACTCATGATGTGTCTTCAACTGGACAGACCGTGAAGACATAAGCTTAAAGACATGAGCTGTTTAAGACCTGGAGTAATGAACTTCTTCAAGATTGTCCTTAGCATGAAGCAATGTCAGGTATACAGTTAGTGTTAATAGATGCTGGGTGAATCCTATTAACCTGAGAGCTCACCTCATTAGGTATATGGTAAGAGATTCAAAGATTAACTTGGAAACTGCTCATTGCATTCATGCCTCCCCTCCCTGGTCTGTAGCTCAGCCCAATGATGTCAACAGTGACTATTTTATACTGACCATTTCCTGTGTTTCTGCAGGCAAACAATAAGTAAGAAATAAGCAATTTAAATCCAAAGTGTCTTATATGTTCTATTTCCATGTAACATCAAAATACCATAAATTTACTAAAATGACAATAAATAAATTTCAAGTCTTTAAAAAATATGTATCCACAAAGATCTATTTTAGCATTCTGTTTTACCACCTCTTTTATCAGCCCACACTTTCTCACTGACCCTTTCTCCTCATTTCTTCACTCCTAACTAGAATACAGGTCCCCATAGGCATTGCCTTGTTCAGACTCTCCATTTTCAAAGGTCAAATGCATCTATTTCTTTTATTTATTAGGCTTTTAAGTAAATATGCCCATGACTCGATTCTGATAAGTAAAGTGAGTCTTTGAAAGATATGGCAGAAATGTGCAAAGCAATCTCAAAAGTGGGAGGTTTACTATGTCAAGAAAATTTGAGGATGGCACATACTCATCTTTGTGAAAGCTTGGGAGTGGATAGAAAGGAAAATTTTCTACTACTTGTAGACTGAAGTCTAGTCTGGAATATTAATGTGACAGTGCTTATTTGCTTCACTGGAGAGAGGAGTTTCTGGGCAAGTATGTGGATAAACTTAATTTCCCCCTTGGTATCAGGTCTGCTATTTTACTATGTTGCCATCACCTGGATGTAAGAACCTGGCACAAGCAATCAGGTTTTCTATTGGCTGAACTAGTGGGTGAAGGAGATTGTGCCCAGATTTTTGATAATGTTTTCTGGAACAGTGATTGTTAACGCCTGGCTTGTACCCCTTTGGACCATTTCTGTGTTCATTTGGCCACCATGGTGGACGGTTCCTGTGCATACTGACTGCTTTCACCTCCAAGTGCTGGTAGATCTCCTTTCCTCTGCCAGAAGTTCTTTCCAGCACCACAGGACCTGCCTAATCCTTGTGTGGCCAATAACACCAATGAGGATGGAAGTCACTGCTCCACTGGGGGATAATTTTGCAATGTGAAATGCATGATACCACAGCGGGTCCTGGAGCACTGAGCTTCAGTTTTCTGCAGCGGCCACACTCTCACTAATATACCCTTCCTTGGCTTTTCTATCTTGAAGACTAGTTAAAACAATAGAGATGACACAATGTGGGATACAGGTTTTGCTCTATTTCTAAGGGAAACTTGTAATTATCTCTTAACTCTGCAACCACTTTGCTCTTTGTTGCCATTACTCTTTGTATTCTCCTTTGGAAAACCAAACACACCTTGCCTTTAATATTGTATGCCTCATGAGGGCAGGAGCCATACCTGTTTTGTTTGTGTCTGTACCTTCAGCAGGTAACACAAGACTTAGTACACAGTAGGCATTTAATAAGAGTTCTAAATGGAATTTCATCAATCAGTTATCTATCTGTCTATCTATCTGTCAACTATCCATCCTTATCTATTCATCCATTTATCTATTCAGTGTACAATTTAGCGGATTTTACTGTATTCACAAAGTTACAAACCATCACTGCTATTTAATTCCAGAACATTTCTATCACTCTAAGAAGAAACCCTGTACTTCGCAACGCTGCCCCCAACCCACTGCCAGTCGTGAATGTACTTTCTGTTTCTATGGATTTACTTATTCTAGATAATTTAATATAAGTGGAATCATACAATATGTGCCCTCTTGTGTCTGGTTTCTTTCACTTAGCATGTTTTCAAGGTGTAGCATGTGGTAATATTTCATTTCTTTTTACAGTTGAATAATATTCCTTTGAGTGGATATGGAACATTTTGTTTATCTGTGTATCAGTTGATGGTCGTTTGGGTTGTTTCCACTTTTTGGCTATTATGAGTAATGCTGCTATGAAGATTCATGTACACACAGATGCACCATTTCACATTCCCATCAGCAATGGATGAAGGTTCCAGTTGCTCTACACTCTCACCACTTGTTATCATCTTTTTATTATATCCACCTGAGTGTCAGATTCAATTTGATTTGAGAAGAATGGTCTTTGGAGAACCTCTCAGCATTCCTTTTTATCTAGCAATTTGCTTTTTCTTGAGTTCGTCCTCATGTTGCGTCAGTACGGAAAAGAAACTTTAGAAAGCAGCCAATATCGTTGACTTGTATGAAAGCTGTGATTGTCTTCATTTTCCCTGGCAGTCCCCTTTCCAAGCCCAAGAAAATCAGAGGTGTTTCAACATAATGGAATGTGCAGCTCTGACCACTGTCAAGTTGTGTGGCCATAAGAAAGTCACTTCTCCTCTACAGACCTTAGTTATTTTGTCTGTATATTGAATAAGTCATGTTCAATAAATTATTAGAATTAACTCTTTCAAAGTTCACTTTTATTTTTAAAGTTCAAAGCAAGCAGTAGTAGGTAACCTTTTTTTCCATCTCTGTACCCCTTCCTTTTGGAAATTGTTACTCATCTGTGGCAACTGATTTTGATGTAAATCTTAGAGTTAACATCTCTCACTCCAGAAGTGGAATCAACTGAAATACCTCTTCCTCCTGGGCAGAATGATCCGTTCAAGGAGAGGTACATGACTCATGCTGACAAAATCAGGGACTTTCCTGTGATTTCTCAGTTACAGCTGTCAGGGAAGATGCCATCTGCTACTGGGGCTGCTATGCTAAAGAAATGTGAATCCTGTACAGCTAATGGCTATTATGCCCATCACAGAGAAAGGACCTGTCTTAGAAATAGTGCGATAGATAGCATTGTTTAAACTCCTGGTCCCAAGTGGGCCTGAAATCAGACATACGCCTCCATTTTTCAGTCAATTTATATATTTATTTATTTTTGAGACAGAGTCTCACTCTGTTGCCCAGGCTGGACTGCAGTGATTTCAGCTCACTGCAACCTCCGCCTCCCGGTTCAAGCGATTCTCCTGCCTCAGCCTCCCGAGTAGCTGGGACTACAGACCCACGCCACCGTGCCTGGCTAATTTTTGTATTTTTAGTAGAGACAGGGTCTCATCATGTTGGTCAAGCTGGTCTCTAACTCCTGACCTCAAATGATCCACCCACCAAGGCCTCCCAAAGTGCTGGGATTACAAGCAAGAGCCACCACGCCCGACCCATTTTTTATTTAAGTTGAGTTTCAGTGACTCCTATTAATCAGAAGCCACACACAAATATTTACTGAATGCTTTGTGGTAGATACTTTGAAGTAAACAAAGAAGTATAAGTCCATACTTTCAAAGAGTTCATAGACTAGTTTAATGGTCACAATGTGTAAATAACAAGAATAAAATAAATAAGAAAGCCAGCTTTGCAATCACCCTTTTTCTATATGAGGAAAATGCTTTGGCTGTCTATTTTACTGATCAGTTTCTTAACTAACACACCATTTCAGAGACTCTGCAGTTTCAATGCACAGCCTCTCACATTGTTTTGGTGTCTGCCGGCCCTGAATGCTCTACCACATATTAGCTGCACGACTTTGGACATGTTTTCTTAATGTTCAGAGCCCTGTATTTTTTGTCATCCATAAAATAGGGGTAATATTATTTAGTTAATGGGTTGTTTGAAGATTAAATGAAATAATTCAGAAAATTCAGTGCCTAATATATCATAGTAAAATAGATCTCATATCTTTTTTCTGTGTAGAAACGTCCTCCATCTTAAAAAATCAAACTATTGCAAAATTTTAAAAAACACATTTAAGCAAAAGAAAACTTTCTTCCCCTTGAAACATTGAAGAACTATATGAAATAGTTCTTCAGCTACATCTTAAAATAATAATCATTTATGTGGGATAATGAATTCACAAATACATTTAAACAACATAATCTGATGGTTAGCCCAGAGGTTGGTACATTTTAGGAAAGCTAATAGGCAGGGATCGATATTCATTGCCTGTAACTAACCCTCACACAGAATGAAGAGGATGTTAATAAATTCAAACAACAGTGAAAATGTATGTATTAAAAATTATTTTTCCTGAAGGCCTGGATGTTCTGATTATGTGCCTAACTATAACAATCTCCATATTATATTGGTAACATAACCAATAAATCCATTTATCATTGACCTCAGGACTGGTTGGCACACAAATAAAAAGTGAAAATAATGTAGTAACCCAAAGGGCATCTTAGTGAATCACCCCATATTATTATTATTTAATGGGCACACATGATAAATTAATGTTATGTTAATGGGTAATCATTGTATCTTCTATCGACCCCGGGCATGTATAGAGTGTTCATTTGACTTTAAGTTGCATTTCTAGTCATTTCAAATCATAGTTACTCCTACTGGCCCTTGTTTTTATGGGCCTGACTCTAACTACAGGGTGGTTAAAATTTTCTGAAACAGTAAAGAAGGAATTGAAAATATTTGAAGATATTTGCTGAAAAGAATTGTTCGTCAGAGTACATATATAAACTGAAAACCTGAAATGAGGATGAGGGTTGCTATTTCAGTCAAAAACAGTGGCAAGTTTGTTTATGGAATAATCATCCTATAAATCAATTATTTTTCTGATTAGATTATACTCATAAAGAAATGAATACAGTGCCCTTTAGAAATGCAATATAGTTATGAAAAAAGAAGGTCACCCTCTCCCTGTACATTTTAATGATTAGCAAAGCTACCTCATGGTTTGGATGGAGGCCCAGAAAATGATCCAAATGGGATTATATTTTCTTAATCTATTAGAATAATGTACAACTGGCTTTCATATGCTACCCTACCCCATCTAACTTGGCAGGTGTTGTTAGCAGACCCTGAAATGGTGATATTCCAGAGACAGACTCACATACAGTTTATCATCTCCAGACGCTGTGTCTGTCATAGCCTGAGATCTTAAGAAGAAAGTATTGCTGACTAGAAGAGAATTCACGTGTTTTAGAATTTGATTGATTATATGCACCTAATTAATAGTCAGTGTGATCAGTGTTATGCAAACATATAAAGGTCATGGCTCTGGTTTGCTAGAAGTGATTGTCATGCACACACATCAATCCACTTCTAACCCCTCTACTCAATACACATAAAGCTTGAAACAGTGAGTGTGGAGTTTCAAATTCATATCCGAAATGTGGAAAAACCAAAGGTGATGAGGAGAAGTCGTTTCTCAGCACCTGTTTTTAATCTGCATGCTTAGTCCAATAACCATAAGTACCGGAGCAAGATGCTGTTTTATACAGAGCAGGAGGCCCTGGTCAGGCAACTATCTGAACCATTTCAGAATTAAGGAGCTCAGAATGAAAACTGACTTCTACTCAGAGAGGAAATCAAGGCCTTACTATCTGCTAGGATGATTTGTTTAGACATGACCATGGCGGCTGAAGATCCGAGGATAAGAGCAAAAGTCACCAGTCATACCAAAGAAAAGGGATGCTGCTCTTTCTTCTCCCTGTGGATACCTCATCTGCCCAAGAGGCATTGGAGAGTCTTGGCTTCTGGGAGAGGGCACCACGAGCTAGGAAGGCATACTTATTTTGTCTATGAACGTGCAAGCAGAGCTTACTTACAGAACTGGCAAGCTGCTGAGACTCTGGATGGATGCTGAGAGGACCAGGCAATGCAACAGCTCAATGAGCTTTGAGACTCCTGCATGGCCTCTAGGACTCTTGTTCTGCATCCACTGCTTATAGGCTAATTCTTTTCCTGTGTGCTACCCACAAGGTTATGACCAAACTATCTAACGATTCTTAGAATGTCACTGACATGACATTTCTGGAATTAGCTCATTTATTTATTGAATTTCTCTAGTGAAAAGAAGCAGGTTAACAGATAGTCTTGAGGCACCATACAAAATAATAAAAGCTATAATGGAGCTAAAAGTTTCTAACATCGTTTCCAATTTATTTTTCATTCGTTGTTCCATTCAATATTGCAATACTTCTGGAAATATATGTAGCTATGTAAGCCAGCTATTTAGGAGGCCAGGGGTGGGGTTGTTTAAGTTATGACTCTATGAGGGGTGATTTGTGCTTTCAAATATGTATTTGTCCTTTAGATTCTTAATCTTTAGTCAATTCCATGTTTGCCATGATTTATTTCCTATATGTTTTTGACCTTCTCTTGGCGGATGGATTAAACATTATTATCTTCATTGAGAATGATTCTGACACTGGCTAGAGAGATACAATTATATTCTGTTTTTGTAATATAGAAAGCCAGAACACTTTTTTAAAGCTGTCGTCATATATCACTGTCAGTATTTTGAACCACTAAATTGTGATTAAAAATTCAGAGACAATAATCCATTTTGAGAATACCGTAAGAGAAGCAAATACTGTAGTGACTGATGGACATTTTAGGAATAACATCATTCAAGACATGCTAATTTCCCTGAGACCCTTTCCCTGGATAAACACCTATTGTATAAATAAGTTTGCTTTCCAACCCCTTCCCAGCAGTTGCTTTCAATGAGGGATGCTGAAATGAGATTTCCTTATATTCTGCATGGTTCTACAGCCAAAAGTTTTTTTAAGTTAAAAAATAGCCTGCTTCATAGATACAATGAATGACTTTGTTTACTAGCAAAGAGGTTTTGGATCACATGGTTTCCATTATTTTCAAGAAACAAACAGCTATAATAACCACCAAAAATGTCTTGTGCGGTGGTTTAGAAGGAGCCAGCTGCAATGAGAAACATACTAGACAGCGAGTCAGGGAACAGGAGAATTCTGATCCCCACTCTGCCCTTATGAAGCTGTCAACGTGACCTTGAGCAGGGGATTTAATTTTCTGTAGCTGTAGTGGGGCTCTGAGGTTTTGTTTCTGTGCTATTTCTGTTTTTTAATCAAGCATGTTTGGGTGTGTTCTAGCTCTGGTAGGCTGTGATATGATGCCTTAGGTAAAATTGTAAAAGAATGCTTCATTGATATCTTTTGTGTACATTCTTTAAGAAAGGATAATTCTATTTTTTTTTAGTCAAGAGTGGAAAATTGACCTTCTAATCCTGTAGTTTTCAAATATCTTCATCCTATAAGCCATTTTGGCAGGACAAAACGCTCACAGATCATTTATCCGACAACTTTCACTTGTCACTACAAAAGAAAAGAATAAACAAATGGGCTCATTAATGGAAAATATGTTGCTTCTTTCATTCAGATGCTAATGAGAATGATCATAAACACATTGTTCATGCATCTTATACCAGAAAGCATAGATTCCAGTATCATAAAAGGATTGATAGCAATAATTTGCATCTATGTAATGTGCCGAGTTTATAAAACAGTTGCATTTTTAAAAGTCTTATTTGACCCTCAAGAAACAGAGTATTATTTTTTCTGTTAGATGAGAAAATTGAAGCTGCATTATGAGGGAGAGAGTCAGATGAAGAATCAATCCCTGGTTTCTGTTTCTTACTTTGATTTGCTGTGCATTATGCCATATGCCACCATAGTCTTGTAGGAGAGTATTACAATCACCATTGATTGAGTGGCCCCAACATTATTTTGGGACATTGGGATGGACACTTAATCTTTATACTAAAAATGTCCATTTGAGAAAGAACTACTAGGAAAGGATAGTATTAATAATGGAGGGATTATTGTGATAATAAAGAGCCCCTAATATTTGTGTAGAACTGTATGGTTCACTGGTACTTATTTCATGGCATTCTTACAACAAAAATCTAGCTAGGCTCTAAGATGTTTATGGTTGCAGATATAGAAACCTGTTTTAAGAGGCAGAGAATCTGTGCCTTAAACAAATGGTATATGGCAGAGCTTGTGGCCCCCAGTGGTGTCAGAAACTACACAGTATGAAATTACTATGCAGCTCTGCCATATACCATTTGTGTAAGACACAGATTCAGATCTCCTGGCTTCAGGCCTAGTGCTGTTTACATAATTCCATATTATGTAGTTTCAGACACCATTGGTTGACACATTTTAGTTGTCTTCTGAAAGCTCAGGTTTTTTTTTTTTTGTTAAACCAGTAATCACTCTTTGATAGAAGAAAGCGTGAGTGCATAAGAGGTAGGCAATATATAATACCAGATAAAAATATGAGTTCTAGAGTGAGAAAAAATTCTACCTCTTGCTTACCTACTAGTGTTAGGATACTGGATGAGTGTTCACCTGTACCTCTCAGGACCCCTTTGCTAGGAATCGCTAGGTACAATAGGAATCTTTTTTTTTCTTTTTGTCTGCTACCCAACTGCAGTGGAATTAAGTTCTGCACCTAGCAATTGACCTACTCCTTCCCTTTCCAATAAAGCTAGTTTCTCATTTATGGAGTTGCCAAAGCAAAAGTCACAACCATTTGTCAATTAAGCAAGTATTTATTTAAATATCTGAGATACATTAATGCCAGAAATGATAAAATCTCAGTTTGGGGCTTGCACCCTCTTTAACCATTGCCTGTTGTGGTTACTCAGTATTAGTTCAGAATTTAACCTTCAGAGTGCAGCTGACAGAGGAGTCAGGACTGGACTATGACGGGTTGAATACAGCTCTATAGATCCTGATAACTCTTATCACTTCAACATTCTGGGTCTTTTTTGGTATTATATTTATATAATTGAAAGGCTCTCATTCAAAATGACACCTGAATTACTCATTGGTCAGTCAAAGTAGATGGCACTCTTGTTCCTCTTACCGTGTGGACAGCAGCAAGAGTCTGGGATTGGCTGCTCCGTTTACAGTATTGGTTGGCATCATGATGAATAAGGTGAGAAGGAAGTTAAGATGTGTCCAAAAGGACAGAATGGGCTTAGAAGACTGTTACATGTCTTTTGTTTGTCACTTTCTAAGGTATTCCTCAGTATTTCTTGTCTGAAAGTCAAAAGCATTTTTATGTTCTAAACACCAATCCACTAGGGTGAAGGGCAGGAAGTTAGTGATGAAAATGTCCTAGATTTATGTGGATGGATATGTATGCACTTGTAATACATTTGAAATGCATCAGTAGACTACTACGTACATTTACATGTTCACAGGGTATGTGAGAATTCAATAAGACATCACCTTTAAGGCACTCAATACTACATCCCATTGGGAACTGCTTCTTGTCACAATAATGATTTTAAAAAAAAGCATAATAATAAGAACCATTTCTCAGAAATTGGGTCCCATAGGGCAGAATTAGGAAAATGAATGCCTTGGAATGGAATAAACAAAAGGAGGAGAAGGGGCATTGCTTTGTCTGCTTTGAATTCTGGCCCCAATTAGGTATGAGGTCTGGGTTGTCTCCTCGACTGCCACTGTTAGGCTTTCCGATTTAATGCTTGTGTGCTTTCACAGCCTCACATTATTATGGTGGTCTCACACCATAATAATATCTCCTCCCACTAAGTGCCAGAAGGATCTGTTGAATGAAAAAAGTGTAGTGAGGTCAGAGCTGTACAATTGGTCAGAGTAATACAAATTGTGGTTGCTGGCATTACGAAGACTGAATATGCAGAACTGAATATTAGATGCTTTTTGGGAACTGGAATCAAAGGCATTCTTAGACTTACCATTGACTTCCACAACCTTTTCAGCTGGAGCCTCAGTGTTTAGTATCAGTGGCCTGGAGATAAATAAATATCTTAGTCCTGGGAACCAATGGTCCTTCTCTAATGGACCATCAGTCCAGAGGAATGCTTGTCATTTGGGGTCTACAGTAAAGGTTAACTGGCAAATGCTTTTTAATAATTCTACAGAGAGAGATATGGCCATGGCAAATGTTCATGAATGCATCTTCCATCTCTCAAATAACTGTTTCCACCTCAACTCATTTGTCTTAGGTACAGTAGATCGCAAGATTTCTAGTAAACTAATTTGGGTGACAGCAAAATCCATTGTTCATAACTTTTTCCTTCGGGGAAAAATGCTTTTCAAATCACCATCTGCTTATCTGCCACTTTGTGTTTGCTACTCTTCAAATCCAACAGGAGGGTAGAGGGCTCAGAGCTAGGTAGGTGTTTGACAGCTGTCACGGACCAGCACATATGAAGGTGCTCTCCAATGCTTAGAGCCAACCTGGCCCCACTTGTTCAATGTGGATCACTTGCAATAATAGCACTACTCACCCTCTACCCAAGGTGTCCAAGAATATATATAGCTCTATTAAGATTATCTTTCTTTCCAAAAATATAAGCATATTTAAGATGGAACCCCTTTTTTGCCTTCCTTTTCTTCTGAGTACAACTTTATAAGTAGGATGATTCCAGAACCGCCAAGGAAAACAAATCAATTTCTTCTGGTTTTTAAAAATGAACAAGAAATGCTGAGTGAGTCAAAGGCAATGAGGCGGCGTTCACTAAATGCACCAGCATCAGGAAGGAGGTCGAGTTAAGATTCTGTTTGACTGTTGGAGTTTACTAAAAAAAATTTAAGTACCATTACTGAAGACAAAATATTGTATGTGTGCATTAGCTCTTGGCTAGATAGTCAAAACTCGTGTCCATGGTATAATTTTTATATATAAATGGATGCACTACAAATCGATGCTCTTTAATCTCAGCTGTGCCCTGAATACTGCTCAGAAACCCTGTTATTCATCTGACTTCCTATCACACTCTCTCTGTGGGCTAGTATAAACCTTTGTAACTGACTGGCTCAACACTAGCTGATGGCTTCTTCCCCAGAGGCTCCCTTTATTTTCCTCTTCTTCCAAGCAAGACCCTTCCTGTATGGCTTTGCTTTCATTCATTTTCCTTTTTGTATTGTCTTAGGACCTCAAATCTTCTCGTTCAGTCCTCCAGCACTATCTTTTGAGCTTAGCAAGGTGCCTGCTCTTCTTTCCTCCTTTGTTGCAAGAATTTAGGCTGGCTA
This sequence comes from Rhinopithecus bieti, assembly GCF_001698545.2. Lineage (NCBI taxonomy): Eukaryota > Metazoa > Chordata > Mammalia > Primates > Cercopithecidae > Rhinopithecus > Rhinopithecus bieti. The sequence goes on from NW_016806560.1 coordinate 669,753, forward strand.
AAGTTCTCTGTTTTCTGAGCTCCGTAGACTCCCATGCAAAGGCCTGAGATGGGCTCAGGGCAGTCCTTTAAGCTCAAGCGGGACCACTAGGTTTGATGACCACCATCATAGGGTTTGATGACCACCATCATAGGGTTTGATAACCCCCATAGTAGGATTTGACTCTGCCTCTTTCAGGAACATTTCAGAGCCTATCTTATCCCTCGTTGCAGTCCACAGTCCTTATCTCTGCATCTTCAGTGCTATCTACTTCATGGAATTCTCCTTTTCCACAATACCTACTGCCAAAATACTCAGATCTGATATTTCTTCTAGCTACTGACTGTCTCTCTGTTCTTTCACTGCTAAGCTTTTGAAACACATTTTTATATGGATTGCCTCTGCTTTATCATCCCCTTACACACTGGGAAAAAAATTCCTTTGACTTTTGAGGAACTGCATTTTTCTGTTTTTTCTTCCTTTCTGCTGGATCCTTCTCGTGTGATTCTTCTTTCTCTCAGTCCCTAGCAGGTATTCCATATGATTAAGCGTCAGGAAATCTTGGAGATTTATTTTATTTCTTTATTTCAATGAATATCCTTATGCTAGTAACCCCAAAATCTACATCCCTATCCAATCCTTTCTCCAGGGCTCCAATCACCTTTTCACAACTCTATTGATAACTTCCACCTGTATATCCATTATTACTCTGACCTCTTGTTTTTAAACTTTGCACATTATCTCCTCTTCAACTCTCTCTTCTCGTCTTTTCTAATTCTGTTAATGACATAGTAACAGAATCACCATCAAAATCTTAGTGTTATCTTCCCTTCCTCCCTTTCTCTTGTGCTACCTGAAGTTGATTACCATGCTCTCAGGAGCCTAACTCCCTCTTACTGCCCTCCCATTTCTCTTCCTTCTGTCTTAGGCCGGGCGTCCCCTTCTCTTACCTGTGCCCTTGGAGTTCCCCGCACTGGTTTTCTGACTATGGGCATCTCTCCCTGCAACCTGTCTTCCACATTCCTCTTGGAATTTTCTTTCTTAGACTCGGCTATCATCTCACTATGTCTTCATGTTTAAGAATGTTCTGTGCCCTTCTGCCTAAAGAGTCAAGTTCAAAAGACATTTTATATCATTTAAAGTCTTCTACACCCTGACTCTGGCCTTTTTCCTTCTGTTTCCTATAACTTCCCTTTACTCATCCTATGGTCAGTGTTTCTTCTCCTTGACATTTCTTTTTGTTGACATCAGATCCATTATTTAAGGACTGGTTCAAGACTCAGTGGACACTCCTTGTACAAAGTCTTCTCTGGATACCCTATTAATAGCTTCTTTCTTCTCCTTCTAGCTTCTTTTGCTTGTCTTCTCTAGACCTTTCCTCTGCTTTTCGTTACTGTCCGCTGAGCAACTTGAGAGTCTAGGTTTAGCTCCTGGCACCTTGAGGAAGTACTCAATGCTTCATGGATTAAACCGAAGTTAGGGCTGATTGTGATGGAAACAAGAACCGGCTGTTTATAATTTTGTAATCATTTTAAAAGATAAACATTTTCAAAGATCTTTATTTGGTAAAATCCAAATAAGGCAACTGATCAGTTTTCATGGGTTCTAATTTATTCAATCAGACAGGTGTAAAATGGCTGTAGAAAAGCCAAGATGCAAATTAATTATCCATTTAACCTCTGACAAAAGAAGATAATCTGACACTTTTTCAAGAATCTTCCTTTTCCTCTCTCAATCAGGGCAATAATGTAAAATTTAACTGATATGTTTCAAGGAAAGTGTCACATTCATGGCCCTTTGCTACACAGTCTCCTGCCTCAGCAGCTGAGCAGACTGTGGATAGGAGATAAAAGTTGGTAAATAGAGGAAAGCAGGCTTATATGTGATGCACCTGTGATCAAGGGAAAAGCTGCTTGTACTGGTGAGACTTACATGTGCATTAACAGAAAGCAGGATAGCAGGGTGAATGATTGCCTATGAGAAGAATAAGTAAACACAGATTAGGATTGTATTTTTGGAATCTACCATGCAAAATTAACCAAAGTAGGAGTATACTGTCTGATCCCAATTCCAAGAATTTCCTTGCTGAATTTCAGAATTTTCCATCTGATAGATTTATTACACAGAAAACTAAGCAGAGTTTTCTTTCCTGGGTTCTTAGCTTCTTTGCTAAGAGAGAAGGAAACTCAATGTAAAAACACTCATTTTATAAGATTGGTTTAACAACATTTAGCATCAAATATCATTTGTTTTCTATATGGCAATATTTCTCCAGGCATTTTTTGAAGAACTGATGGGAAGAGGAAAGTGTGATTGTCTCCCATATGGGTTTTGAAACATTATGAAAACATGACTTAGATAACTTGCAAAACTTTAAACACTTTAAAAGCTGAGAGTGGCTGGCTTCAAACTTAGCTTCTTGATAAATAATTTCTTAAATGAGTTTATTTAAGCCTAAATTAACTTTTAAAATGGTCATTTATTCAGCAGGAAAGCATCTGTAGCCTTTCTTTTTAAAAATGACCAATTATATATAAATCACCTACTTTTTATGGTACTAATTTTCAAAATGGAAGTTCTATCCTATTTTCCTACTGGCTACGCACCAGAAATCAGGATATTCGCAAGTGGCTTGAATTCAAATAACAAACTGAACTGTAGGCTGATGTAGACACTAAGGGACAGGAAGCAGGGGGTGGAAGTCTGGCTTAGACTGTACCACAGATCACATGCACACTCCAGGTGCCGGCCTTCCACCACCATTACTAACAGCGCTTTCAGAAGAAACTAAGATAACAGGAACAAGTTACAAGAGAAATGGCCCAATGCCCTAGGCCCACCCCCAAAGGGACTCTGGGTCTGAGAGATGGGGAGGTCAGCCCTGGTTGCCAGCTGTAATATCCTGTGAAAACATAATTCCATTGCTTCCTTTGCCTGCCCTACTTTGAAAGGAGTTACCTTCACTGGCTGCTTGCATTTCCCCACCACAACTTGGAATCAAGCTTGGGACCTCACCAATTTACTGACTGTATTCCAGAAAGGCCTGCCAGCCTCCAAACCAAGGTCTGTTTCCTCAGTTCTCATCCTGTGCTATCTCTTGGCCATATTTGACAATATTGAGGTAGTGGCTACATTTCTGTTCTAGCCTCCCTTGATGATAAAAAGGTAATCAGTTCTTGTTTGTATATTTTAAAAAATAAAAATCATGCTATTATATCCTAATATTTATAGTATATGTAAATACATATGTAGGTCTATTTACTTTATCTATGTCTATGAAATGTCAGAGAATAGAATTAAACAAAAAGTATAGAAAATGGCTTACTTGCTTACCACTATTTTAAACACCTTGGTTGAAGTTCCTCCTCATAGCTTTAAAACACCTTGGTGTATATACCTCTGTTAAAAATAAATGTAAATATATACACGTTTGGAATCACACATTGTTCCATGACTTATAACTTCAAAAATCTTTAAGATATTTAAGTATCTCCCCATGCTAACACATATCTGCTTACCTTGGGTGGGCGGGCTAATTTTTTGGCATTCAGATCCCCCTGCTCTACCTTTGTTCTTAGGGCCAGCCCCTGTAAACTACACTTCTTTTTCACAAGAGCTTACTTTTCGTCCAGTGGGAAACAGTGGGAGAATGAAGGGTGGGAAGGTGGAACAGCCTGGGTATTTCTCTTTGTCTCTGTTTTGGTGGAAATCTCTGGCAGGACAGGCTACATAATTTCTGGGGTCCTGTGTAAAATGAAAATGAAGGTGTCATTCAAAAATTATTTAAAATTTCAAGATGGTGACAGGAAAGCATTAAACCAGCACAGTTTTGTGCTTGGGGCCCTTCCAAGTGGGAAGCTCAGTGCAGCTGCACAGATTTCACTCCAAGAAGACAGCTCTGGCCTCTGGCAGGGGCTCCATCTCTTCTGTGATTCTGATTCAGGCCGAATGGTCTTGTCACAGAGCTCTCTGGGTGACTGCTTGGACGGCCTCTCTCCAGTTGTCTTCAGCACTATGGGGTGGTGTGGCTTCCTGCAGCCGTAAATCTGTGGGTTGTCCTACTTTCCCTATTTTCTCTTTCAGCTTTTCCAGCATGTGTGTAACTAGCTCTCTGTTAAATTTCTCCTACCGAACTCCCTGTCTTGACCGTCGCTGATTGCAACATTAGGGATGGCAAGAACCTGGTCATCAGGCTGCTATTTCCTTTATCCTGCTGTTGTTGCATCGATTACTCATTGGTAACAGTTTTGTTTCTTTGAGACTAAACTCAACCTCAGAATTCTTCCCAACACAGTGCTTAATTTCAGTTGAAACATGACATAAAATCTGCATGGCCTCACTACTTTACCATCCTTTTAAACAACAGCATGTTTTCGACTGTAGTTACAGTGCATTTTATTTAATCCCTAAATAATGACAATTAATATGTTTAAAATTGTTCACCAATTCAGTAATGAACAGCTTTGCATATGTGTCTTTATTTCTTCAAGTGTCTTAGGACAATGTCTTTGAAGTAGAATTGCTAGGTAAAAGAATATGCACATTGTATATTTTGATACATATTGCCCTCCCAGAATGGTTGTATGAATATTACAATGTTTAAGTAGGAAATATGTCTATAGTATGCTAAGATTGATCTTTTTTCCCTTCAAAATGATTAGGGTTTTATACATTTATTTCAACAAATTATTTCTGTAATTCTTTGAAAATTGTCTTTAGGCCGGGCGCAGTGGCTCATGCCTGTAATCCCAGCACTTTGGGAGGCCAAGGCAGGTGGATTACGAGGTCAGGAGATCGAGACCATCCTGGCTAACACGGTGAAACCCCGTCTCTACTAAAAAATACAAAAACCTAGCCAGGCGAGGTGGTGGGCGCCTGTAGTCCCAGCTACTCGGGAGGCTGAGGCAGGAGAATGGCGTAAACCCGGGAGGCGGAGCTTGCAGTGAGCCAAGACTGCGCCACTGCCCTCCAGCCTGGGCGACAGAGTGAGACTCCGTCTCAAAAAAAAAAAAAAGAAAAAGAAAGAAAATTGTCTTTAGATCCTGTTTCAAAGGGACTTAAAACGTCACCCTATAACATTCAGTACGACTTAATTTTAAGTAAAAATAGTATTGTTAAGCTTAGTTGCCTACCCCGGTCTCTGGACTTACTTTCAATGGACTTTTGATTATTTTTCAAAAATAAAACTCTATTTTCATGCATTGAAGCTTTCTTATTTTTGAAGATAGTCAAAACAATAGCCTGCTGTCCCTGAAGGCTTGAATTGAAGAGCTGGAAACTCTTCTAAGAAATTGCTACAGCCTTATTTAATCTTATAGCTTCCCCAGGTAACCCCTGTGGGAGAGAAAATACTCACTGAGATGTGTAAAGTTAGTATATTTATTTACAACCTCAGTTGCTTTATGTTATCTAGGTACCTCATCTTCATTAGCAGGAGGTTAACTCTACCTATAATTCCTTTAATTAAAAACTTTTGTCAAAGGGGCTGTAAAATATTTATTTAGCTTGATTTCATTGATAAAGCAAAGGAAATATCTCATTTATCAGTACCTCATCTTTCACCTGAGATTGTTCTGACTGAAAACAATGTTGTTTTTTTAAGTATGCAATAAATTATGCTTCTTGATTTCAAAAGATAGCCCACCCTTCAAAGAGCTTTGGGTCATTTCATTTTGCATACTCTGTCCAAGGTAATTTCTAATTTGCTCTTTTCAGAAACAGCGTGGGGGAGGTGCTGTTATAATATTTAATGTTTTCTCATTCCTTTCTTACCAAGAATATCATGCAGCTCTCAAATCATCACAGAGCAAACAAAAACACTCTCTCTCCACCCCTCTGGCTAAAATCTGTGGGTTTAAAGGCAATGTCTGGTTTTAGTAATGTAGAATTCTTTGTTAGCCTTAGAGGTGAGAGATCAATGACTTATTCTTGTAATCCCTTAACTCTTAAACAGTCTACCAGAAAGCTGGTTTCAAAAAATAAGACCAGGCTTTGCATTTAGATAGAGACTCAAATGAGTCACTGGGAATGTATGTGCTCCCTTTGGTGCTGTGTTTTCATCCCATCAGACCCATAAATTATACTGGTCTCAGCTCTTTAATTCCCTTTAGGGAGGACTGGGATAAAGAACATCAGCCCATTCTAAAAAATCCTGCTGTTTTTATGACACACAGAAATAGCTACAAGAAATACCTTAATCATTTTTACTTGCAGGGTCATGTAACATTTTTTTTTTTCCCCTCAAAAGTTAATGATCACAAGAGGCCCGCACACATACACACACAGATCCCTAGCCCTTGGGTCTATCTAAGTCACCTTTATGGCACAGCCCCAGAATAAAACTATACTTAGTTCTCTGAATTTGCACTCTTGTTATACACTTTTCAATTTATAGGTTTCCATTTCATTTCCTCTGCAAACCATGTTGTAGCTATAATATTTCAGTCCTTGAACAAGATATTTACTTAGCAGGTCTAGACTAATAATCCAGCTTAAATTTTCATTCATGGTGTGAAATTGATTGAGGCCTGTCTCCATTAATCAGAGTCATACAGATTACTTGGGCTTCTCATTCTTGTATTTATACTTTTATGTATTCTTGTGCCTGGAATGACTTTCCTTCTGATAGATGCAAGAGGCAGATAGCGGGGAGGGTCCCCAGAGAATCTCCTGCCTGTTGGGAGGACAGGGTGGAGCCACGGAAGTTCAAGCCTTTTGCAGAGGGAGGAGCCTGGCCCCCCTGTTCCTGTGTGGTAACTTGGGATTCAATCTTGTGAGATGGGGGCTTGTTAACAGGAATCCCTTTCGCTTTGTTGTGTTGTTTTTCCTTTTTCCTTTTCATCCATAACCCCTCACCCTTCAAAGTGTCTGCTAGCCTAATCTTTCCTGGTCGTGTGACAAGAACCTGGGTTTTCCTGCAACACTTCTCCATTCCATCTAATGAAATTCTTTCTTCCATCAAAGCTCAGATCAAGTTCTGCTTCCTTCCATGAATCTCCTCCAATTTTTAAAATTATTAGCACTACACAATTCTCTTTATTCTCTGAACTCTTATGATATGAAATATAATGTTGTGAACTTTTTGGGAGTAATTGTTTTCTAAAAGAGACTGTGTACCACTTATGGACCGTTGGCATGGCGTATCTCCAGAAAGCCTTCTTCCCCAACTCTTCCTAGCATGGGGGCAGGGCGAGAGTCAAACCGAGGTCCTCACATTGTCTCATTTTCTTTATTGGTAAATCAATCTTCATGTAAGAAAAGATGTGAAAATACAGGGATTTTACTTAATCAATTCAAAGTGGGGTCTTGATGACAGTAACGGTTTTGCTCGTTTTTATTGTGTTGATGTCCAAACATCAAATATATAATATATAGTTCACGAATTCTGTGTGGATTGTGTTTACCACAATCCTACTCTCTTTCACTATTTTCAGTTTTCAAACATTAAACAAATCACCTATTTGGAAAATTTATGTTTCTGTTTTCTTTTAGCCTTTTATTATTTTCTGAGCTCCCTCTTTAATATTTTCCATTTATGTCATTTTCTCACTTTGTTCTAATTTTCAATAGTCTAATGGATTAAAAAAAGAAAATGCATTTGTACTCAAAGCATACAATACTAGAAAATATTTTATCAAAAATGTNGTGTTGATGTCCAAACATCAAATATATAATATATAGTTCACGAATTCTGTGTGGATTGTGTTTACCACAATCCTACTCTCTTTCACTATTTTCAGTTTTCAAACATTAAACAAATCACCTATTTGGAAAATTTATGTTTCTGTTTTTCTTTTTAGCCTTTTATTATTTTCTGAGCTCCCTCTTTAATATTTTCCATTTATGTCATTTTCTCACTTTGTTCTAATTTTCAATAGTCTAATGGATTAAAAAAAGAAAATGCATTTGTACTCAAAGCATACAATACTAGAAAATATTTTTATCAAAAATGTAAATTCAAGTAAATGTCAGTTTTTTTCCAATTGAAATGATTACCTTAAAATTTATTCCCCAAATTATTTTAAAATCTACTAAGATTAGAAGGGCAAAAGTTAGTAATAACATAAAATCTAAATAAAATTATGTTATGTTATTAAATTATGTTAAAATGAATTTTAAAATTTACTTAAAATCATTGTCTTTTGTAAAAACATGCTATGGACAATTTCAAATATACAAAAGTAAACAGAATAGTATAATGACCTCCACATACCTGTTGTCTGGTTTCAATAATTGATCAACTCATGGCCCATCTTATTTTGTCTGCTCCCTGCCCACCATTATTTTGAAGCAAATCCCATCTATCATATAATTTGATCTGCAAATATGTCACTACATGTCTCTAAATGGTAAATTTTTAACATAGTCATACTATCATTAATACACCTAAAATGTGTCAATCACTTTTTTAGAGACTAGGTCTGACTCTGTCACCCAGGCTGGAGTGCAGTGGTGCAATCATAGCACATTAAAGCCATGAACTCCTGGGCTCAAACAATCCTCTTGCCTCAGCCTCCCCAATAGGTAGGAATACAGGTGTACACCACAACACCTGGCTAATTTGTTATTATGTTTTATGAATCATTTATTTATTTATTTGAGAAAGAGTCTCACTCTGTCACGCAGGTTGGAGTGCAGTGGCTCTATTTCAGCCCACTGCAAACTCCACCTCCCAGGAGGTGAAGGCCTAAATCCCATTCCACAGGCAGGAAAAAAATGGAATGAGTTGTCCCAGCTCCAGCAGCTAGACAGGAAGAATAGGGCTAATTTCCCCTTCCTCTGCTTTTTTTTTTTCTATTCAGGCTGTGAACAGATTAAATGGTGCCCACACACACTGGGGAGGAGACTATTTTACTGAGTCTACTGATTCAAATGCTAATCTCATTCAGAAACACCCTCACAGACACACCCAGAAACAATGTGTAATCTGGGCACCCTGTGACCTACTCAAATTGACACATACAATTAACCACCACGAAGTCCCTTATTGCAATTTGTTGGATCATCTAAATCTCTTTTAATCTTTAGATTTTTCTCTTTGTCCTTCTCTCTATCTCTTGCTTTTCTTTGCAATTTGTTTGTTAAAGGAACCACATTGTTTGTCCTATAGAATTTCTCCAGGCTGTTTGTTTATTACATCCCTATTGTGTTATTTGACAGTTGGAATATTTAATTAAACTTTGTTTAATATCTTGCAAAATTGTAAGTATTTGCACGGTTAGCAGTCAACATCAAATTAGTTGCCAATATCAAGAATTGGTGTGTGTGTATACATACCTGTTTAAGAGTAAAATAAATTGCTTAATATTGCAGAATTTTCCTCAGCCACTGTGTGTAACTTTTGCATTTACCCAGTGAATTCACTAGTATTTCCCAGAACCACAATTGGAACCTGAAGAGAAGCAAGAAAAGAGTTTCTTGACCCTACTGGGAAACTACACTTTGTTATACAAGAAGCTGTTGTATTCATACTGAGAGGAAGATTTCACAAGTTACTTGGTTTGTCTCTTACTTAAACTCCATCTCCATACCCCAAGTCCTCCTCACACTCCAGGGCATTGTGTGTTTCTGATGCCACGAGCAGCATAACACGCAAAGCTTTACAACCTTCAGGTCTGGTTTCCAAGACTGCTATGGTCTGAATGTGTCCCCCAGAAATTTGCATGTTGAAATCTTAACCCTCGAGGTGATTGTATTGTGGAGTGGGACTTTAGGGAGGTGGTTAGGTCATGAGGGTAGAACCTTTGATGGGATCAGTGACTTATAAAAGAGGCTTTAGAGAGTTCATTCACCCATTCTACCATATGAAATTACAGTGAAAAGACAGCCATCTACGAGGAAGCAGACACTCACCAGACACCAAATCTTGGGGCCAGCATCTTGCTCTTGGACTTCCCAGCCTCCAGAACTGTGAAAAATAAATTTTTGTTAATTATAAACCACCTACTTTATAGTATATTTTTTATAGCAGCCCAAATGGACTAAGACAAGGACATTGGGTGACAAATGACAGAAGCATTTCCCTGGCACCTGAATGACATTGGTCATGAAAGCAGATATTAGGACTTATAGATTGTGCATTGCTAGCACTCAGTGTTGGATTCCAAATAGACGAGCTCATGTGTGTGCCCATTTTATGTGTGTGTGAATGTGGATGTGTGTATTTGTGATATTTGATACCCATTAATGTGCAGGACCCAAGGCAGGGGCCCTCCTCCATACCTGGGTCTAGTAGTTCTGTCTCCTGGGGTGGGACAGTGTTTTACAAGCCTCAGTCATTTGAGTTACCACCTTCATGATTTTTACCAATGCTCCATACCACTTGTTCTGTTAGCTACCTTATTAGTTTTCTAATGTTGTATAACAAATTACTACAAACTTAGCTCAGCTTAGCTGAATTCTTTGCTCAGAGTCTCACAAAGCTGAAATCAAGGAGTCACGAGATGTCAGTGTCTCATCTGGAGGCTCATTTACGTTGTCGGAAGAATTCAGTTTTTTGCAGTTGTAGGACTGAGGATTCTGCTTTCTTGCTGGCTGTCAACTGACAGCAAGTCCCCCTAATCTCCTATGACATTGTTTTACATGACATAATTTAATCATGGAGGTGACTATTCCATTATATTCAGTTTCTTCCCATACTCAATGGAGGACATTTATGTACCAGGGAGTGGATGTCTTTGGGGCTATTTGAGAATTCTGCCTACCACATTTATGTAACACGTTTCTTTAAATCAACTCACTTTTAAAACTTAAATACATTTGTGAAAAGTATATATCATGGATTTGATGTGCTAGGAGTGTGTGTGTTTGTATTTATGTATGTCTTTTTCTTTTATTTATTTATTTATTTTTAGACAGAGTCTCATTCTGGTGCCCTGGCGGGGGTGCAGTGGTGCCATCTTAAATCACTACAACCTCTGTCTCCCAGACTTAAGAGAGTCTCATGCCTCAGCCTCCTGAGTAGCTAGGATTACAGGCATGCACCACCATATCCAGCTAATTTATTGTGTTTTTAGCAGAGACAGGGTTTTGCCATGTTGGCCAGGCTGGTCTCAAACTCCTGGCCTCAAGTGATCTGCTTGCCTCAGACTTCCAAAGTTTTGGGATTACAGGCATGAGCCACTGTGCCTGGCCATGTATTTTTCTTTATAGACAAGCATAGTAAAATAAATATATAATCAATAAGATAAAAAATATTTATCAGCATATCTCCTAAAATTATCTTGCCTCCCCAGGACTAATGTACCACACTGGGAAACAGTGTTCCTGGGAATAACATTTAAAACTATTTGTTGAATGCCTGGTGATTAAAATAGCTATAGATTAGAGGGTTTTGTTTTCATTGAAATCAAATAGTTTATATTTCTACAACTACATTAATTTTATTTCTCTCCAAAATTATACAAATGATATATGAACATTCATCAGAGCAAGTCATTTTCTTAACTGTGGAAGAGACTATGACTTGGAGGTAACCTGGTGCCCATCAGTACATGGAAGGTTCTGTCTTTTATGACTTTGAGATCAAAATGAAACAGTCTGGTAAACCAGATATTTCCTTACGTGTTTTCAGTATTTACTGTAGTGTCATTTATTTCCAAAAGGCATAAACCAGTTAAGTTCCACATTACCATAAAGAGGTAAAGATAACAAAGAAATATCCATTTATTCTTCCTGAAGAGAAAGTAAAACTTCAGTGATGATAGGTGTATCTCTGAGGAGTTGACTAGTTTCTTATATAATCTCTGTGGCCCTGAAACACTTCTGATCACAAGGAATCTATTGATCTGATCATTTTCATACTCCAACTCTTAGTCCTGGCCTGAAAGCTTTGGATTCACATAAAATCAACAGATAAACTTGTTGGAAAGAAGCCACATCTCTCTGTTTAGACAGCTCTGTAGATTTACTGTGGCTCACTTATCTGATTGCTGATTGGAGAACCTCTGATTTTTAAGTATTTGCCTGTTTTTTCCCATGATAAACCAGATGTTGACTACTGGAGGAAAAAAATCCTCCATCTCAAACTGACCTGTTACATTCTCTTTGGCTCTGAACATTTTTCCACCCAGACATAAGTCCTCTTGGCCATGTAGTCCCACCGTCCTACCAATTGGAGGTTCACCTTTGATTTAAGCCAGTAACTGCCTGTACGTTCAACAGAGATGATAGGAAGGAGGCCAGTGTCTCAGGCCTAAGGCATCTGAAGCTGTATTGGAGAGTTATCATTCCTCTGGTGGTCTGTTTCCTGCCAGTTGGTATAGTAATCCTTCCAATCCATAACAATCTCCACATTTTCTCAACTGGTAGAATGTATATTGCCTGAAATACTCTTTCAGGGATACTGGCCTTTCTTTATTAATTAATTCTAGTAATCACTCCTTTTTATCACATATGCATTTTGAGTTTCTGAATAAAGTGACCATTTCTTGCATTTTTTCTATCTTCTTTAAATGTCCAGAACAAACAGATTATGAAACATTTGTTGAGCAAATAATTGTTCAGTTTCCTCAGTAGCCAGTAGATAGCTAAAGTTGAGAGGTAGGGAAGGCTCATGGCACAGTATAATCTTTGGCTCAGGAATGTTACCAAATACTCATCACTCTTTGTACCAAGAGGTACTTAGTACCAAGCATCCTGCTGTTTTCCACACTGTGCTAGCGAATAATTGTTCAGTTTCCTCAGTAGCCAGTAGATAGCTAAGGTTGAGAGGTAGGGAAGGCTTATGGCACAGTACAATCTTTGGCTCAGGAATGTTACCAAATACTCAGCACTCTTTGTACCAAGAGGTACTTAGTACCAAGCATCCTACTGTTTTCCACACTGTGCTACCTCAGGCTGAATTCCCATGGGGTTCCAGGATGACTATAGCAGTTCCAGACATCATACTCAGATATCAGAAGGCCAAGAGGAGAAAAGACCATTATTGATTATGTGCCTCCCAGCGACATCCCCTGTGTTGTTGACCAACATTTCATCAGGTACCCATGTCTAAAGCAAACCCCGGATAGGGGAATAATGCTATTAATGTCATGGCTTAAATTAATTAGGCTACATGCCTGGAACTGAGTTGGGGGGGACTCTCTCTTGACTTCTTCAGGGAAGGGATTGATTGGATTCTTGATAAAGGAAGTGGAAAAATACCAAAAGTGTCTGCCACAGCCATTTCATTAAATGAGAAAAGTTAAACAAAAAAGGAGGTAATTTGCTCAAGGTCACAAGGCTGATCAATGGGATCTAAATCTAGAATGCAAAATTGCCAGAATGAATCTTAAAGATCATTTGGTTCCTCCTCCTCAGTTCACAATTTGGGAACCTGTGGGCCAAAATGTTTTATCACTTGCTCAATATCACAGAGATCTAGTTAGTAGCAGAGGCATGACAGAACTCAGTTCAGCTGCATCTCAGTCCTATTCTCTTTCCATTACTACACTGTGGTTCCATTCGTGTGAATTTATATCTAGCCTATGTGTAATTATGCAAATGAAAAGCTGCTGAAGCAGTGCCTAGCACATAGCAGGTTCTAATATTTATTTGTTGATTGAATAAGTGTTCCAATTAATTCCAAGATGTTTCCTGTAACTGCAGTCCTATGGTCTATACATTTTCCCAGTTTTCTCCCCATTCTGTTATCATTTTGAGACTTTACGTAGATATGGACTAGGCAAAAGAAAAAGGAAACAGCATGTCTTGTATGGGGAAGCACTTTATAAAGATGATATTTAAGTAATACAGACATTATAATTGTAAAGCAGAATGCAAATTCGATGGAAGGGAGCATGATAATGGTAGTTTTTCCTAAGTTTTCACTTATGTCAGCCTGGAAAAAGTTGAGAAGTGCTGTATTAAGCTAATAGTCTGCACAAGTTTTTTTGGGATAAAGATATAATTAGCTATTAACCCATCAAAGAGTTGTTTATGAAAATAAATAAAACAGCAGCAAGTCACCTGTTTTCCATTAATAATGGAGGTTTAATCATCATAGAAATATTTTGGTAGAATTATTGAATCTTCTACATCAAAATAAATGTACTTTATTCTCTTCTGATTTCGTTACCATCCATGAAGCCATTATTCTCTTGGCTTTTGTTCTCTAGGTTTACTATGGCATCTATTCCTGTTAATACCTTTATCTGGCTATATTAATTTTCTAAAGTCACTTGTTTTTGATTGAAGTGAGACATACAAACATATATGTATATACAAGGGCATACATTTTGTTATATAGCTCAATAAATTTTTTAAAAAGTGAACATATGTGTAACTGCCACCCAGACTATGATGTTTAGGTCACAGTAGCCCAACTAGTACCCTTCCCATTCAGTAGACCCTTGTCAAAATTCATCACCATTCTGATGTCTAACTCCTTAGATTATTTTGACTGTTTTGAACTCTATATAAATGGAATCATGTGTAAGCGCTCTTTCCTGCCTTGTTCCTTTGCTCATGATTATGGGTGTAAGGTCTTTCCATATTGTTGTATTTTGTCACAGTTTGTTTATTTGTGTTGGTTTTATGGTGTTCCATTCTATGGCAGACACAGAGATGCAAAGGTCAACCTGGAAGAGTGGGCTGACAGCCCCTAGCTACAGTGTCTTTGGGATCCTCTGAAGCAGCGAGTTGTGGACATACTGTTTGTGGGCAGCATCCAGCCAATGAGTAGGGTACTAAGATCTGAGTATTTCTGCTCGATGTGGCACTCCTCCATGGACATATTTGCACTGGGGCTCCCCTTTGAACTGGCTGAGACATTGTCAGAGCCACATCATCATCTGAGGCTCCTCCCTACCCAGTCCTCCTTTCTTCCCCCTCTCTTTCACAAAAGTCAGACCTGCTTTGCAGTTTGAAGGCTCACCCTGCCCTCTCCTGCCCCATTTATTTCACAGGCATTATTCTCAATAAATCTCTTATAATGTTAACTCTTTCCATCATTTGCTTACAAGAGGATATGAAAAGATAGACATTATACAATTGTAACATAATTTATCTGTTCTACTTTTTTTTTGTTGTTTTGAGACAGGGTCTCGTTCTGTTGCCTAGGTTGGAGTGCAGTGGAGTTATCACAGCCCACTGTAGCTTTGACCTCCTGGGCTCAAACTATTCTCCCACCTCAGCCTCCTAAGTAGCTGGGACTACAGGTGTGAGCCACCACACCTGGCTAAAAAAAAAAATTTTTTTTTTTTTTTTTTTTTTGTAAAGACGGAGTCTTCCTATGTTTCCCAGCTTGGTCTCAAACTCCTGGGCTCAAGGGATCCTCCTGCCTCAGGCTCTCAAAGTGTTGTGATTACAAGCTTGAGCCATCATGCCCTGTTCTACTGTTGATGAGCACTTTGATGATTTCCAGTCTTGGGGCACTCTGGAAAGTACTACAGTAAACATTATTGTACATGTATGTTGGTGCACATTAGTGTGCATATCAGTTGAACTAGTGTGAAATAGTTGGTCACAGCTTATGTGTATGTTAGCTTTAGTAGATCTTGTCAGAGTTTAACTAAATGATTTTACCGGTCTACATTATCACCAAGAGGATATGAAATTTCCAGTTGCTCCACATACTTTCTTACACTTGGTGTTGTCAGTTTTAACATTTTTAGCCATTTAGTTTCTCTGATGTCTAATAATATTGAGCATGTTTTAATATGTTTATTGGTCACTTGTCTATTTTTCTGTGTGAAATGTCTATTTATATGTGACTATTTTTCTATTTATCTGTCTGTATTTTGCTTATTGCTTTGCAGGAGTTCTTTACATATTCTGGCTATGAATCCAGAGTATCTTTCCCTACTCTATATGATGCTTTAATACCCTCTTAATAATGATTTTGATATATAGATGTTCTTAATTTTAACACAGGATGATTTATCAGTTCTTATCTCCTTTTTTAGAGCTCGTTTGAATGTTTATGAAATCTTTGTTTTTCCCCAAAGGCCATAACAATTATTGTCAATATTTTCTTCTAGAAAATTTTATTGTTGTAGTTTTCACATTTTAGGTTTACAGTCTACCTGGAGTTGGTTTTTGTGTCTAATGTATTGGAGGGATTATGAATTATTTTAAAAAATATGTAGACATCCATTAAATTTAGCATTATTTATTAAGAAGACCATCCTTTCTACACTATGCTGCACTGTCAACTTTGTCATAAATCATGTGGTCTTTTCCTTTACTTTCTATTCGGTTCCATTAACCTATTTGTGTATCCTTGCCTTAATATATCATAAAGCTAAGTGCACCTTAATATGGTGCACTCTTAATTACTTAGCTTTATGATAATTTTAGCAATCTAATGATTCATTTTTCTATTTTTTTCTTTTAACTCATGATTGTCTTGGCTATTCTAGTATTTTTATACATATTTTATCATCAGATTATTAAGTTAGACAAACGTACTGTTGGAATTTTTAACGAGATTGATTGAATACATAGATCAATGTGGAAAAACTGACATCTTACCATGTCAGGAAAAACTGAACTTACCACTGAGTTCTCCGATTCATGAGCATAGATGACCCTTCATTAATTTAGAGACTCTTGAAGTATCTCAATAATGTTTTGTGATTTCTATTTAGACTGTTCTCACAGGATATGTTTGATTTATTCCTATATAGCTATTTTTGATAGCATTATAAGTTTTATTTGTAAGTTTTCATTTTCTAGTTACTTGCTTCTGGTGTACAGAAATGAACTTAATTTTGATGTTGATCTTGTATGCAACAAGTTTACTAAAGATACATTAGGTTAATTGGATTCTTTATGATTTTTCTATATATATATTTATGTTATCTGCAAATAATACACCTCTTACAGTTTTATTTCAGATCTCTACACTTCTCTTCTTTTTTATTGCATTAGCGAAAACATTCATTACAATGTTGAATAAAAGTGGTAACTGCTGGCATCCTTGTTTCCTTCTTGATCTTGGGAATGACAAGGGGAGAGTTTAATGTTTTACTACAAGCTTTTGTTTTTAGGTAAATATTCTTTTTTAGATTAAAAATATGTACATTTGTCATTTACTAAAAGTTTTTTTATTATGAATGTATATTAAATTTTATTAAACACTTTTCTGCATCTATTGAGAGGCTTTCTTTTTTTATCTTGCTAATATAGTGAATTGATTTTTTTAAATGTTAACTTATCCTCCTCTTCTTTCCCTGGAATAAATCCCACTTACTAATGATGAGTTATTCATATTACATTTTTGCTGTGTACAATTGATTAATATTTGTTTAAAATTGCTGTGTCCAAATTTGCCTATGATTTTTCTTTCTCATGATGTCCTTACCAGGTTTTTGTATTAAGGTTATTCCTACTTCATAGAATAAATGGTAAGGTTTTGTATTTGTTGGTTTATTTATTTATTCATTTATTTATTTATTTAGAGACAGAGTCTCGGCTTTGTCACCCAGGGTGGAATGCAGTGGTATGATCTCTGCTCACTGCAATGTATGCCTCCTGGGTTCAAGCAATTCTTGTGTCTCAGCCTCCCAAGTAGCTGGAATTACAAGCATGCACCACCACACCTGGCTAATTTTTGTATTTTTAGCAGAGATGAGGTTTCACCATGTTGGCCAGGCTGGTCTCGAACTCCTGGTCTCAAGCAGTCTGCCTGCTTTGACCTCCCAAAGTTCTGGGATTACAGGTGTGAGCCACCATGCCTGGCCTTATTTGTTAATCTTTTTATATTCTCTGAAAGAGTTTGTTTAATATTTGTTCTTCAACTATGTAGAAAGTTTCACCAATGAAGCCATCAAGGCCTGTAATACGCTTTATGTATAGAATTTACATTATAAAATAAGCTTCCTTAATCAATACAGGCTATTCAGATTTTTAATTTTTTTGTGTCAGTTTCATTAAGTAAACAAAAGTTTTCACTGCATATTTACACTTTGACATCTAAGATGTCAAATTTTGGCATGAAGTGGGTAACAGTACCCCTTCCTCTTTTTTAAATTTCTGCAGAAACTATAGCGATGTTTTGTGCCCTGGTGTTATTTTGCCTTCTGTCTCTTTTTTTCTTTTCCTTGTTCTATATTGCTAGTGATTTATCAGTTTTATTAACATGTTTGAAAGAACACTCCTCTGTTTTCTTCTATTGTATGTTTGCTTTCTATTTTATTGATTCTGGTCTTATCCTCCTTCCCTTTATTTACTTTGAGAATCTATTATGTTCATGTTCTTTTTCTTGAGTAGGAACCTTAAATCATTGTTTTCACACATATGTAAGTTTATTACATGTGAATATTTCATATATTATGTATGTAGTATGTGTATGTATTTAAACTCATTTTCTAAGAATTGCTTTTCCTTCACCTACAAATTTACATAGGTTGTGTATCATTATTCACATTAAAATGTTTTCTAGTTTACATTTGATTTCTTCTTTGGCCCGTCGGTTACTTAAAAGCATATTTTAACATTTTCAAATAGTTTGGCAGTTCTTAAATTAGCTCTTTTATATTGCTTTCTAGCTTAATTATATTGGGCTAACAATTTTTTTCCTTGCTGTATATGTATCCAATACATTGAAATATGTTGAGACTCACTCTAAGTCCTCTAATATAGTCAGTTTGAGTAAATAATATATGTGCATTTGAAAATGTATATTCTACAGTTGTTTTTTACAATCAAATTCTTAAGTGAGCTGGCCACATCTTTTATATGTCATTGCATTTTTATTTGTTAGTTCTCTCTTTTATCAGTTACTTTAAGAGTAACTTTTAGTTACTGAGTGAGGTATGTTTAAAACCTCTATTGTGGAAGACAGTATGGTGATTCCTCAAGGATCTAGAGCCAGAAATACCATTTGACCCAGCAATCCCATTACTGGGTATATACTCAAAGGAATACAGATTATTCTACAATGAAGACACATGCACACGTATGTTTATTGCAGCACTGTTTACAATAGCAAAGACATGGAACCAACCCAAATGCCCATCTTTGATAGACTGGATAAAGAAAATGTGGTACATATACACCATGGAATACTATGCAGCCATAAAAAGGAATGAGATCATGTCCTTTGTTGGGACATGGATGAAGCTGGAAGCCATCATCCTCAGCAAACTAATACAGGAACAGAAAACCAAACTCCGCATGTTCTCACTCATAAGTGGGAGTCGTGGGAGTTGAACATTGAAAACACATGGACACAGAGAGGGGAACAACACACACCAGGGCCTGTTGGGGGGTGGGAGTGAGGGGAGGAAACTTAGAGGATGGGTCAATAGGTGCGGCAAACCACCATGGCACGCATATACCTATGTAACAAACCTGCACGTTCCGCACGTGTATCCCGTTTTTTTAGGAAGAAAAAAAAAAACTGGAAAAAAAAAACAAACCCCAAAAACAAACAAACAAAACCCCTCCAACTATAACTGTGGATTTTCCTGTTTTCTTTATAATTCTGTTNGGAAGCCATCATCCTCAGCAAACTAATACAGGAACAGAAAACCAAACTCCGCATGTTCTCACTCATAAGTGGGAGTCGTGGGAGTTGAACATTGAAAACACATGGACACAGAGAGGGGAACAACACACACCAGGGCCTGTTGGGGGGTGGGAGTGAGGGGAGGAAACTTAGAGGATGGGTCAATAGGTGCGGCAAACCACCATGGCACGCATATACCTATGTAACAAACCTGCACGTTCCGCACGTGTATCCCGTTTTTTTAGGAAGAAAAAAAAAAACTGGAAAAAAAAAACAAACCCCAAAAACAAACAAACAAAACCCCTCCAACTATAACTGTGGATTTTCCTGTTTTCTTTATAATTCTGTTAATTTGGGACTTCGGAGATATTCTTTGTTTTTAGTTTCAGCAGGTTTGGGACAATACACCTAGTTGTAGTTTCCTTTGTATTTAACCTACTTGGGGTTTGTAGAGATTTGTGAGTCTGCAGCTTGGTTAATATTTCTAAATACTGATTACACCCATTTTCTCTTTTCTCTTCTCTTGGGACTCCAACTACATGTGTGCTAGATGTTTTCTCCTCAGTCTGTATGTCTCTTACATTCTTTTTGGTGTTCTCCATCAAATCTTTTTCTCTATGTTTCTATTTAGATATTTTGTACTGAACTATCTTCCAGTTCATGAATTCTCTCCTCTGTTGTGTTTAATCTGCTATTAATAATAGCCCATTTACTGAGTTATTAATTTCATTAAAAATTAATTAAAATTTCAGCTTTATTAATTTATTATAATTGACAATAAAAATTATATTTATGGTATATGATATAATGCTTTGATATATGTCTACATTGTGAAATGATTATATCAAGCTAATGAATATACCCTTCGTAGTTGCCGTTATATATTTTAGTTCTAGACTTCACATTTAATTTTAAAGGCTTGGACTATTTATATTTTCCAGAGAGGATTTAATTAATTGGTTAATTAATTGACTGATGATATTTCTTGCAGGAAGTTGGTTTATTTTCAGTTTTTCCTGAGTCCTTGGGTGCTGATATTCAGGAATTTCAACTATAAACCTGGAGTGTTAACCAGGGCCCCTTTGTCCTTGGCAGGTCCTGAATGGCCATTTTTGTCTCCTCAGCTCTGTAGGAGAGCTGAAAACTCTACTTAGCATTTATTCTCTTAGTGTCTACGTTTGGCTTAGTTTATTAGCCTCTTGCTTCACAAATCTTGGGATTTATCAAATGCTGAAAGGCCAGTAGCTGCACACTGTGTTAGCCCCCCTTCCCTGAGATTGTCTTTTTTTTCTGCCTCTGCTGCCTAACTCCTAGTTGCCTTGGTTGTTTATGCAAAACCTGAAATAGCTGCTGTATTATTTTATTTTGTTTTCTATCATATGCAGCTTTTACAGTTTTTCTTAAAGAGAGATTTTATATGATAGAAGCTAGTTCTCCAGTTCTCCATCCATATGACCTTTATGGAACCAATACATAATTGTTTTTATTTGAATTGAATATTTTATTGACATGTAAAGTCTACAAAGTTGTTCGGACAGAAAAAAAAAAAAACTTTACTGTGGTGAATGCATCCTTTTCTCCCAGATAGAGAATATCTACTCATTCATTTATTTATGTACTCATTCCACAACAAATATTTATTAAGCATCCTTAATATGTTTATATGAAATATGAAAATATGCTAGACTCTGAGGATATACAAATAAATTTCACTATGCTTATTGAATTTGAGGTGTATACAGCCTAATGGATTGCATGAGTGGAGAGATTAGAAAGTAGAAAGATAACAGGTTTTACACTCAGATGAACCAGGGTTATTTATTAGTTGTGATCTTGAACGACTTATTCAGATATTTCTGAGCTTTAGCTAGGGAAAGTATTGAGTGCTATAAAGATTAGACACAAAGTGTGTAACATGCCTATCGCTGTGCCTGCAACATAATAAGAAATAAATAATTTATATTTCCTGTTAGTCCAGGTGGAGAGACTTATAAAGTGCAAAGTCCTTGGGACTCTGTGGAGGATAAAGAAAGATTTTACAGTGGTTAAAATACAGAAGGGATATAGGAGATCACCAACTAAAGTAGTTGGTAATAGTAGGAGTAGTGTGTGTGAGTGAGTGTGTGTGTGTGCATGTGTGTGTGTGTGAAAGGGAGAAAGAGGCATGTTTAGGAGTTAGGAAGAAGTCACTGATACCAAGGGAACTACACAAGCATCTCTTTCTTTTATATCACAAATTGAGCATTTTTATGTGTCTGGTACAATTTTATGAGGATGCAATGGTGAATAAGATAGATATGTTAGATTGACCTACTTTTAGAAAGCTTACTGATGGTGAAAGATTCAGAAAAATAGGTAGGCAATTACAAATCATCCATTAGTTATTGCACTTTTCTCTAAAGTGGGCCCTCCATTAGAAGCCTAATTTAACTGAAGCCAATAAGATTATGGCAGAAATTTGGGAGGGTCATTCAGGGACATTTTGTTTTCCACATATGGCCAGATCTGTGGCCTGCCATATTTTTCCATATGGCTAGGGAAGCAGAGAAAGCTAGCCCACAGACTGGCAGGAAGGAAGTAGATAGGCAGAAGTTAGCAAAAATACAAGGGAGAGAGAATCCTATCAACTTTCAATTCCTGGTTCTAGTTCTTTTCTAAGGCCCGATTTCAATCCTGCCCCT
Source organism: Rhinopithecus bieti (assembly GCF_001698545.2). Taxonomy (NCBI): domain Eukaryota; kingdom Metazoa; phylum Chordata; class Mammalia; order Primates; family Cercopithecidae; genus Rhinopithecus; species Rhinopithecus bieti. Next base: position 691,845 of record NW_016806560.1, read on the forward strand.
TGCATTTTGTAAGGTAACACCATATTGGTATATTGCTTACATTCCCTCATGCTGACTTTCATATCTTGCAACCAAAGAGTCTCAGCTAATAGTTGATGATGAATGCTAAGATGGGGAAGGTATACTTTGACAGAGTATCACATATGAAGGTCATATAAAGCCACTTAATTAGTAGGACAGGAAAGAATCTTGGAGGAGTGAGGTCTAAGCTGAGATTGGAAGGATCAGCAGGAATTACCCAGGTAAGGGGAAGAAATATGATTCTCAGAGTAGAGGGAAAGGCATATGTGAACTGGAGAGGAGAATGGGTGTGGAGAGTCACTGCACAAATTCTGTCTATCGTGGTAGAGTGTTGAGAGGCTGCAAAGGAGGGAGTAAGAAGATATCGAGTCAGAGAGGTAAATGACTTCAGATCATCCAGGGCTTAGTTTATAGGGATGAGTTTGATGTGGATCCTCAGCTCCTCATAATTCCATGCGGAGAAACTTCCCTAGAGTCACAGTCCAGGCATACTCCATCCCTTATTCACGTCTCCATGGGGACAATTGAGTTACCTGGTGGGTGAGTGGTAACCATTTTTCCGCATATCTCAGTCAGCTGGAGCTCTAGGTTAAGTTCTGGCATTTGGTCTCATTCCTTCCCTCTCTGCCTTCCTTTTTAACTTGCTCTCCAAAGAATATAGTTTGTGCCAATAGAATGATGGGTAACCATTTCTAAAATGGCTAATCAAAGGAGATTTAAATACTCTTACCATGGAGTGGGAAATCCAAATGGTAAACTGGTTAAGACTCTGATAAAGGATTCTATAAGGCCTGTGAAAACATCTAGTATTGATTTATTCTAGATACCACTAGGTAAAATCTGAGAAGTGAGTTAAAAGTTAGCAGTAAAACACTTGGGTTTATTTAAGTAAAATATTCTCTCTGGTGTTTTTTATCCTGTTTATAAACAAGTTGAGTTACTTGGAGAAATGTGTTAAATAATTATGCAGTTACTAAATACTTCATTTTTATAATTGACACTTCTCTTAGGTTGGTATTAAAGAGTGTGACTTTTATTTTAGTAATTTTGCATGTGGGAAAAGCAGACTTGCGTGGTACGTTGCTATTTCTCCTAGGCTCTACAGCAATACTCCTTCTGGAACAGAATTGCAGTGCCAGCGAGTGTTGGAGACTGTTTCTCCATTTCTTCCTTCTTTTCTAATAAGAGGGGTCATATTTCTCCAACAATTACAGACCTTTCCCTTTATACTGCTTAATCAGAGGCAGGATAAGACTGGATCTGGTGTGTTTCCTTTCTGTCCTATCTTAGAACTCTGCATTTTGACTAGACTCACACTCAGATGATCCATCAGTCATTCCAGATGGCTTTATAGCTTGTCCTAGGGTAATACCAGTTTATCTGGAGCAGCCATGTTCTCTCCAATCAACATCTAATATTAAGTGACAGCTAGCCTGAGAAGGATTTGGATGATAAATTAAATGGAAAAATCAGTGAAGACAGGGAATAAGGAATGTATGTAATAATCATACAGGCTCATGAGAGTGGTAAGAGGTATATTCAGAGCGTCCTAACCGTGTGAGACTAGGAGCCTATGGAAACCTGTGCATTTTGGGGTGGGGGGGTGGTGGTGAACTGTGCATTTGGTAGAGGGTGGGATCTGATAGCCCTTAACGCTGGGATTATAGGTGCACGTCACTTTTTAAAGTACTCGCTAATAAATGCTGGGTTAAGTATTTTTCCTGGTTTATCTTATTTAATATAGGCAAACTTATGAGCTAGATGCTACCATTGGGTCCACTCATTGATGGTTCCACAGAATAACCAATGGTGGAGGAAGACTTGTGACTAATGATCTGTGTGATTCCATGGCCCGTGACCTTAACCATGATGATGCAGTTCCCTGTCCCTATAGGATGACTACTTTAATATGCCTTTTTCCTTTAGCAGCTTGACTTTACCCCTCCTATCTGATGATTTGGGCTAGATGAACATTGTTTACCTTGCAACTTTCTCAAATTCCAGTCTGGTTACACTTGATAATAATATCTTCTTATTTCCTAGTATTCTCATGATCTGGATACCAGTCCTGCCTATGTAACATCATCAGGTATGAACAAACATGGTTCGGCATGAATTCCCAGATAGCAAGCCAGCAGAGCGCCTCAACATTGCTCTCTGTGCTCCCTGCCCGGCTGTGACTCCTGACACTTCTCTTGCTTAATAAAACAGTGTTAACATTATCCACATTTGCTTTTGGCTTTCGCTACCAAGCAGCCTGGCACCGACTCCCAGCCACACCACAGCAGACTCTCTGCCGGGCTGTTCCTAAAGTCAGCTCTTTCTTCCCCTTGTGACTTCTTCCCACACCCACACCAGGGTGAGGCTTTAGCACTGTAACAGACTGAAGGCCCTTTGAAAGGGCCCAGTGGTGAGGGGAGTGAAGAGCAGCTTCAAGGAACGTGTGAACTATCAGTTCTTTGTCCCTTCCTCTAGTTACCATTTCAACATCTTGGCTGAAATGAAATTTGAAATGCAAAAGGTTTAAAGAACATTATTCAAACCCACAATTTCCCAGCAGCTTGAAAACCTCTTAAAACATTACCTTCGATCTGCTGCTGGTGATGAGTGGATGTTGAGTACTTACGTGAACGATGTCATGCTGCTTAGTCATGAGCCGCCTTCCACATCTCCCGGGCTCACCCACAAGCGAGCATTCAAACCAGTGAGGCTCCCTTTGGTTTCTGGGAAGAACAATCCAACTCTGAGAAAGCTGATACCTATGGTGTCTCTGCTGAGGAATAATTCCCTAAATGCATAAGGGATGCTCATCTAAATAAGGAAATGGAGACTTGCATTAGAGGGTGCAGGAATAAAGAGAGGTTTTATCCTGGAAACAAAGGGAAGGAGACCTCTTTCCACTCTCCCTCCTTTGGGGTAGGCTTTGAGGTTGATATCTTAGTTGTGACCTACCTTTGGCAACATCGTCATTTTTATTTAGGGTGAATGAAGCTGCTGTGAGGGCTTCAGTGGGAGTCCCATTGTCAATTCTGCATTAAAGAAGCATTAAAATAAAATGTTGCTGTAAGAAGCTGTATCTGCTAGACAGTTCTCAGAAGAGCTTTGTGCCTCTTCTGAGAGCTGCTTGCTTTTTCTTTCCATCTTCAGTAGGGGAAAAATGTTCCTAATGAACCAAACCTTTTTAATTGATTATAAAAACAGAGGAGAACATAGCAGTGGGAATTGTTGGCAAGGCTTTATAGCATGTGGCGAATCACTGCATATTCATTTGTCTCTCATTGGCCAAGATGAATCCTCTTTTGGTATTAAAGCAAATGTGCTGTGAAGTTGCAGAGGACAGGGTTTAACAACTTTTCCTGGCTGGAGGCCTGGGTAATTTTTTTTTGGTGGAGTGGTAGGAGGGCCAGGAAGCGGTGGGGGCAAGGAGCTGAGTGAGAAGCAGTGAAGTGAGGGAGTGTTTTAGGGAAGGCAGGAGCTGCGTAGCACTGAGATACTCCCTGAAGTAGCTGTGAAGAATGGCTTCATTCGTGTGGGTGGGAGGTGGGAGAGCTGCATTACAATGTGGAAACTGCAGGAATAGTCTTGACTGCAGAATGGCCATACTTAGCATAGAACATAATTACCTTGAAAGTCCAGGAAATGGGGCCTGAACTAAATTCTTTTATGACAGAAGGGAGGACATAGTTCATCCGACTTCAGCTTCTTTCATCATGTCTCGAGGAGTTGGAAGGGAACATGGCTATGTCGTATGTAAATTAAGGCAGGTTCTGCTTTCTCATCCTCCATTCCTGCTCCCTGACTCAGGCTCTTATAACCACTCATCTTCCTTTTCTTCTATCATTGTGTTCCTCACACCCCCTGCACCATGTCTGCCTTCTGCTCCAGTCAACTTGGACTCAGGTTATTCAGGTTGTTTGAAGAGTCAGTTTCTTTCTGCCTCAGGACCTTAGAACAAGCTGTTCCTTTCACCTGAGTGCCCTTCTCCAACCCCCTGCTTCACTCCACATGGGCACTGCTGACTGTACGCATCCTTCAAGCCACAGCTGAACAGTATCTCATCAAGGAAGCCTTTAGGGAACACCCTGACCAGCGTGGGTCCCCCTGTGAGGGATTCTTTACAAAAGGCACTTTTCTTTTGTACCAAGTATTGCAACTGTGATTACATAATTACTTGCAGTACTCAGCATGACATGAATGTTTCTGGCGGGTCTTTAATAGGTATTAATAAAAATTAACAAATTGTATGTTTTCATTTATACTTTTCATCATGAAATATTAACAACATTTTTAGAGATAACAGTGATTTCAATCATTGTGATTGTTGACACAGCAGCATAGAGTACTCCCTGCCTGATTCCAGAAAGTATTAGGAAAGTTTATCAATCAGATGTTTGTCCTTGTGACAGATTCAGAAGCTCATAGAGTTCTACAAACTCTTTCCTACATCACATCAAGTTCCAAATAGATGATGCGTGTTTAACAGTGCATATGGTAAACATTTTAAGAAATATTTCAAAAGACTTAAATAAGCATGTGCTTAAAATCTTCACTAATTCTTATTTTATTTTGTCACTTGTTACTTCTAAATCAGGAGGCAAATTTCCCCCAGTCATTGAAAGTTTGTTCTTTGGATGGAGTGACCAGAGAAAAATCATGACCAGTTGAACCTCAGGGACATGTATGATAAACACTTTATCTTCAGAGGAAAAACTTTTATCTGAATAGTCTAAGACTGGCAGTTGGTTAATCAAGTCTTTTAAAGCAGTAGATTGGGAGGGGAGGGGGTGGATAAAACATATATTTAAATGTTCTATTTTAAGTCAGAACATAAATACACATCTATTTTCCAATTGTATGATGTAGACCCAGTCCCTTACTTTCTTTTTCTTTTCTTTTTTTTGAAGCAGAGTCTCACTCTGTCACCCAGGGTGGAGTGCAGTGGCGTGATCTCAGCTCACTGCAACTTCTGCCGCCTGGGTTGAAACAATTCTTGGGCCTCAGCCTCCTGAGTAGCTGGGATTACAGGTGTGCACCACCACCATGCCTGGCTAATTTTTTTTTTAATTTTTAGTAGAGACGGGGTTTCATCATATTGGCCAGGCAGGTTTCATCATATTGGCCAGGCTGGTCTCAAACTCCTGACCTCAAGTGATCGGCCCACCTCAGCCTCCCAAAGTGCTGGGATTACAGGTATGAGCCACCACACCCAGCCCCATATTCTTACTTTCTGTTTGATGTTCACTGACTAAAGTCTTCCATCATCTTTCTTGTATCAATCACACTCAAAATGCAGTATCTACAGGTTCCAGTTTTTTAAAGAGAACTAAAAGACATTTGAGAGTCACTCTGAAGGCAGAATCTTTTCTAGTTTGTGTTTGTCTCCCAAGTCTTTTACAGTTTCCTCGCCCACACTGAGTTTAATGGCCTCTTTTAGTCGCTTGATTGCGTCTTTCTGTAGCATTCATATAGTTTTCATGGAAACAACTCTTTTCACACTCAAATTTCATAATTTGCGTAACACGTATCTAAATTATTTAATTACAATAAATTATACAACTGGCATCGACAGGCTTGGGAGTAAACACGACTGAGTCTTGGAAAGCAGGGAAGAGGAACAGGAGTGGGGGTCTTGGCAGAGTGCTCAGTGGCTGTGAGCATCCATCAGGAAGTTTACAGAACAAAGGCGGAGTGTCGTTTAATCTCTCAAACTGTTAAGTAGCAGTTAAAAGAATTTCTTCTGTGTCTGAATGTGTTTAATATTTGATCAATGTGAGTCTCCCTTGCCAGATATAAAGTTCCATGGAGCCAAGGACAGTTCCTATGTATAGGAGGTATATTAGTCTGTTCTGACACTGCTATAAAGAACTACCTGAGACTGGGTAATTTATGAAGAAAAGAGGTTTAATTGACTCAGAGTTCCACAGGCTGTACAGGAAGCATGACTTGGAGGGCTCAGGAAACTTATAATCATGGCAGAAGAAAAAGGGGAAGCAAGCGCCTTCTTCCCATGGTGGCAGGAGAGAGAGAGAGAAGAGGGAAGTGCCACACACTTTTAGATCGTCAGATCTCGTGAGAACGAACTCACTGTCCTGAGAATAGCAAGGGGGGAACTGCCCCCATGATCCAATCACACCCCACCAGGCCCCTCCTCCAATCTGCATGAGATTTGGCAGTGACACATCCAAACCTTTGCAGGAAGTGCCCACTAATCACTTGTTGAGTGAATGAATGGTCTCCTAAGTGCAAAGTTCACTCTCCACTTGTGCTTTTGCTGATCATTTTCATCAGGCATTTCCTGCCCTCAACAATTTTTCAAAAACCAACTTTACCATTTGATTGACTGATTCATTGATAAGATCCAGAACCATAGGGGCAGCAGTGATAGCCTCAAGTTTAGGCAAGAAACTTTAGGTTTTCTTTCTCCACTAAGAAGACTAAGTGTTACAGATGGTCTGTCAACCCCAAAATTTTCATTTTTAACAAAAGTACCAAATAGTTCCTCATACTAACAACTATAGCATAACATGACAAACAAAAATGTAATCACTTTTAAAACCACAAAAACATTGATGTGGGAGGTAGATATTTATAATAGAACTAGAAATCAAACCTGAATCAAAACTAGAGGCATTTTATAAGTCTTGATCATCTCTAAGTTCTTATGCAGCTCTAAATACTGATACCAGAGGAATAATTCCTGACACACGTGTCTGAAAATATAAGCAGATGTTTTATAAGAATCCAATGCTTGACAAATGCCTTGGCAGTTTTGAGGGGCTATGATGGCTACAGATGAATAAGGCATGATCCCTTTCTTTGAGAAAATTATCATCCAGTGGACCCAACTGGTTGAAATATAATCTTTTTATAAGGCACAGTGAAAAAAATATACTATGATGAAGGAGCATTGAAAAAAGAGAAATTCTATTCTACTGTAGAGACTAAAAAAAGAGATTTCTGAAGCTATACAATGGTTACCAACAGAAGAAGGCACGCTTAACCTGCTTTGGAATATTGCCTAGGGATGTTGACTTGGGTGGAAACAGTTGTCTAGGACATAGGAAAGAGAAAACCCAACAACTTGGAGGCTCTCTTTCTCCTTCCATCCCTGCCGTTTGTCAAGACTAGAGTCTAATTTCTCTTAGTAAAGAAAATAATAATATCAAGAAAATCAAATTCTGCTTCAAAGGTTAGCAGTTCCTCCTGATTAGTAGTAATGGCTGAAGTGTGGACAGATGGGTGGTAGGAGGCTTCTAGGCAGAAGCAGCAAATGAAAAACTGGAGGCTTCAAAATCTGCCATAACTTCATGAGTACAGTCATTTCTTGAGGCCCGTGGATTTTTCCAGGCCATCTGTGGAAATGACATTCACTCTGCCTCCTTCCCCATGGTCCGAGGGCGTATGTTGGGGACAGATAATACCAGGTTCCACCCTTCTGTGAGGTGACAAGTGTATTTTCCAGAATCCCATGAAAAATGTCAGGGAGGTGTGTGATGGAAGAAAATAAATATAGTGAGAGTTCCTGTTAAACAATAGGAAAGGAAGAATTTATGCTGAATGGCAAATGGCAGAAACTGTCTTCATAATTTCAGAGTGAATGCTGGTGATGATGAAGAAGTTGGGTTGTGTGATTGAAACTAGGAGTTTGACTGTGATGTTAATTTTGATTGCAGATTATCAACAAATGTCTTCCATGTGACTTTCCAAAGATCTCTAAGTGTAGTAAGGAGACAAATTAAGACTCTCCCCTTACTTACTATTTCCAACTCCCTTCTAAATTCTCTGCCACTCAGTTACTTACAAAATTTAGTTGGTGAACTGAGAGAGCACTTTAGCTTTTAGGGAGAATAAACATTTTTTTTTTTGAGTTGCTAATATAGACCCTATCTGTGTCTATAAAGTGTCACTTTAGAATATCTTCTAGGATCATGAAGGAATCTTCAAGAATGTAAGTGGTGTAAACTGGATAGTAGAAGAGTTGATTGCTCTGATGGGGTCATGGTTTCCTGTAGGAATAGTGCTGATCGGGTAGCAATGGTTCATTGTTTTGGGTCCATAGATGTTGGCCAAACACCAGCCTTCAAATTGTAAGATTTATCAAAATTCTTCAAATGTAGGTCTCATAGGTTGGTCAATTGCCAGAACATCCAGGCAAATTTGCCTTGACATTTAAGAGCGATCCAATGTTTATGAAGTACCTAGAGAAAAATTTCAAGAAACCACAAACCTCAGGTTTATTAATATTTCAATTCCAGAAAACTCTGCCTATACTTCTGATTAACTAATGGCCATGTGGCCAGTGAAAAAGCCCTAATAAAACGGCATTTTCTTTTGTATAAACAGCCAAACAAATTACACATGTATCCTAAATATGCTGTGCTATCACGAAACTGGCAAGGTTCTTCTTTGGTGCCCTATGCACTTCTCTTTCAAATGTGACCCCCCTTCTCTTGCCTCTTTAGGCATTCAGAATTCTCAAGACTTGCCATCTCTGCTCCTTCTACCTACACTTCCTCCTCTCAAAGATTGCTTTTATAAAATGATCTGACGTTATGTATGTTATATCCTGATGCAAATTTGTTAGTGTGTTACCTGGAACTAGGGGACAAGAAACAAAGATGGGAGTGAGGGGAGTGCTATACATTTTAAACAACTGTGGAAAGAGACAGTACTTTTAATTTGATTTTTTGAATAGGTAATACATCCATATGGTTTAAAAATCTTTCTTGTTTTGTATCATTCAAGAATTTGTATGCATGTAAAAGAAAAAATAAACGTAAATTATACCATCTTTTCTCAAAAAGTAGCATATTAGATGAACTGTTCCCATTTTACTTTCTTTACACATCTTGAAGATCTTTATCAACACACAGAAATATATTTATACTTTTTATATTTTTACATCTACACAGAATTCCATTTTATGGATATGCATAAATTATATACTCAGTTTTCTATTTAGGGACAGCTGAGTTATTTTAATCTTTGCTATTAAAAACAAATATACAATAAAGAACATTTTCAGAAGTCATGTTGAACATATGCAAATATATCTGTAGGAAATTTCCCCAGAAATAGTCTCACTGGGTTCAAAGGTATATGCGTATGTAATCTCAATAGATGTTGTCGAATCACCTTCAATTGGACTTGTACCCATTTACTCTCCCACTGGTGATGTAAGAGAGTGCCCATTTCCCCATAGCCTCAACAACAAAGTGTGTTACAATGAAAGGGTTTTAATCCTTATTAACCAAATGTCCAAGATTAGAGAGCTTTTGAGAAAGAAATTTATTTTATATAAAAAAATCTTCTCAATCTTCTGAAACCACTTCCCTTGGGCAAGAGCAACAAAGCAACACGTGCTATGTTCCAGGCACCATGCCAAGGCTTAGGGATAAAAGGTAAATGCGTTTGTTTTACATTTCTTTTCCTTCCCTGCCTCCCTCCCTTCAAAGTTATCAAGGCCTATTGATTTTATGTTTCCAGCTAGAACACTTATTAAGCCTGTCTTCTCTCCATCCTTTATGTGCGATTGCCAGAGCTTCCTAATTGCTTGCCTGTCTGCTGTTCCTCCCAGGTCCGTTCTATAGCCTCTCTTTGCCTACATGATCCTTCTGTGATATAAATAGAATCTTGTCACTCTTGCTTATTTCTTTATGGCTCCTCTTGACTTCTGGAACAATGTCCATTTTCCTTCCAAGCTCAGCTCTGATGGTTTGTTTTAACTTCCTCTTCTGTAATTATCTTCTTTTTCTTCTCTACCTGGATAATTCTCTCTCATCTTCTAACTTTCATGTTATGCACCATCTCCTATTTGATATTTTCCAGAACTGTGCTCCACACTCTGGAATGCCAATTAGAATTAATTTTCATAACTTCTGATACCTGTAATATTGTTCTGTATGCTTATTACTCCTACCCAATAATGGGCTCATTGAAGAAGGAACTACTTCTTACCCATTTTTAGATATTCAATGCTCGAAACTGTGTCTGGTCGTCCCAATAACTTTAATTATATTATAATAATAAGTTGATAAAAGTTCTGGGCCAGTTCCAAGATATTTTCTAAAGAGAAATCATCTCAGTCTTATGGCTGGTGGAAATGGAAATGAGTAACCTCAAATTCAATGAGCCATCTGTCCGAGGCTCTTTTGTCACAAATGTAGGTTGAATTTGTAAGTTTAGATAGGTGAATTTACCCAAGATCTGGGTAAGACTGTGGATAATATGACAGACTTCACACAGTGGCAGAGAATGTCAAATGAGGACCCGACCCATTCTTCTCCCTACACGTAGCTGGACAGCTTCTCCCAGCTGACCTTGAAGTTACGTGAAACCATAGACTGAGTTTAGACCCAAGAAATATGAATGGAAGTGAATGTCACTTCCAGGTCTAATACCTTAAAAACTCCTATGAAATGTTCCACACTCACTCTGTTCTCTCATTCCTGCCTGGATGCAGAGGGCTTAGAGGAAAACTGTGAGTACCTAGAAAATAGTGGAGTTAGATATCAGAACCACTACATGGAAGACCACTCACCAAGTATCCAGTTGGATTGTAGCAGGATTAAGAAAGAAACCCTTTACTGTGTTCAGCCACCAGAGTCATAAGGTCATGACAGCAGTTAGTTAATCCTGAAAATACACACTTGCAAATATATATACACATATTCATGTTATATAATCTAATGACCACTTGGATCCTTTACCAGAAAAAAAAGGGGGGTAAGTACATGTGCAAATAGAACCAAGTCAGAGTGAGACATCACCTGTTCCCCTCCAGAGGCAGTACTAGAAAAAAGCCTGCTGGTCTTTCTCACCACCTTGCTGTGTGACAAGCATGTGGGCAAGGTGACTGGCAGCACTTATTCAGGTGCCAAAATGCCTGATTGTAATTTAATAAATGCTTTCTCTTCCAATCAGTAACGGATGCTCTTTACATACAGAAACCACTACCACTTTCATTCTTCTTGTCTGTAAACATCTTTGCATAACTTCTTTTTAGACCAGTCCTAATTCACAAATGAAAACCCATTGCTCTGAGTTCACTGTCACCATACAGCCTCCTTTTAGGTTCCTGAATATTAAAAAGGATTTATCAAAGTATCCCTCTGCACGGGATTTGTCTGCTGTTTCTTAGATGAAGTTGATCAGCATAAATTGACCTAGAAGTTATTTCTAGAATTGGTGTTCTTTTTTCACTAAGTACCATACCGACAGGTTTCTTTTTTCTTCTGTACATACTCATTTCCTTGGGAGCCGTATCTCAGTCTTGCAACTAAAATAATCTATGTGCTGATGACTCTTAAATACACATGACAAGCTCAGTCCTTTCTCCTGAACTCCAGATGCATATTTAAGTAGGCATATGCCCTTACCTGCTTAATAACCTTTGAATGTATAGTAGGCATCTCTAATAAAACTGGGTTTCTGATCATTACTGTCTCCCAGATGTTCACATCTCAGTCAATGGCAACTCCATCTTTCTAGTTCACTTCCTCAGGTCAAAAGTCTGTGTGTCTTCCCTCTCTCTCTCTCAGCTTACTTTCACTCTCTGCAACGTATCTGGAATTGGATCACTTCTTATTGCTGTTACTACCATAACCTTTGCCCAACCACCATTATTTTCCACCTGAACCAGTGCAATAGATTCCTACTAAGTATCTTTCCTTCTCCATTTGCCACGCCTTCCTATAGACTATCCAATGGCAGCTGAAGTCATCTTGTTAAAATGTGAGGCAGATAGGCCGGGGGTGGTGGCTCACGCCTGTAATCCCAGCACTTTGGGAGGCTGAAATGGGCAGATCACCTGAGGTCAGGAGTTCGATACCAGCCTGGTCAGCATGGCGAAACCCCCGTGTCTACTAAAGATACAAAAATTAGCCAGGCATGGTGGCACATGCCTGTAGTCCCAGCTACTCAAGAGGCTGAGGCAGGATAATGGCTTGAATCCTGGAGGTGGAGGTTGCAGTGAGCCAAGTTCACACCACTGCATTCCAGCCTGGGTGATAGAGTGAGACTACATCTCACATAAATAAATAAATAAATAAATAAATAAATAAATAAGGCAGATAACCCCACTCTGCTGTTCAAAACTCTCTTAATGGCTCCACCTCCATATTCACCAGGCAGGTCAGCTTCTGCTACAGAACCAAATGTACCCAAATAATCTCATTGGCTTAAGGCAGCAAAGCTTATATTTTTCACTCAAGTGAAATCTGATGTATACTAGATGGTTCATATCCATTTCCATTTGGGACAGTTGAATTTGAAGGTTATGGGCAGTAGGGCAGAAAGATGTTGAGGAAGCACAAGGTCTCTTTGCTGCCTTCGCCAAGAAGCACTACATATTACTTCTGCTCACGATCCGTCGCTGACAGCTAGGTATATGGCATGAACCCAGCTGCAAAGGAGACTGGGGTAAGTAGAAGAGTGCATGGTGACTCTGTGAGTACAAACTCTCCAAGTCACACTACTTCTCACAGAGGAGAGCAAAACTCTTTTTTATGAACTACAGGGCTTTCCAAGATCTTTCCTGTTTTCATATCTGCCCCCTCTACCCTGTGAGCTCTCTGACTGCATTCCCACCAGACTCCTCTTCATTCCCACTACTCCAGCTCATTGACCTTTTTGCGCATATCAGGGGCACTCCTGCTACAGAGCCTCTCATCTGCTTTTCACTCTACCTGGACGTTTCTTCTTCCAAACATCTGAATGCCTCAGGTGTGCCCAGCGTCTGGCCCTGCATTTCCTATTTCTCTTCCTTAATAGTATTTTGTCCCCTTAATTAGCATGGTATTATCCAGCATATACATTTTTCTTACTTATATTGTTTATTAAGCATCTCTTCCACCAGAATATAAGTTCCATGCCGTCAGACCTTTTTGTTACAATATCTAGAATGAGCCTGGTATGTAAGTGGCATGCAAATATTTGTTCAATGAATAACTAAATCACTCCTCTGTAAAGTATTGTATGATTTTTTTAATCATCTCTTCCTTTACCCTCAAATGATACAATCCTATATCTCATAAGTTTAGCTGCCTTCAGGCAAGATGCGATTAAACAACCTGTAACATATGTCTGTGACAAAAACACTATAAGAAAATAAAAAAATCAATTCAGCAGACATGTCTTGTGAATGATGAAGCAATATGTTATATACAGAAGACATCATATTTAACTCCCGCTGTCTATCTGTCTATCTCTGTTGAAATGTAAAAACTTCCAGCAGGAGTCTTTCATTCGTATATTTAATCCAAATCTAATTTAAATATTTTTCTAGTTTGTTCCAACGCAGAACAAAATCCAATCTCTCTGTCTCGCTCTCTCTCTCTCTCTCTCCCTTTTCTCTTCTCTCTCCCTTCTCCCCTCTTTCTTTCAACAATGGTCTAAACATTTGAAGGATAAGTCATCTTTCAACCTTGTAGCTCTATGTTATGTTGCACAACTCCTCTGACCTTCCTCATAGGTGCAATTGCACATCCCTAAAATTATTTTTAATCATTTCTACTGCTTGTTATTGGAGAATAAAAGCATACATGTGGACAGAGCCAGTTGGAGGTAGGAAGTGAAATTATGGTCTAGGTTCTTCCACATAAAGGATTATTCTGCTGGGAGCTGCCCTCATTTAGTGAGGGATGGTTAGCACCTACCGTTGGTTTCCTAGCAACACAAAGCTTTCCTGCAGCTAGGACTGAGGGTCATTTTTGCATCTTCTCTTCGTTTTCTCTTGGACTCTGTGAGGAGAAATTTGTCTGGAAATCTCCCAGAACAGAAGATGTACTGAAAACATGCATGTCGGGGCAGTAGGGAAACTGGTGGTGGGGTTGGAGTGGGGTGCTTCTGGAGAGGGAGATGAGAAAAACAGGAGAGGAGAGAAAGAGGAATGGCATAAAGGCATTAGAGAAAGGCGTCTTAACAAAAATGTCAGCGGGACCAGAAGACTTTTAGAAGTGGCTATTCTCCTTGCAACCCAAACGTTTATTCTAATAGAGGCAAAGACAAATGATGCTTGTTTGCCAACTTACAGCTTATTTTGTTGGCTGCATACGTTGCATAAACAAGCACTTTAGACCTTTGCTCTCCTTTCCTTTTATGAGCAGAATCTACAGACATTCCCTGTCTAAATTTTGTAGGACTTTTATAAGATAGCTATGTTTAAATGATGTTTCCTGGTTACCTCTGTTCTCCACCCACAGAGGCTGTCTTCTGAAGGTAAAACATACCAGTTTTGAGACCCCAGACAGGACTGGCTTCATTCTCTGATATCCACCTATTAGCTATGTGACATTGACAAATTATTTAACCTCCTGAAGTCTCATTCTCTTCATATGAAAATAGGGATAGTAATATCTGCATGTGCAGGCACTGCTCATCTCCTAAGCAGTATCTCTTCTCTGTCTTTCTTTATTAACAATACCCCAATTTTGTTTGGTGGAAAAATGTGCCCAGCTTTAAAAGAAGAAAAGATTCTCAATTTTCTAGGGTCCTTGGTGGATATGGTTATAGGATAGGTCTGGACAATTAGATACAAACACAAGTCTACTTGGTGGAGCTACCAGGAAATATGGTGTTTTTCTGATAAAAAGGAACCGATTCAGCTGAAATGAACCTTTGATCCCTTCTCGGGTCCCATCTTCAAAACTGGAACTCAGACAAAATACCTAGATTGTGAGACTATGAAGATGAGAGCTGTCCTATGAGGCTGGTTGAACATAAAGATAGCAAGAGCTCACATCCTTGAATTATTCCAGTGTCTATACCCACTGTCTACCTCCTGGAAGGTTGTAATATGATTAAAATAAACCCCTTATTTTGAAGCCACTGTTTTCTTAAAAACCAAACAAAAAGCCGACAAAACACACAACTGTGATGGTTCTTTTTAGACCGATAGGAATTATTTGTAGCACAAACAATGTATTGATTCAGTAAAATCTGATTTGACTGCATTGGGGTTTCCTTAAAATGTTCAAGACCATCTTTATTCCTTTAAAAAGAACTTTGCTTTCATCATCATTATTTTTAAAATGGCTTGTGGTAGAAATTATAAATCAGGGATTTTAACTGTTATATTACCAATCTAAATATTTTCTTTCACAATATTTCAGGACATTTTTCTACTTATGTACTCCCACTGTCTCATTTAATGTTGTCTGTGTGCTGAATTTTAATTTAATACCTCTATGTTTGAGGTGTTAAATGTTTGAGTTCCTTTCTTCCTTTAGCCCATATTAGACAAATAAAAATAATTTATGATGGCTGGAATTTCCATAAGAGCAAGAGAAACAGGTCTCCGTGGCAGAGTGGTCTGTTGTAAAATATCTTGAGAAGATATTTTTGTGGAAAGGGAATGTTTTCAGCTCAGTGCACGTTGGCCTGTTAATCCTCAATGCTTTTATAGGTTGAGGATTCTGCTCAAATTTTTCAAAAGTCATGATATTTTTGTGTTCATGCTTGATAACTTATTTTGAGGATGATTATTATTTTATCAGAAAATTATTTCTCTACTAGTGCTATTTTAAGGACTTTTATCATTCTTATTTGGTTTTATTTCATTTTGCTAATTTTACATGTGTGTCAATATCTCCTATAACTAAAAGAAAGCTAGTAAAAAATTGGACTCATATAAAATAATTCTTTATGTAGGCAATTTATAGTTTATTCTTTAAATGAGATAATTCTTATATCCAACTTTATAATTACAAGCATGAAACAGATTAAAATTTAAAGATTTTTTTTTAAATTTAAGAATGCTTTTAATAAAATAAGTCATATTTAATGTTGACCAGTGCTGCTTCAACATTCTATAGTGAAGGAACATGTATGTTTTCTGAGAAAAAAATACAATCCATTACAGACAAACACTTTTGTACAACACAGTAAAATGTATTACCAAAAAAAAGTTGAAAAGATACAGATGTACAAAATACAAGCACTCATTTTATTCTTTGAGTTATTAGACAGAAAATCGCTTTGTCAAATTGCTAAAAGAACTTTTCTAAATGCTTACTTTTACTCTCTATACTTATCTACTTACAGGCTGGTAACAGTTTGCAGATTATCGCAGTCTGTGGAACATACTTTGAGTTGCATTGATATAGACTTTCAGATATTCTCATGCCAACTTAATCAAATACATAAAATTCCATTAAATGAGAACTGCTAATATACTGATCATGCAAGAGTTTATTCTTGTTCAATCTAACTTTTAATATTTTCTTAGCCTTAGGAATTAAGCTTCTGGTGAACTCAACATCCAACATGGTCCCTTACACACTCAATTCACTCAATGGATATTATTTATGTTCTTATCTCAGCCAGAAGTAATCTTTCTATTAAACAAACTCTCAAAACACTTAATGATTTTGCTTGAACATATTCTGTCTGTTAACATTATTTATGCAGATTCGTCTCATTAACTAAACTGTAAATTTTCTATTACTTAGGATTATGCTTATTGTTTTATTCAGACATTACTCAGTCTCTGGTAGACACAAGAGATACCCTGACCAGATCCTCCAAATTCCTAGGAAATGATAGCAGTAGGAGTATAAAGACCAAGACATTTTGGCCCCAAATAGAGCGTTTTAGTGGACGATACTATTTTCAGAGAGCCCTGTGGGTTGGTTGAGAATTTGCTGTGCCTGAGTTGCAATTCAACAACTCCTTCCACCCAATCTTGCTTCCTTCTTCTAACGAACATGTTGTACCACAAACTCCAATTCAGCATCTGCTTCTGGTGAAGTCAGCATCCAACACAGTTTCTTGTATACTTGATAGGTAAGTAAATAAAACTCTCATGCTCAGCTTCATCAGTCTGGTTCAAGAGAATTTCTTGGTGGAGTTGGATTGAAAGAGGAATCACCATAGGTATGGATCTTAGGGTAAGAGGAGATAAAGATCAGATTGAAGAATTACTTGGTGATGATGATGATAGTGATAGCAGCTCTTACTATGTGATATATACACTTCTATGGCAACACTATTAGACAGGTACTAATATAGTTTGATTATTTGTCCCTGCTTGAATCTCATATTGAATTGTAAGCCCAGTGCTGGAGGTGGGGCCTGGTGGATGATGCTTGCATCATGGCGGCAGTTTCCTTATGGCTTGGTGCTGTCTTTGCAATAGTGAGTGAGATCTTGTGAGATCTGCTTGTTTAAGGGTGTGTGGCACCTCCTACCTACTCTCTTGCTTGCTTCTACTTTCACCACATCATTTATCTGCTCCCCTTTTGCTTTCTGCCATAATCGTAAGCTTCCTGAGGGCTCCCTAGAAGCTGAGCAGATTCTAGCACCATACTGCTTATAAAGCCTGCAGAACCATGAATCAACTAAACCTCTTTTTCTTATAAATTACCCAGTCTCAGCTATTTCGTTTTAGCAATACAAGAATGGCCTAACACAGGTAGTATCATTCTCAGTTTAAAAATGAGAAAACTGAAGAACAGAGAGATTAAGAAATGTGCCCCTCACCTAGTGAGTAGCAGAACCTAGATTTGCATCAGGCATTTTAACCACTACTTATTTTACTTCTCTATAGTGAATGTTCGATTATGGCAAAGATTTCTGTCTGTTCTGTTAACTACTGCATCCCCCAGAGCTGAAACACTGCCAGGTATATAGTTAGAGCTCAGTAAATATTTATTGAAAGATCTTCTTGGTATTGATTTCTATTTTTATTATACTGTGATATGCTTGCTTAACTTTCCTTTTTTTAAAAATTTATTGAGGCTTGCTTTATGACCAGGCATGTGGTTGATCTTAGAATATGTTTCATGAGAAGAATGTATATTCTGTGGTTGTTGGATGAATTGTTATATAGATGTCGATTAGGTCCAATTGGTCAAGTGTCAAGTTTAAGTCCAGAGCTTCTTTGTTAGTTTTCTACCTCAATGATCTGTCTAATTCTATCAGTGGGGTGTTGAAGTCTCCCATTATTACTGTGTGGTGGCGTAAGTCTTTTTGTGGGCCCAAAAGAACTTATTTTATGAATATGAGTTTCCAATGTTTGGTGTATATATATTTAGGATAGTTAAGGCTTCTTGTTTGATTTTACCCTTTATCATTCTGTAATGCCTTCATTGTCCTTCTTAATTTTTATTCATTTAAAGTCTGTTTTATCTCATATAAGAATAGTTATTCTTGCTTTTGTTTGTTTTCTGTTTGTATGGTAAATCTTACTCCATCCTTTTATTTTGAGCCTCTGGGTATGGATACATGTGAGTTGGGTCTCTTGAAGATGGCAGATGGTTGGGTCTTATCTTTTTTTAATCCAGTCTGCCACTCTGTGTCTTTTAAAGGGGGTTTTTAACCCATTTACATTCAAGATTAGCATTAATATGTGTGACTTTGATCCTTTTATTGTGTTGTTAGCTGGTAGACTTGATTGCATAATTGCTTCATAGTCTTTGTTGTTATGTGCTTAAGTGTGCTTTTTGAAAGCAAGTGCTATTCTTTTAAATTCATATTTGGTACTCCCTTAAGGATTTCTTATAAGCATTTGCTTGTCTAAGAATGATTTCATTTCTAATTTGCTTATGAAGCTTAGTTTGGTATAATATCTCAAAACTATACAAATACATGAAAATTAAACAACCTACTCTGAATAACTCTTGAGTGAACATCAAAATTAAGGCAGAAATAAAAAAATTAAAACTAATTAAAAAGGAACACAATTTACCAACGTCTCTAAGATGCAGCCAAAGCAGTATTAAGAGGAAAGTTTACAGCACTAAAATGCCTTTATCAAGAAGTTGTAAAGATTTTTAATTAACAATATAACTTTTTACCTAAAGGAATTACAGTAAAAAGAAAAAAGCCAACCTCAAAGCTAGCAGAGGAAAAGAAATAATTAAAATTAGAAAATAACAATGAAATTGAGATAAAAAAACCATATTGAAAAAAGTCTATGAAATCAACAGTTCTTCAGTAAAAACAAATAAGATTGATAGGCCACTAGCTAGATTAACAAAGGAAAAGAAAGATAAAATCCAAATAAGCACAATCAGAATCAACAAAGATTGTATGACAGCTGATTCCACAGAAATACAAAAGATCCTCAGAGACTACTATGAATAACTCTATGCACACAAATTAGAAAATTTAGGGAAAATGGAAAAATTCCTGAAAGTATACAATCTCCCAAAATTGCATCAGGAAGAGATGGAAATCCTAAGTAGACCAATACCGACTTCTGAAATTAAATCATAATAAAGATCCTACCAAAAAAAAAAAAAAAAAAAAGCCCTGGACCAGACGAATTCATAGCTGAATTCTACCAGATATGCAAAGAAGAACTGATACTAAGCCTACTGAAACTATTCCAAAAAACTCGAGGAGGAGGGGCTCCTCTGTAATTCATTCTATCTAGCCAGCATCAGCCTGATACCAGAATGTGGCAAAGACAACAAAAAAATAAATCTTCAGGCCAATATCCCTTATGAACACAGACACAAAAATCCTCATCAAAATATTAGCAAAACAAATCCAACAGCACAACAAAAAGTTAATACAGTGTGATCAAATAGGTTTACTCCTGGACTGCAAGACTGGCTGAGTATATGCAAATCAATAAGTGTGATTCACCACATAAACAGAATTAAAAGCAAACTACATGATCATCTCAATAGATGCAGAAAAAGCTTCTGATAAAATCCAACATCCTTTCATCATAAAAACTCCAACAGACTAGGTGTCAAGCAACGTACTTCATAATAATAAGAGTCATTTATAACAAACCGAAATCCAACATCATAATGAGTGGATAAAAGCTTAAACTATTCCCCTTCAGAACTGGAGCAAGACAAGGATGCTCACTCTCAACACTCCTTTTCAACATAGTGATGGAAGTCCTAGCCAGAGCAATCAGGCTAGAGAAAGAAATAAAAGGCATTTAAATAAGAAAAGAAGAAGTCAAACTATCTTCACTGATGCTATAATTTTGTATGTAGAAAATCCTGGTAGCTCAGGCCTGTAATCCCAGCACTTTGGGAGGCTGAGGTGAGCGGATCGCTTGAGGTTGGAAGTTCAAGACCAGCCTGGCCAACATGGTAAAACCCCATTTCTACTAAAAATACAAAACTTAGCCAGGAGTGGTACCACATGCCTGTAATCCCAGCTACTTGGGAGGCTGAAGCAGGAGAACTGTTTGAACTTAGGAGGTGGAGGTTGCGAAGAGCTGAGATCATGCCACTGCATTTCAGCCTGGGCAACAGAGTGAGACTCCATCTCCAAAAAAAAAAAAAAAAAGAAAAGAAAAAAAAAATCCTAGAAACTGCCTAGAGCCAATAAATAACCTCAATAAAGCTTCAGGATACAAAGTCAATGTACAAAATCCAGTAGTGTTTCTATATACCAACAACATCCTGGCTAAGAGTGAAATCAAGAACACAATCCCACTTACAACAGCCACAAAGAAAATGAAATATCTAGGAATACAACTAACCAAGAAGGTAAAAGAGCTCTACCAGGAGAACTACAAAGCACTGCTGAAAGAAATCAGAGACCACACTAATAAATGGAAGAACATTCCATGCTCATGTATTGGAAGAATCATTATAGTAAAAATGATCATACTGCCCAAAGCAATTTACAGATTCAATGTTATTCCTATCAAAATAACAAGGTCATTCTTCATATAATTAGAAAAAAAACTATTCTAAAATTAATATAGAAACAAAAAAAGCCCAAATAGCCAAAGCAATTCCAAGCAAAGAGAAAACAAAGTCAGAGGCATCACACTACCTGTCTTCAAACTATAGTATGAAGCCACAGTAATCAAAGCATGTTGGTATTTGTACAAAAATTGACACACAGACCAATGGAACAGAATAAAAAAACTCAGAAATAAAGCTCCACCTCTACAACCATCTGATCTTCAACAGCACCAACAAAAACAAGACATGGGAAAAGGACTGTCTATTCAATAAATAGTGCTGTGATAACTGGTTAGCCATATGAAGAAAATTGAAGCTGGAACCCTACCTTTCACCATATAAAAAATTAACTTAAAATGGGTCAAATGTAATATCTCAAGCTATAAAAATCCTGAAAGATAACCTTGGAAATACTCTTCTCAACACCAGCTTTGGCAAATAATTTTTGTCTGAGTTCTCAAAAGCAATTGCAACAAAACAAAATTGACAAGTGGGATCTAACTAAACTAAAGAGCTTCTGTGAAGCAAAAGAAATAATCAACAAAGCAAACAGGTGACCTACAGAATGTGAGAAAATATTTGCAAACGATGCATCAGACAAAAGTCTAGTATCTAGGATCTATAGAGAACTTAAATCAACAAGCAAAAACCCAATAATCCCATTAAAAAACGGGCAAAGGATATAAACAAGCACTTCTCAAAAGAAGACATACAAGCGGCCAACAAACATATGAAAACATGCTCAGCATCACTAATCATTAGAGAAATGCAAATCAAAACCACAATGAGATATTGTCTCACACCAGTCAGAATGGCTATTATTAAAAAGTAAAAAAAAAAAAAAATGATAATAATAGATGCTGACAAAAGCTGTGGAGATAAAAGAACACTTGTACTTCTAAAAGGGAACACTTATACTTACAAAAGGGACACTTGTACTATAAATTAGTTCAGCCCCTGTGGAAAGCTGTCTGAAGATTTTTCAAGAAACTTAAAACAGACCTGTCATTCAATCCAGCAATCTCATTACTGGGTGTATACCCAGAGGAAAATGAATCATTCTATCAAAAAGACACATGTATTTGTATGTTCGCAACACTATTCACAATAGCAAAGACATGGAATCAATTCAGATGCCCATCAGTGGTAAAGTCAATAAAGAAAATGTGGTACATACACACCGTAAAATACTATGCGGCCATGAAAAAGAATGAAACTATGACCTTTGCAGCAACATGATGTAGTTGGAAGCCATAATCTTAGGCAAATTAACATGGGTACAGAAAACCAAATACTGCATGTTCTTACTTATAAGTGGGAGCTAAACATTGAGCACACAAGGACATAAATATGGAACAATAGGCACTGCAGACCACTAGAAGGTGAGGGAGTTGGGTTAAAAAGCCACCTAAGGGGTATTATGCTCACTACCTGGGTAATGGAATTTGTACCTCAAACCTCAGCATTACACAATATTCCCATGAAACAAACCTGAACATGTACCACTTGTATCTAAAACAATAGACAAAATTAAATATATATATACATATATATTTATTTATGTAAAAGTGACCATTAATTAAGACTTCCTTGCCAAATTCAGAAAAAAAGCTTGCTTTGAGACAGAGGTCATTTCCTTTTTAATAGGCAGACCTGTGCTATATAACAGTGTTTTGTACATTGTAAATATTCTATGGAAGTTTGCTGAATTAAACTAAGTGGAAATAGACCTTGTATCAATTAATGTTATTAATGAGATCAACATTTACACAGCCCAATTTGCACCTGCTAACTTAGTCTTTGCAAATTAAATGTAGTGTCTCTCCTGGACTGCCCACACTTTGGAAGAGTCTCAGAACTGTGTGCATTGGCATAGAGCCTGTATCTATTAGACCAGCAGTCCACAACCTTTTTGGCACCAGGGACCTCTTCCATTGAAGACAGTTTTTCCACGGGTGGGAGTAGGGGAGTAGGAGGGGTGCTGGTCCATAGACCAGGGGTTGGAGACCCCTGTATTAGACACCTTTTAGGAAAATCCCCTGAGGTACAGCAACCTTCCCTTTTCGGGTTATAATTCACAGGACCCAAGGTTTGACACTTAGTGGCTAGGTGTGTACTGAGGGACTCTGAGCAAGATGATGGAACCCAGGGTAGTCACTTGGCTTAAGCTGCAATAATGGCATATTTGTCCTGTGAATCTAACAGTAGAACAAAGAGACACCAAATATGAGAGTTTTTGAATCCGAGTTAGCTTAAGTATAGAACAATAATTAGAAGGTCTATAAAATCTTACAACTGGTGTCCCTGGGGCCTCCTTGTTTCCTGCCCTAGCTAAGGCTTCATCGTACCTTCACTGTGACATATACCACAACATTCACAATAAATATCCTCTTTATTTGAATCATTAGCATGGGTTTCTGTAACTGGCAACACACAGACCAATGCAAACACCCTTTGGGTCAGGAGTATCCATGCTCATGTAGCTGTGGGACCTAGGATAAAGGACCAGATGTTTGCTAGTTGGGTAAACTGCCAGTGCCTGGGTTTAGTGGAGATGCGCATAAGACCTTGGGTGGAGAGAGGAAAAAGGTTGTGGTTACTTGGGATCTTATTTATAACTTTAGCTGGTCAATTCCAGTTCCTGTGTGTGAAAAGTCAAGAAGAGCAAAGACTGATAGACTGAAGCATTGTTACTTGTAATTTTGGATTCGGGGAAGAGCCAAGTTTCTTACATTACTGTAGGCTTATTGGGTTTGCTTGATAGACTTTTTAGAGTCCCACCAATTTTTTTGCCTTTTGTTTTCTACTCTAGAAAGATCATGAGAGTGAGGTCTCTCTCATGCCGTGCTCGCATTCTTAAGAAATATTCATGATTGGATTACTTTCCTAGGCAATATAAATCAAACCTGATGGCAGAGATATGTTGATGGCTTGAAGTAAGTGAAAAATAAATTAGGAAAGAAGGAGGCCTGGAGTAGCAAAGACATAAATTTAAAATTTAAATCTCAAAAGATGAAAAACTTCAAAAAGACATTTTGAAAACTTGACTTTAGACTCTTTTAAATGAATCAAAATGGGAAGCAAGGGGAATAACTTAGGTGCATATGAACGAATTGGGTTTACATATAAGTGCTTACGACTTTTTTTTTTTTTTTGAGACAGAGTCTTGCTCTTGTTGCCCAGGCTGTAGTGCAATGGTGCTCTCTGTCGGCTCACTGCAACCTCCACCTCCCGGGTTCAAGCGATTCTCCTGCCTCAGCCTCCCAAGTAGCTGGAATTACAGGCATGCGCCACCACACCCAGCTAATTTTGTATTTTTAGTAGAGACAGGGTTTCTCCATGTTGGTCAGGCCGGTCTCGAACTCCCAACCTCAGGTGATCCACCAGCCTCAGTCTCCCAAAGTGCTGGGATTACAGGCATGAGCCACTGCGCCCGGCATGCTTATGACTCTTAAGGGAAAAGTCCACATGTTCTAAACAATACCAAAAGGTCCTTTCAAAAGGTTTGATGGCCTCAAAAGAAGTGACTTAGAATGTTCTAAAACATTTAAATAATAAGAATAGATTACTTGTGGCATTTGAAAAGAAAAACTTATACTAATTGTATTCAGTCATCAAACTAGGCAAATCTACTAAAGATGAATTTATTATGTTCATTGGTCTTACTTTTGTTGTATTTTCTACCTTCCTTTTTTCCACAAGGCTAAATGCACATAATTCAGAATTTACACGAGCTACTGAAACCAATGGGGAAAAAATATCCTTAAGAAGAGGATAGGCTGGCACGGTGGTTCACGCCTACAATCCCAGCACTTTGGGAGGTCGAGGTGGGCAGATCACAAGATCAGGAGATCAAGACTAGCCTGGCCAATATGGTGAAGCCCTGTCCCTACTAAAAGTACAAAAATTAGCTGGGCATGGTTGTGCGTGCCTGTGATCCCAGCTACTTGGGAGACTGAAGCAGGAAAATCACTTGAACCCCGGAGGCGGAGGTTGCAGTGAGTTGAGATCATGCCACTGCACTCCAGCCTGGGTGACAGAGTGAGACTGTCTAAAAAAAAAGAGAAGGGAATAAGGGGAAGTGGATGGTGGTCAAGTAAGACTTGACTTTGAGTCTGTCTCTTAACCTGAATGATTCTGGGCAAGTCATTTGGCCCCTGTGCCTAGTGTTCCCAAGTCAGAACATTTGACAGAAATAAAGTGAAATCTGTGCTTAAATCAAATACCACAGTGCCCTAGCTCACAATAGATATCTAATTATCTAATATTAGGTATCTAATAATCAGTAAATAGTTCTTCCCTCTACAACTTGAAACTTAAAGCAAAATTTTAATTTATGTAAATTTGTCCTAGTTTAGACAGAAACAGCTCCCTTGTGGCAGAGATAACAAGGATGATCTTAAAGTTCTACCCAATTAATAAAAAGGTACATTTCTAGTCTACAGAGGTTTTATTCTACCAAATCTTATTCGAAATTTCTATGTCTGTTTGTACACCCAGTGTATACCTGCTGCTCCTGCTCACCTCCCTTTTCTAGGGGTTGGGCTATGGTGGGGTCAGGTTGTATACTATTAAATCAGAATCCAAGGTGAATTGCATTCAGAATACTTTAGATTATGAAGTTTAAATACAGTTTGAACGAGTGCTTTAAAAAAACTTTAAATATTTGACCATCCAAACTTTATTTATCGCCCCTTGTCATCTTCTCCTCTTCCTCAAACCAGCATAATATGAAGATAAAAGTGTCTCTTTTACAGAGCTGTAGATCCACATGTCCATGTCAAACCTTATAGAAATGCATAACCAAAATTGACAGAGGCAAAAAATGGCTCCCAGTGCTTGAGCTTCATATTTGGAGCTGGTGTTGCTAGTAAGTGAGTGGAGACTCTTTGAGTGGAGGTGGGATGGGGAGGAAGATTTGATGTAGTTTGTGTCTTAGTCTGTTCAGGTTGCTATAACAAAATACCATCTTGTGGGTGGACTATAAACAATAGAAATTAATTTCTCACAGTTCTGGAGGTTGGGAAGTCCAAGATCACAGCACTGGTAGATTCAGTGTTGGGTGAGGTTTGTTTCCTGATTCATAGATGGCATCTTTTTGCTATTCCCTCCTGTGGTGGAAAGAGCAAACAAGCTCCCTCAGGTCTTCTTTTACAGCAGCACTATTCCCTTTGATGAGGGCTATGCCCTCATGACCTAATCATGCCCCAAACGGCCCCATGTATTAATATCATCACCTTGGGGGTTAGAATTTCAACATACGAATTTTGGGGAGACACAAACACTTTATTTACATATAAGTGTTTTTTTTTTTCTTCAAAAATCAAGGTGGCTAGATACTTAAAATATTGTTTCTGGAAAGTGCTTGTGCTGATGGTAGTGTATTCTTACATGTTTCTCTCCTGTGCTGGGAATATTCCAGCACTCAAAGAGGGGCTTCTCTGTGGGATCACAACTTCAATAAAACGATAAGCCATTTCAGAAACAACTCTTTTTGGCCAGAAATATTGGTTCAGGAGTTGCTAGAAGGGTTTTCAGGTCTACCCTACCTTATAGATAAAATAATAAAAAGACTTGGTTTTAAACCAGGGAGAATAAAGTTTATAAAGTACACTTTCTTTTTTTTTTTTTTTTACTAATATACATGTTTGCTATATTAATAAATAGGAAATTGAAAAACTAGAAAGAATACCAGTTACCACTCAAAGATAGCCACTGATGAAGTGGTCATAAATTTCTTTCCAGGAAGTTTCCCAGGTGTCCCAGTGACAGTGAAATGAGGAACACTGAGCTGTCGGAAGCTCATTCCTAATCTGACCATGTAGGAGTGATAGTCTGGAATGGGTGAGGAGGTCACAGGAGGATACCAGGACTGGTCATGGGTTGCAGGGATGTGGCTCATTTCCTTCCACGTTATCGTGGGTCCCGCAGATCTGTCACCTTGGCTCAGGTTGAGGAGTGAGTGCATCTCTTGCACTCTTACCTTATGGCCCTCATCACTTGAGCAGGTGCATCCCGCTTGTCAGCTGGTTCCTGTTTGTTTTGCGCGTGGCTGTGGGAGCTTGGCATTCCCCTAGGGCTTGCTAGCTCACACGTGCTCTGTATGAGTTCTTGGACAAGTCCCCAGTGAGATGGTGTGTGATGGAGTAGGAAAGAGCATTAGTAGTGCCAACAGTTCAGAAAATGTTTGTCAATCCCTTTCATATAGACTGGCTGACCTGATGTTTCTTCCAGGATATCAGAGATTTCCCAGGCAGCTAGCCATCATGAGAACCGAAGTTTGACAGGACAAGTCCCTTACACTGTATGCCAGGGAAGACACTGAACTGATTCCTTACAATTAGGAAAAAGATAAACCGCTAGAATTTACTGACAGGGCTGTAACTAATTGTGTAGTCTTTTAAGTCGATTAATCATGCCGGGCTGGGAGCACAGGAAGATCTTGAATGAGTGCTTTTCCCATTAAACCTTTTGCTATGGAGAAATCTGAATATGGGCAGAGAGAAGACAAACAAGAAAACAAATACATTGTAATAAAATTGTGAATGAAAACCTTAGAACTCTCATACCCTTCTTCCTTAATTCAGAACCCTCTCAAGCATCAAGCTCAGGAATAAAGTATTTGAAAATAAGAATGTTATGAATAAACAATCTGTACATCTCTTTTCGTCTCCCTGAATTCAAGTGCTCAAGAGTTGAGACTCTTTGAGATCACAAAAGAATAATGTGCAAGAATATTGTGACTGGAAATTTCCTGTGAGCCCTTCTAAATAGGACACAAAAACAAAGGACAGAGCTGTGGGATTACTGAACAGTAAGGGGAATGACCAGATAGAGAGTAATTGAGCTCAAAGCTCAGCTGTAAGCTGCAGAAAGACCTTCACTTCCCCAGATTTCATTATTTTTTGTTTATTTTAATGTGAAGAAGCTCTTTAGTTTAATTAGATCCCACTTGTCAATTTTTGCTTTTGTTGCTATATCTTTTGGCATTTTTGTCATGAAACCTTTGCCTGTGCCTATATCCTGAATTGTATTGCTTAGATTTTCTTCTAGGGATTTTAAAGTTTTGGGTTTTACAGTCAAGTCTTTAATCCATCTTGAGTTAATTTTTGTATAAGGTGTAAGGAAGGGGACTGATTACAATTTTCTACACATGTCTAGCCAGTTCTCCCAGAACCATTGATTAAATAAGGAATCCTTTCCCCATTGCTTCTTTTTGTCAGGTTTATTAAGACCAAATGGTTGTAGTTGGTGGTCTTATTTCTGAGTTCTCTATTGTATTCCATTGGTCTATATGTCTGTTTTTGTACTAGTACTGTGCTGTTGCTTATTGTGGCCTTGTAGTATAGTTTGAAGTGAGGTAGTGTGATGCCTCCAGCTTTATTCTTTTGCTTAGAATTGTCGTGGCTATTTGGGTTCTTTTTTGGTTCCAGATGAATTTTAAAATAGTTTCTTCTAATTCTGTGAAGAATGCCAATGGTAGTTTAATGAGAATAGTACTGAATCTATAAATTATTTGGGTAATATAGCCATTTTCATGATACTGATTCTTCCTGTGCATGAGAATGAAGTATTTTCCCATTTGTTTTTGTCCTCTCTGATTTCTTTGAGCAGGCGTTTGTAGTTCTCCTTGAAGAGGTCCTTCACTTGCCTTGGAATGCTCCTGCCACTGCTCAGTTGGAATTCCAAGCTGGTGCATCTTAACTTGTGAGGTTCCATGGGAGTGGGGCCCACAGAATGATGCCACTTGGCTTCCTGGATTCAGCCCTCTTCCTAGGGGAATGCCCAGGATCTCCTGCTTTTCCAGAATTCCCAGGGCTGGAGTATACAAGACTCCTGGGTTTCCCTGTGTGCCCAAGTAAGCAAGTGGCTGTTCTACTGAGACGCCATACATGTCTGTGCTTTGGACCCAAGGCCTTGGTGGTGTGGGTTCACAAGAGAAAGTCCATATCCACGGGTTGCAAAGATCCATAGAAAAAGTGGGTTTCCCAGGCAGGGTCACACCATCACTCACTGCCTCCTTTGTCTGGGGGTGGGGGCACCCTGGCTCTGCACCATTCCAAGGTGGGCTATAACCCTGTTTTTCCTTGCTCTCCATGGGTTGAGCCCTTTGCCTAGTCAGTCCCAATGTGAGAACCCGAATATTTCCGTCGAAGGTACAGAATACACTCATTGTTTTGTGAGAGCCACAGACCACAGCTGCTTCTCATAGGCCGTCTTGGCCCCTGCCCCCAACAGAATTTTATTCTTTCATAGTTCTAGAGCCCAGAAGTCCAAAATCAAGGTGGCAGCAGTACCATCCGCCCTCTGATAATGCTAGTGAGGACATCGTTCCTTGCCTCTTTCAATTTCTGGTGGCCCAAAGCATTCCTTGGCTTATGGCATAATTCCAGTGTCTGCCTCTGTTGTCATAAGGCCTTCTGCCCAGTGCATCTCTCTGTGTCTTCACATGACCTTCTTATAATGACATGAGTCTTTGATTTTAGAATCTACCCTAATCTAGGATGACCTCATTTTAATTTATCTCATTACATCTAAAAGACTGTATTTTCAAATAATGTCACATACTGGGTGACTTGAATTTGGGGACTACACTATTAAACCCAGTACAATTAATAAACCCCAATTCATTCTAACACCCTGTTTTACCTGTATTGCTTCCACACCCCTTTGCTGATCTTCCTGCCTATGGTCTTATATTCTCTACCATATATTTGTTTTTCATACAGAAACTATAAAGCTTTTTCTAAAATAAAAATCAGATCATGTTGCTCCCTGTTTAAAACACATCACCTGTCTTCCTATAAGACTCAGAATAAAGTCCAAGCTCTTTAACGGAGGCTAAAATTTCTCTAAAATGTGTATTCTCAGATCTTGTTCTGGCCACCCTGGCTCTATGCTTCTGTCATACTGAAATGTTGAGCAATTTGTCCAGTTGCTCAAGTGGTTTACTTTGTTTCTTAACTTTAAGTCTTCCCACGTGCTATGTCTTCTATAAGTGATTCTAGACCATTTCACACAGTTCCATTCCACAGAACTGAATCCTAGTGAGCTTCCACATCTCAGATTAGATATTTCTTCTGCTGGGAAGCTATTCCTGATCCTCAGACTCTGCTCTAACTTGGTTAATCCATGGTCTTCAATAGTTCCTGAATTGTAGCACATTTCCCCTTAATATAATGCAATTGCTGTTTTATATATCCTAATTCCCCACTCATCTCTAATGGTTGTGATGCCAGGAACCATGGTGGCTATGTTTTCAGTGCATCATCAGCACCTAGTGCAATGCCTGGTGCACAGAAGGCACTGATAAATATTTGTGGAATAAATGAGTTAAGAACATCAAATGCTATTACATTAAAGGAACAGAATGTTAAATCTTCTTCACAGTGATATTCTTTTTTTTTTTATTTTTTATTTTTTATTTTTTTATT
>NW_016806560.1:724018-787808 GCF_001698545.2 Rhinopithecus bieti
ATGCCTCGCCCTGCTTCAGCTCTCGCTGGTCAGGCTGCAGCAGCTGACCAGCACCGATTGTCCGGCACTCCCTAGTGAGATGACCCCAGTACCTCAGTTGAAAATGCAGAAATCACCGGTCTTCTGTGTCGCTCGCGCTGGGAGTTGGAGACTGGAGCTGTTCCTATTCGGCCATCTTCCTCCGCCCCCCACAGTGATATTCTTAATAAATACTTCAAATATTTCTTCTTCCTAAAAATAACTTTAAATACAAAAATATAATAGTCATAATCTTTTTAAAACAAAGATGGAGTGAAGATTTAAGTTACATTTTATACTTCTCACTATGGGTTCATAAATTTAAAGAGCTGTTATAGTTTTTAATTTTCAGGGTGTGTGATAATATTTCAGAACATGAAGAGGATAATCTTGATATTGTTCTTTTCTCCATGTCCAGTGGGGGAATAGTGACCTTATACACTGAAGTTGATATTCCTATCATTTGCTATAACAATATTAGTTGGATGAATGTGTATTGGGTAGATATTTGGTTGCAGACCCATGACTAGCAAAATGTATGATAAATGGGCAAGTGGGAGAGTTGTCATCAAAGGAAATTGGACTTTTCTTGAATGTCTAAATCTTGTCAGCTCCAACTTGGCAAAGAACCTCATGTACTTTTAATCTTACCTCTTCCTTTTTCTTTCTTTATCTTGAAAACATTTGCCCCCATATTTGTAGCTCCATGTGAGAGGTTTGCTACTACAGCATTTGATTACCCAAGTCAAATCAAATATGCCTGGATATAAAATGGAAATGGGTTGTGTGCACTAAATTAACCTCTGGCTTCCTGCTTTCTCTTTTAAAATTCAGGGGTTTGAACAATAAATATGAAGTCCATAGAACTAGAAAATTTCAAGTTGGGGCAAATCAGTCGATACACTTTTCTCATGCAAGGCACCCTCTATATCACCTGTAAACTTTACCAACCTATGAAAGATTTACAACCGAGTAAAATGTCAACTTGAAGAAATATGACAAAACACAAAAATTAGATAAGTCACTCACTGTTTTATGAGCTACAATATTTCAAAAATAGTTTCTTTGTGAATTCTTTCCTGTATCTCTGATATTTTTGTGATATAAAGGGAATGATCTAGGTGACATCAATAAAAATGGTGGAGTGGGGAACTTGAAAGCACTGACTCTACAAAAGGAGCAAATAATTTGGCAACAACAACAAAAACAACAAAAAAAAACACTCTGTCAAAATCAGCTTTATCACAACTCTGGAAGCCAGCTAAAGATTTATAGTAATCAGAAAAACATTTAATCAAGAAAAGTAACTGAATCTCAGAAGAACTTTGTAGGGTTTTAACTTGCCTTGGCCCTCTCCTCTTTCCCCAGTTTGAGAAGTCTTGAAGACAGCAGCCTGCATTTCTGCTGTAGTTTTCTTGTGATGATTGAAGCAGAGCAGACCTGTTCCCAAAGAACTGTAGTTGTAGTTGGGTCCCTAAATGTTGATCTTAAAGGGCTTGCCTTATGTGACCAGGGAGAGATGGCTACATAGGGAGCATTTCTAAGAAATATTTAAAAGCAACTATACTAGCCATTGGCAATGGAGGCAAGGAATAACAATTGGGGTAAATAATAGATATACTGAAAAGCAGGGGAGTGGTAAATTTTGTAAACTTCCAGGAGAGTTTGAAAGTATGCTTTTCACACACATAGTTTATATGCAAAGACTAGAGGAGTTGGGGTTGGGGAGGAGGTTCTAGATGTATAAAAAAATATAGGTCAAACCATGAACTCAACACTGAGCTAGACAGACAGAGCCACCAGTGCACACATGACAAAGAATACAAACTTGACAAAATTAGCTTAGAAAACAAACAGCAGCCACAACAAGCATCAACAATAAACCCTAGGGTAGGGGAGAACATGATTTCTAGAGTTGTTATGCTTGTACTCAAAGTGTTCAAAAGTTAGGAGGCATTCAAAGAAACAAGAAAGTATGGCCCATACACTAGAAAATAGAAAGTAAAAACTCTCCCCGAGGAAGCTTAGCCACGGTACTTCAAACACAAAGATTTTAAAACAAGTATTTCAAAAAGCGAAAGAAAACCATGTGAAAGGAGTCAAAGGAAAGCATGAGAATATTTCACCCAATAGATAATATAAATAAAGTGATGGAAATTACAAAAAGGAACCAAATGGAAATTCTGGAGGTGAAAAGTACAATAACCAAAATAAAAATCCAGTAGAGGATTTCAATAGCAGATTTGAGTAGGCAGAAGAAAGAAACAGCAAACTTGAGCAAAGATTACCTAATCTGAGGAAAGGTAAGAAAAAGAATAAACACAACAAAAAAAGAACAGACTCTAGAAGACCTGTGGGACACTATCTAGTATAGACTGACATAGGCATAATGTCAGTCCCATAAGAAGATAAGAAGGAAAAAGGGATGGAAACAATATTTTAAAAAGTAATGACTGAGAACTTTCACAATTTATTGAAAGATTTAAAACTACATGTCAAGGAGCTCATATATATATGAGCTTATATATAATAGGAGCTTACATGTAATATAAACTCAAAGAGATCCAAACTGATCTCAGTGTGGATCTATTTGATTATGATTATTATAATCAAATAGTCAAATGTCAGAGACAAAAGAGACTATTGAAAGCAGAAAAAGAGCAGTTACTTCTGTACAATAAAATTGAGAGCTAATTTTTAAAATCAGAAACCATGGAAGCCAGAAGGCACCTGGAATGACATATTCAAAGGGTTGAAAACAAAACAATACAAAACAAAACTTTCAAGCAACAATACTATATCCAGCAAAATTATCCCTCAAAAATGGAGGAGAAAGTAAGACCTTTTATAACGAATAAAAACAGATACTTTGGTTCTAGTAGAGATGCCTTATAAGAAATGCTAAAGGGAATCCTTTAGGTTAAAATGATAGGGCGATAAGGGTGATTTAATATGCATAAAGAAATAAAGGACACCAATAAATGTAATTACAGAAGTAAATGTAAAATCAGTATTCATGTGCTTCTGGTTAGTAACTTCTTTTCCCCCTATATGATTTCTTAAAAACAACTACATAAAGTAATAATTACAAATTTATGTTGTTGGGAATATGTTTATAAAGATGTAATTTGTGATAACAGCAACATAAAAGGTGAGAAATAGAGCTATATAGGAGCAAAAGTTTCATATACGTTTGAAATTCGGTTGATATGAATTCAAACTAGATTATTATAAATAAATATGTTAACTGAAATTCCCAGAGCAACTACTAAGAAAACAGCTAAAAATTATAGACAATAAAAACATGGAAAAAATGGTGTGCTATGAAACATTTATCTATTACAAAAGAAGGCAGTAATGGAGGAATTCAGGGAAGTAAAATATGAGACATATAAATAACACATGGCAAAACAGAAGTAAGTCCTTTTTATCAGTAATTGCATTACATGTAAATAAACTCTACAATTAAAAGGCGGATAATGGGAGATGAGGTAAAAAATGATCCAACTATATGTTGTTTACAAGAGACTTACTTTAGGTACAAAGAAACAAATAAGTTGAAAATGAAAGGATAAAAACAGTTATACTATGCAAACAGAGTTGGAATGGCCATGATAATATCAGATGAAATTGATTTTTAAAACAAACATTTGTTACAAGAGACAAAGAAGAATGTTATGTAGTAATAAAAGGTCAGCCTGGGCGTGGTGCCTCATGCCTGTAATCCCAGCACTTTGGGAGGCTGAGGTGAGTAGATCACAAAGTCAGGAGTTCAAGACCAGCCAGGCCAATATGATGAAATCCCATCTCTACTAAAAATACAAAAAAAATTTAACTGGGTGTGGTGGCAGGCACCTGTATTCCTAGCTACTCAGGAGGCTGAGGCAGGAGAATCATTTGAACCTGGGAAGCAGAGGATGCAGTGAACCAAGATCATGCCACTGCACTCCAGCCTGGGTGACAGGGCAAGACTCCATCTCAAAAGAAAAAAAAAAAAAGGAAATCCATAATTATATGAGATAATAATTATTTGTGACTAATAACAGAATTCTTAAAATATCTAAAGCAAAAACTGGTAGGATTCATGCGACAAATAGAAGATGGAAACTTTAATACCCCACTTTTAAGAATAAATAGAACTAGACAAAAGATTAATAGTGAAATAGAAGACTTGAACATTATGAACCCATCTGCCCTGACAGACATCTTTAAAGCACTCTACCTAGTAATAGAATACACATTGTTTGCAAATGCAAATGGAATATTCTCCAAGAAAAACTATATTTATGCTACAAGACAATTATAAATAAATTTCAAATGACTGAAATCATACAAAGTATCTTCTATAACCACAATGGGATAAAATTAAAAATCAATAACAGAATGAAATTTGGAAAATTCACAAATATTTGAGCATTAAACAACATACTCTTTAACAACCAGTTGGTCAAAAAAGAACCTGCAGGAAAATTAGAAAATAATCCGAGATAAGTAAAAGCAAAAGCACAACATAGAAAATCACACAAGCAGTGCTTAGTAAGAAATTTACAGCTATAAATACCTAGATTAAGAAAAGAGAAAAGATCTCAAATCAATAAGCTATCTTTTTACTTTAAAGAACTGTGAAAAGAAAAGCAAACTAAACCTAAAGCAAGCAGAGGGAAGGAAATAATAAATATTAGAGAAAAGGATAAATAAAATATTGAATATATAAACAATAGAGTCAACAAAATTGGCTATGTAAAAGATCAACAAAATTGACAAAATCTTTAAATAGAATGACCAAAAAAAAAAAAAAGTAAAAGAGAGAAGATTCAAATAAATTCATAAAAAATGAATGTGGAAGTATTATTACCGAACTTACAGACATAAAAAGGACCGTAAGATAATGCTTTGAACAGTTGCATGACAATGAATTAGAAACTCTAGAGAAATGAACAAATTCTTAGAAACATGCAAACCACAAAAATTGACTCAAGAAGAAATTTAAAAATCTGCATAGATCTAAAACAAGTGAAGAGATTGAAACACTAATTTAAAAACTTCTAACAAAGAAAAGCCCGGAACCAGATGGTTTCATTGATAAAGTCTATCAAATGTTTAAAGAAGAATTATCAGCAATTCTTCTCAAACTCTTTTTTGAAAACTGAGGAAGAGGTTTGGCGTGGTGGCTCATGCCTGTAATCCCAGCACTTTGGGAGGCCGAAGTGGGCAGATCACAAGGTCAGGAGATCGAGACCATCCTGGCTAACATGGTGAAACCCCGTCTCTAATAAAAATACAAAAAATTAGCTGGGTATGGTGGCACACGCTGGTAGTCCCAGCTACTCGGGAGGCTGAGGCAGGAGAATCGCTTGAACCCAGGAGGTGGAGCTTGCAGTGAGCTGAGATTGCACCACTGTACTACAGCCTGGGCGACAGAGCAAGACTCTGTTTCAAGAAAAAAACAAAAACAAACAAACAAAAAACCCACACGCAAAAAACAAAACAAAACAAAAAACAAACCTGAGGAAGAGAGTACACTTCTTAATTAATTCTATGTGGCCAGTGTTACCCTGATGTCAAAGCCAGAAAAATATTTCTTAAGGAAAGAAAATTATAGACTAGTATCCCTCATGAACAAGTTGCAAAAAATCTTCAACAAAATCTTAGCAAATTGAACTTAGCAACATATTGAAAATATTATACACTATGCCTGTGATTATGTATCTCAGGAATCTAAGAATGGTTTGACATAGAAAAATTAATTAATATAATAGAAGAAAGGATTTTAAAAAAGCACATTAAAATTTCATTCCAAGCAGAAAAAGCATTTGACAAAATCCAACAACCTTCTATGATAAGATTACTCAACAAACTTGGAATAGAAGAGAATTTCTTTAATCTGATAAAAGACATATCTGAAAAACCCACAGCTAACCTCATACTTAACAGTGAAAGACTGAAATCTTTCCCTTTAAGATCAGAATCAAGATGAGGATATTCAGTCTCACCAACTCTGTTCTACATTGCATTGAGAGTTATGGCCAGGGCAGTTAGGCAAGAAAAAGAAATAAAATATATCCACATAGAAAAAGAAGAAGTAAAAGTATCTCTATTGTCAACTGACATAATCTAATAGATAGAAAATCCTAAGAATCTATGAAAAAATCCTATTTGATCTAATAAACAAATTCACTAAATTTGCAGGGTACTGCAAGCCTAACATACAAAAATCAGTTGTATTTCTATGAACTATCAATGAATTATCCTACAAAAAAATCAGGAAAATAATTTCATTTACAATAGCATCAAAATGAATAAACTACTTGGAATTAAATTTAACCAAGGAAGTGCAAGACTTATGTTCTGAAAATGAAAAAAAAAAAAAAAAAAAGGAAAGAAATAAAAGGAAACCTAAATAAATAAATACAAAGATATGCCGTGTCCGTGGATTGGGAAATTTTGTTAAGATGGCAACGTTACCCAAAGTTATGTACAAATTTGATGCAATCTCTGCCAAAACCCCAACTGCCTTTTCTGTATAAATGGAAAAGCTGATTCTAAAATTCATATTACATTTTAAGGAACTCTGAGTAGCCAAACAATCTTGAAAAAGAAGAACAAATTTGGAAGACTTATACTTACTGCATTCAAAACTTATTACAAATGTACAGTAATCAAAACAATGTGGAACTGATATAAGGGTAGACATATAGATCAATGAAGTGAAATTGAGAGTTCGGGAATAAACCTGTACAGCTATGGTAAAATCATTTTGACAAGAGCATACCAAGACCATTCAGTGTGGAAAGAATAATCTCTTCAACAAAATGTGCTGGGACGACTGAATAACCACATGCAAAAGAATGACACTAGACCCTTACCTCATACCACATACAAAATTTTTTTTTCAAAATGAATCAAAGATCTAAATGTCAAAGTATAAAACTCTTAGAAAAAAAGCATAGATGTAAATGTTTATGA
This sequence comes from Rhinopithecus bieti, assembly GCF_001698545.2. Classification (NCBI taxonomy): domain Eukaryota; kingdom Metazoa; phylum Chordata; class Mammalia; order Primates; family Cercopithecidae; genus Rhinopithecus; species Rhinopithecus bieti. The sequence continues at coordinate 731,003 of NW_016806560.1, forward strand.
CTTTGAATTTGGTTATGATTTCTTACATATACGACAAGCAACAAAATAAAAAATAGATAAACAGGACTTCATCAGAATTTAATGCATCAAAGGACATTGTCACGAAAGTAAAAAGCCATAGGGCGGGAGAAAATATTTGCAAACTATAAATCTGTTGAGACTTGTATATAGAACATATAAAGCACTTGAATAACTGAACAATAAAAATACCAAAAAAACTCAATTAAAAAATAGGTAAGGGACTTTAATAGATAGGTCTTCCAAGAGGATATACAAATGGCCTGTATTAGTCACTAGGGAAATGTAAATCAAAACCACAATGAGATACTACTTCATAGCCACTAGGAAGGCTACAATAATAATGATTTTGAACAAGGAAAAATAGCAAGTTTTGGTAAGGATGCAGTGAAACTGAAGCCTTCATACATGGTTGGCAGGAATGTATAATGGAGCTGCCACTGTGGAAAGCAGTTTGGTGGTTCTTCAAATATTAAATGGTAATTCTCCTGTTAAGTATACACTAAAGAGAACTGAAAACAGGTGTTCAACCAAAAGCTTGTGCAGAATGTTCATATTCATAGCAACATTATTCATAATACCTAAAAAGTGGAAACCACCCAAATGATTATCAGATGAAGAATAAACAAACGAGCTACATCCATACAATGGAATATTATTGTCAAAAAATAAAGTATTGATACATGCTACAATATAGATAGATCTTGAAAACAAAAGGAAAGAAGTGAGACACAAAAAGCCACATATTGTGTGATTCTATTTATGAGGAATGACTACTTAATGAGTACAGAGTTTCTTTTTGGGGTGATGAAAATATTCTGAAATTAGGTAGCGGTGATGGTTGTGCAATGTTGTGAATGTACTGGAAGACACTGAATTGTACATTTTAAATAGTTAAAATAGTGAATGTTATGCAATATAAATTTTACCTCAATTAAAATAATCAGGAACCCATTTAAAAGGAAATGTTTCAAAATAACAATAAAATAGTGGTTTAAAAATGACCTAAAATCACCTCGACTCTTTCTTCTTGAGTAATAATATTCAACCAAAACCCTTTATTTTTCCTTAGTAATGCAGCCTTTGCAGTAGATGAATGCATCATGTTACTGTAATTAACACAATTTCCTTGTGAAATTACCATTTGCAAAACTACAGATATGTTTTCAGTTGTCTTGCATTCCTTCCAGATAGCACACCATCATCATGTATTACGCCAGGAACTGCAATAATGTAATCAATATTATAATTAAATGGTCCCCCTGTAAGCATATATTTATATACTGTGGTGTTGACAACTGGCTTTAAAAGAGCCTAGAGTTTAATAGTTTTGCGCATCATTTACAGTTCCCTGTACTACTGACATGATTGATTAGCACTACAATTAGAAATTATGTCCTCTGCAGAATCCATCTTGTATTGGGAGAATTGATTATATTTCCCTGGGGAGGTCAGGTCTCATAATGCAAATGTTAATTAATTTTTTGTATTAAAAGCTAAATACAAAGATTGAATCACTTTTATTAGGAACTTCTTTTAATGAATTCACTGTCCTTTGAACCCAGTTTATCTTTTAGCATATGCATTCTATTAAAGAATAAAAACAATTGATTGTGGAATCATCTACATGCAGTCTCCCAACTAAATTACATAGGTATGTGGCAATGGCCTCTCAGTGGCTATTACATTTAATCTCAGGCTGTTAGCATGTTTCCTTCCCTTCATTTTCTCTTTTCTCTCACGTTTTCCTTGAAAATAATTCAAAAAATAAGCCTGAAAATTAAATAGCATCATTTTATCTTTCAATGTGAAGATTTAGAGGGGAGTGAGAATATATAAGCTATTTATTTCAAATACATTGTACTAGGAAAGCATCATGTCAAAAATCTTTACAGTGATGTACATGGTAGAACAGCCTGTAAGTAAACTAAAGAACTGCTAGGATATATTTCATAGGTTTTCCAGGTAATGAAACTTCATGACTCTAATGGAAACCACCTTGTATGCATTTTCATAGAAATGTTGCTGGAAATTTAAATTAAAATGTAAGCGATGATGGTTTGCAGTTGACTAATCTTTGTAATGGCCTGGTCTATCTGCAAGGCTTGTAGAGATTGCAAACTCTGTTATGATCTAACATATCTGCATTAAAAACTTTTTCTTGATTAATGTGATGAAGCATACTTTGGTTACCATATCATTTAAGACCAGAATTCTGGGACCAAAGGCATCTTATGCACTTCTCCCAAGCATGGGATCATTGCGATGGTTTGTTTTCTTAATGTTGTTCCTGTCTTCCTTCAAAAAGTTATAGTAAGCCTGTAATTAGTTTGAAAAATCTCATTAGGTATCAGATAAGAAAACCGTTAAATGTGCTTCACTGCAGAAAGCATGCCACACTTTGAAATCTACATTACTTGGAGTGTTTCACTTCAGAGTCCAGTGGTAACTGGAGTTTGCAACAAGCAGAGCATTAGAGATTTCAACAAGGGGCCATCTCTCATTTCTGAAGATATGTGGTCTTTGGCTTATTTGTGTGCATGGATGGTAATAAACAATTTGGAAACTCAATTTGGGGTTAATTGTCTCAAGGCAATTTTCCTGGGCTGTATTATTGATGGTTCATAGAGCTACTTCTCTGCTATCTCCACGCCAGGGCCTAGCTGAAGCAAAATGGCAACTTGGGTTGGTTGTCCTCAGTGTTATTCTCTCTATCCACATGCTCCTCTCTTTTGCCGTCTGCTCTGACTTCTTGTCTTGGTGCCTAATATCTCCTGTTCGTTTCTGACTCTCCAGTATAATGCCCTCCTCAGACACATTTCATCCAAAGAGCAGGAAATCTGCGCCATCTAGCCTCACCCCTAATCTTACAATGCCCAAAGAAGGGGAAAAAAGTCTTAGCTTTCCAAAATGTGATACTATGTGAAATCTGCCTCATAAATTCTGAAATACGAAGCAGGGTTTTATTTACTTTCCATAGTGAAAAATTGCATATTTTCAACAACAAGGGAAAAAAACAGTAATTTTAAAAGACATTCACTCATGTCTTTAGAAATCACTGAAAACATTTTCAGTTTTCTCTGGTTTCCTTGCTCTAAGGAAATAAGATTTCTGCCTGATGGGTCCACTCCTGGTGTTTGGAGGATCTGGGAATTGGGCAAAAACAGGCAGAGAGCTCAGATAATTGGCTTAACTCAGAAAGACCGAGGCATACCACCAACCAATGAGTGGATAAGGGAAATGTGGTACATATACACCACAGAATACTATTCAGCCATAAAAAGGAATGAAGCGTTGTCTTTCATTATTTCACAATAATGAAACTGATGGAGCTGGAAGCCATTTGTCTAAGTGAAGTAACTCAGGAATGGAAAACCAAATGTTGTATGTTCTCACTTATAAATGGGAGGTAAGCTATGAGCACACAGAGGCATAAGAATGATATAATGGCCTTCGGGGGCTCAAAGGGGAAGGTTAGGAGGGTGGTAAGGGATAAAAGACTACATGTTAGGTATAGTGTACACTGCAAAGGGGATGGGTCCAAGAAAATACCAGAAATCACCACTATAGAACTTTAATCAGAAGCCACCAGTAGCCCAGAAACTACTGAAATTAAAAATATGAGAAAAAATCCTGAGGCATAGCGAAGAAAGATCAGTGATAAGAAAGCCTCCAAGAGCAGGGTTTATAAGAACATCAAGGAGCTTGGAGTTGTGGAGGTGGGGGTTGCAGTTATTGGGGCAGCTGTGGCATGTGAGTAAAATGGAGAGTGAGGAAGATGGGAATGAGGATTTTAGAGTTTTGCTTTACATTACAAATCAGCTTTTCCTTTGATTCCTTAAAAAGATATTGAAGTAGGTTACTTTTTTTTTTAATGATTTTGGATGCTGAACTGCTGTGTCTTTGTGAATGGCACCCATCGTAGAGCTGGGACCACAGATGATTAAGTGTTACACATTCCACAGATAGACCTATGAGCACCCTCTTGTGAGAAGATGGACTGCCTTTCTAGGCAGATTTTGCAGCACACTGCCACCATACCCAAGTATTCTCTCAAGCTTTGATACTTTCAATAAGTTTCTAATGCTTTTTCTTGATCAAAATTACCTCTCTTTTGACCAGTTCTCTTGAGAATGTGTTTTCTGCTGCCTATTTGTTGAATTCATGTATACTGATGGTTCTAATTAAGGTGACATATTTTCTGCCATATTTGAGTTTCTAGAAAATGTGACTCTACTCGAAGGAGGAAATTGTGGAAATTCTAGGTATTATGACACGTCAATGACACTTTTTTCTAACCACTGAAATACTTCAAATAAAAATATACGTTGTATATTTGCTTCCACAGGTTTTTTCTATTTTGTCTTCAAAGAAATCTGTTCCCTTCTTTACTCAGTAATTAGAGAAGCTATTAAGTTAAAGTCAGAGTAAGAACAGAATCAAGCACATGGCCAAAGTGTTTGCTAAACATGGAATTTTGCTAAGCACTGGGGTTACATGGAATGCAAAAGAAAAGGTTCCTAACCTCAAAACATTGTGGTCAAATGGAAATGACAAGTAATAAAAACATAACCACACATATAAATGTATATTCATGTCCTATGCTGAGTGCTATGTAGAAAAGATATAGGGTGCTATGAGAACATATAACAAAGGATATTTCCTAGGATGGGATCAAGGAAAACTTTCTGGAAGAGGTAACAATAAAAGCAAAATATTATTTGTAGGCATTAACTAAGCAAAGAGGATGGGGAAATAGTAGTTAACCATGCATAACAGCGTGTGCAAAGGTCCTGAGGCAGGTCAGAGCATGAAACATTGGTTTAAGAAGCAGAAGGTAATCTAGGCATGGTGGCTCATCCCTATGATCTTAGCACTTTGGGAGGCTAAGGCAGGAGGATTGCTTGTGTCTAGGAGTTTGAGGCCATCCTGGCAACATAGTGAGACTCTGTTTCTACAATGAATCAAAAAATAACCAGATGTGGTGGTGTGAACCTGCTGTCCCAGCTACTCAGGAGGCTGAACTGGGAGGATAGCTTGAACCCGGGAGATCGTGGCTACAGTGACCTGTAATTGCACCACTCCATTCAGCCTGTGTGACAAAGTCTCACACACACAAAAAGAAAAAGAAAAAAAAAGGAAGGCATCATAGCTAGAAGACTTGGAAGGAGGTAGAGAGGATGCAGTTTGAGCTTGAAGAGGCACAGCAGGCAAAATCAGGTTGGGTTGGTGGGCTGTATTATATATATATTTTTTTTTTCAGAGAGCTACGGAAAGTCGTAGAGGTGTTTTAAGCAGCGAAGTAGCATGATCAAATTTGCCTTAAGAACTTCAAATGGAGAGGAATGCATGCTGGAAGATGAGTTGTAGAATATCTCCATGGTCCAGATAAAATACAATGGCAGTTTGATCTAGTTTTGTACTGTGAGTGACACAATTAAGGGCAGGCTTGACAGATATGTAGGAGACAAAAATTTAGACTGAATAGTGATTGCACATGGAAATAAAGGAGAAGAAAAAGTCAAGGATAACCCTCAGGTTTTGTTTTGTTTTGTTTTGGCTTCCGTGGCTGAACAAAGAGTGAGACCATTGATCAAAGTGGAAAACAAAGGGAAAGCCTAGACTGGGGTGGAAATGGGAGAAATGATAGGGCAAGAGCATAATGAGCTCTATTTGTTCATGATAGAGTTTGAATTGTTTTTGAGATACCCAAGTTGAGATGACAACATCTCCAAAGTGAACCTGATGATAACTGTCTGACAGGGTGGTTATGTGGATTACAGGAGAGCGTGTCTATAAAATACAGTTCCTGTCACATAAAAGGCCCTCAACACAGGTGAGGAGACTACTGGAGTGTGACATGTGTGTGCACAGTTACGCTTGTGTGCTTGCATGTCAATAATCAAAATAATCCTCTTCATTTATGTTTAAACTCAGCCAATATAAAGCTATTATATGGAGGATAATTCTTGTGTTTCTTATTAACCTCTGAACTCCTAAGTAATTTAATTCCAAACACAAGATAGATGAGATTATATATAGCCAACTTGTGTTATGCTATTTTATCTCTGCATTCATTTGAGCCTATAAGTTCACAAAGTCAGGAAAAAAAATGGCCTCCTGGTTCTAAATAATTACAGCATTTTAACTTTAATTTAATTACAGTGCATTGAACAGTAGACCTTTTAAAACTATGTAGTGACTTGCCTCAGTGAGTTAGACTAATCAGTATACCTCATTATATTCAACACAAAAAAGGTTATATGTCTTCTGCTTTATAACACATTCCTTCAATGAGCTCCCACTGTGCTATCAAAACTGATGTTCAAGTGTTTGCAGAGCTAGATGGTTTTCCTTTAAAATAAAATTCCTCAAGTGTAAGGTTTTTCAGGAAAGAGCTAGGGAGAAAGAAAGTTGGTGAACTGAGAAACAAGCTCTGTCCTGGAAGCATCTAGACTCTGTAGGAGCCACCAAGCACTGACACCTTGTTTTTTTTTCCGACAGATGACATAAATATGATCAATGAAGAACATGAATGGAGAAATAATATTAGAAAACTCCAAATGAAAATAACATTTCAGTGAATGTTCAATTGATGTTCCCTTACTTTTCCACATCAAATATTTCTACACAAAGGGATATTAGGTGTATCTCCTTTTTAAAGACCGGGACCAGCACTTTGGGAGGCTAAGGCGGGCACATCATGAGGTCAGGAGATCGAGACCATCCTGGCTAACAGGGTGAAACCCCCGTCTCTACTAAAAATATAAAAAATTAGCTGGGCGTGGTGGCGGGCGCCCGTAGTCCCAACTACTCAGGAGCCTGAGGCAGGAGAATGGTGTGAACCTGGGAGGTAGAGCTTGCAGTGACCCGAGATCGTGCCACTGCACTCCAGTCTGGACAACAGAGCGAGACTCCGTCTCAAAACAAAACAAAACAAAACAAAACAAAAACACAAAAAACACAGAAGACCGGGACCAAATTTGTATTATGGGAACGTTGAGAAAGCTTTACTCAGCTAAATTAAGATTTTTAAGATTAAACAGATAGTTTTAAACTGATTGCCAAAAAACAGCAACAACAACAACAACAACAACAAAAACCGGTTTTGAGCTGTTCCTCAAATTCTCCATCTATCTAACTGATTAACTATACAAATATTGAATGGGGGTTGGGATGGGCAGAGGGTGAGAAGAGCTAGGGTTCAAGTTATTGAGTGAAATTTAAAGAAGATAAATTAGGTTAAGTAATTGGACAGTGAGAATGACTGGTTATATGATTTTCATCTTTACTGACTTAACTGTAGGATAGAATATGAAATATTTTGGGCAGTGAAAATGCAGGCTGTGACTTGAAAGATGGCCAAGACTTCAGACCCAAATGACTCCAGCCCACCTACAGGATGGTGCAAAATAAACCTGTAGTGTTTAAACGGATGACGTACCAGAGCAACTGGGTCATGAGTATCAAATAACAGGCCCATAATCCCCAGAATATTAAACAGCACTGTGGCTTTATTTACCAATGAATTGCAGGAGATGGTGAGGCATCTGTGGTTTGGATAAAAATACACCACTTCTTTTTTTCTTATCCTGCTTTTAATATCCCACATCCATTAGACTTGGTTTGAGTTTAGAGTTGCTCAAGGCTTCCAAAAGCTGCCGTAGTGGAAAAAAAATAGATTATACTTATGGAGCCACAGAGGTGGGATGGTGGTAAAACAGGCCCTGCACACTTCACAAAGAAAGCTCTCTGGCTTTCTGCTACTAGATATTTTCCACGGCCACCCCTTGAGGAGTCCTTCAATAACCAGATCTTGGAAACATTTTTTGCAGAATTACAAAAATTTGGAATGAGAATTGAGTTCGTCTCTTCTCTTTTACTTTCATCTGGCTTCCTACACCTAGTGGGTTTTCAGAATAACACACATAGTTAAAGAGAGCTTAGTGGGAAAAAAAAACCCATATTTTCCACATAGGGTTTGAGATCCCATATATTGGTAAGTATATATTTAAGTATGAGTGATATTCATTCATTTGATTCACCTCAATTTTCAATGTTTCACTTCCTGCCTTCTTTTTTCCTAGCTGTGCTCCCAAGCCAGGTAGAGAGACATTTCCAGAATCTCATCTCTTTCTTCCAGTCCTTGTTTTCCCCCAGCTCTCTTGAGCGGGCACTTCATTCTCTGGTGAGAAACAAAATAAATTTCTTTCTTTCTGAGTTCTCCAGCATTTTTTCTTGGTTCTGTATTATCCTTTAAGTAGTATTGTCTTTCCACTGACCATGTGTAAACATCTCTCTGAATTTCTTGCTGTCTTTGGACATTTTCTGTCAGCCTGGAACATTTTCCTATATTTAAGCCTTTTCTCCTTCATTCTTGCTGAGTCTAGTGGCCAGTTAATAGATTCCTTCTGGTTGATCTTGCACCCTTTCTAATTAGATCAGATCTTATTTCTGTTTCTGACAACAGTTTTCCTGTTGCTTGTCAGTTTCCATCAACACCCTTCTTTCCTCTTCCATGCACACACACGCGCGCGTCCACACGCGTACACACGCAGAGCAGTCAGCATCAGCCAGAGCATGCCCTGCCCTCAACCTGATATTTTTGAATTCCCAGGTTGAAGCTTTCATCCCCTGACCCTATTGCTCTTCATTCTGCCCTGGCATTTCTAGAACTATTTGGCATTTGATAATTTCTTACATGCACAATGAAACAAAAAGAATGTGTGGATGAAGTAGGCAGGGGTCCCACTGCTACCAATCTGGTGTGATTTGCATCTGCCCTGGAAAGCATGACCTGGTAGCTGAGAACGTGTGCTATTTGCACCAGGTGCAGCCAGAAGCATAGAGAACAGAAGTAAGAGATCTCACTCCAAGCAGCAGGGCACCTGTCAGGGATATAAATATTGCAACACCATAGTTCCTTGATGTTTATGATGGTTTTGAATTTTTGTGGCTGTCTTTATCAAGCCAGAGTGGCAATGACTTGTTAACACCATGTGAATATATGACGAGATAAAAAAGCTAAAATGAAATTTGTCATCCTGCACAAATATAACGACACTTCCATACCAAAGTGATGACTGTCTGTTTTTTAAAAAACACCCACACAAATAGAGATAGAAGTCATTTTCTCTTTTATTTTTTCTATTTCTCACCTTAAAAATGTTCTAGTTTATGTGACAGAGAGTTACTTGTTCCTATTCCAAATTTATAAATCAAGGCTCAAAGGATAAGTTTATATAACTGAAAAGAAAATTCTCCTTTTTAAGCCTGTGCCAAAGAAATAATGACATTTTTTCTGCCTCTAAAATAAAGATGTTTAAACATTGTGTAGTTGCATTATGTGCTTCAAGTGCTTACCCTGCTGGGAGATTTTATTTCTTATTTTAGGTATAGAATTATTTATTCTATGCCTAGTCTATTCTAGGTATAGAATATTCTATGGATAGAATAAGAAATAATATCCCCTCCTAATGTCTCCAGTATTTATACAGAAACTCTCAATTTCTTTTAAAAAAGTGCCTTAAAGGCCTTGGTGAATATTTCTTTGGTAAACATGAGCTCTGAACTGTGAGCCCCGAGACTGAAGAACTGTCCCCATTCAGGCACAGCTTCCTTTGCTCCTGTTTTGGGAACAGAGCACAGGTGCTGCTGAGGCAGGGCCAGGAAACTAGGAGATCAGCTCTCCTCAAGTGGTACTTTATTAAAGATACAGTGCATCTTAATCAATGGAACCTTGCCCTCAATCACTGGGTACCACATGGCACCTTTTGCAGAAAGAACAACCTATTGTCTGATTGTGAACACAGAATACAAAGGGATATCCAGTATTGCTCCTCTCCCATCCCAACTTGGTCTCCCTTTACTCCAAACAGAGTTGGCCTTCATGCAAGGAAAACTTGAAGTCCCTTCTGCCATGGTCTCACTCCTACTTCCACTTTTATCTCCTACCCCCACCCCAACAAGTACCCTTGATCCAACCTTTCAGGATCCCACAGAGTTAAATCCAGAGACAACATTTTTCTGTATACCCCATTTTAATGTGGAGTGACCAGCATCAGTGGCTCCTGGACATCTGTAACAATGACAGTCCATCTCTCACCAGCCCTATCTCCTCATGACGTACAACTTGGATGTTAAAAGTTTCCCTTTCCTCCAGGTGTGAGAATAAGAAGCAAATCACCGGGGAAGGGGAAGACAGAAACCATGATGTCACTGAAGGCATTAACTTTCATCCCAATAGCCATGAATGTGAGCTATTACTTTTAAAATTAAAAGTAATAATAAATCTATTTGTGCATTCGTGGGATCTTAGTTTCATAGGAAGCCTTTTCTGTGTGTCTGTTTTATTTTCATTTTTGACGGCTGCCTTTTCACCAGAAAGCTACATCCACTCCTTTGCTCGTAAAGAAGCGACAGAGTTACAAGAGACTAAATCATTAGTTAAAATCCCTACCATGAGTGATTTGCAGAATTGGGGTTAGAATTTAGAATCCCTGGTGTGTACGAAGTATTAGCCCAGGCAACCCTAATTTCAGACAATTCCCTTCATGGTTAGCTAAATTTTATGCTAATTCTCATGACATCTATTTTGTGAGCAGCTCAAGAATATAAGAAAAAGTCCTTGACCCACTTAATAAGCCCAACTAACTAATGCAAATAATGGTGGATGCCTTATAATTTGTCTTGTGTGGAACTGAATATTTCTAAGGCGAGTAACCAAATTCAACTGAACTTTGAGTCTTAACCACAGCTCAAAAGAATAGGTTGGATCCGCTGCTGGAAAAACTGGTTTTGGGCAAGATAGATTACCTGTGCCTTTGCCTGGGGAGCCACATAGAAGCAACAGTAGGTAGAATAAATGTATCTGAATGTGGTTAGTTGGTCTCTGTGGGTCTAGCAACCCTTCACATGGTCTGCAAGCAGTTTGATGGTTTCAGAGGAAATGCAAAGAAACGATTTATTCACACACATTACTGAATTTGAAAGAAACGATTCACGATTATATTCTGAAAGAATCTACTTATTCTACAAGGACCCCCATGACTCTTCCTGCAGGTTCGTTCAGTGAACAGAGTTATCTTGACTAACTCATTATTGCCTCATTTGCATATGGTTATTTACATTTGTTACTGTTCACATTTCATTGTTACTTTTCTAAGTGTTATATTCTTGATTTACAGAACTTATTCAGTAGGCTCAAAAGTTGTTAACTGAAGCATGAAAGTAGTGATGAAAATAGTAAAGCAAATACTACAACTTCGAACAACATTGTAAATATAAATAGTGAACAGGGTTTGGATGTGAATATGGAATGTGATTCTGCATATGCTGAGATAACTGAGTTTCTAAATATGATGAATTTTCACAAGCTGAAAAAAGTGCAAATAAGAACAATGGGTGTCTAAAAATCTGATTTTGTTGAACCAAGCTTTTGTTTTTTCTTAAGATTTCAGTATTTTATTGGATATGAAACTTTGTCAGATAGTAGCACGGAGCCATCAATTTTCAAATCATTTTAAAGTATACTCACCACACTAGGAAGTTTATCAATTTTTTTTCAGAACAATAATAAAATGATGCTTTCCAGCATTCAATGAATACATTTTCTTTTTGAAGGCTGAAAAAACATCATGCAGAACTGCTTTCCTTATAGAAAAAAAAAGCAAAATAAAACAGAAAACAAAAATCCTGTTCCAGTCACAGTATACTGACAAGCATATAAAATTTAATGACAATATTATGCTTGGAGAGAAAGTATTATGTGCTTCTGGAAAAATATTTTTATGAAAAGACACTGTTGGATGTCAACGGCATAGTATCAGGTATTTTGCTTTATAGTTACTTGACACTAGTGATATATGAATGTATGAATCAGCTCTTGTCTAATAAGCAAAAGATACACCAGAAAATAGAGCAAACATTTAATGAAATTTTCCACTGTACTCTGTACCTTACGTGTTCTATCTCCTTTAATCAGCCCCCAAATTCTATGAAGTAGGCACTATTCTTATCTCTACTTGACAGCTAAGAAAGTCATAGCTTGGAGGAGAAAGTTAGAAGTAGAAGTGAAATGCTTGATCACCAGGGCACCAACTCCAGAGCCTATGCAATCATATTCCACTGCTTATGGGGGAGAAAACTCAATGGCTTTTTGTTTGACTTATCACCAAAAAATGTGCTAAGGGGGCAAAAGTATTTAATCTGAATGACTTGCAAAGGTGCACTGGGATCAGTACTGATGAAAACTACAATTATAGAACGCATCTCAATTACTAAGTATACTTTTCCAGCTTGGGTTCCGTTGGAAGCAACCTCTGAGAAGAAAATTGGCATTCAGGCTATTAGTGAATGCTCTTGGGATCGATACCTATGACACAGAAGGGAAGAGACGGGCATGGGGCAGAGGGAGAAGCTGAACAGTGCCATTGAAGGCCTCACTGACTTCTTGGAGGGCCCTAGAGTAAGAATTGTTTTTGAAATTTTCCTGTGTTTGAGCAAAGAGGCTCCATCTTTACAGCCCTGTGAGATCATGCATTGGATGTGGAGGGCCCTTGGAAGGAGGTGTCACCTTCAGCAAGGCAGAGAACTGAAAGCTGAGGGTTATTTATCTTCCAACAGTGATCCTGGGAGGTGGATGAATAAATCATTCCCTGCAAAGGGGCATATCCTTAGACCATCATCCACAGTGCTCTAAGCAGAAAAGGGTGGTGGGGTGAGTTCTTTGCTTTTCTACTCTGGAATGTTCTGATTGTTGGGGAGAAAGTACATGAACTTCTAAGAAAATTTATAATGCTAATGGGCCTGTTAAAATTTTAGTTTCTATAGGTCATGTATATTGTGCAGCTCAGCTACATTCAATACCTAGGACAGTGCAATCTTCAGTGCTGATATACCATCTATTTTAGCTGTATAATATCAGGATTTTTCAAAAGCTACATTGAAATAGAAAGGATATAATTACTAACAATTGGTGTTCTTTCTAATTAAAAATGTTTGGTTTTTACTCAGTGCTAAAACACCCAGTGAGGTGTGATTTGGTACACTGCGTATGTATCCATAAACTACAACAGAAAATGAAATATGCAACCAAAGATGGAATTTAAAATTCATTTGATGGCCGGGTGCGGTGGCTCATGCCTGTAATCCCAGCACTTTGGGAGGCTGAGGCAGGTGGATTACGAGGTCAGGAGATCGAGACCATCCTGGCTAATACTGTGAAACCCTGTCTCTATTAAAAATACAAAAAAATTAGCAGGGCAGGGTGGCAGGCGCCTGTAGTCCCAGCTACTTGGGAGGCTGAGGCAGGAGAATGGTGTGAACCCAGGAGGCAGAGGTTGCAGTGAGCTGAGATCGCGCCACCACAATCCAGCCTGGGCAACAGAGTGAGACTCCATCTCAAATAAATAAATAAATAAATAAATAAATAAATAAATATTATTTCCAACTTGAAATATTCAACCTTCAGTTTTTTAGAGTATTATGCTTTGAGAAAAGCAGTCTATGGTAAAATAAATATATAAATAAATAACTCTGTAATTTCTGGATCCATGTTTTACCTGAATTTGTGGAACTATTTGAGTTTAAACAGCCCATATTTGTGAACACAGATTATCCAGCTTAATAAAAATAAAGTGTAAGGAAGGAAACTTACTGAGAATATAAAAGTGGGCCAATGGCTGAAGATCTCTGACGTGACACGGAAGGCACAAATACTGGAAGAAGAATTCCAAGAGTGTTCACTCACGGATGAAAAATGATTATCCTCATTATTCTTAATTTTGAAATATTGCGTTTAGTCAAATGTCTAATTATAAAAAACATTTTTAAACGTAATTAAAATGAATAGCCTGCCAACGTGTTCAAAGTTAGTTGAAGGAATCTGTAGACACAGAATTGCTGAGAAGTCCAATGTAATGGAAAGAAGACTGGATGTTGGGTTATAGTTCTGATTCTTCTACTGTAGGGCTCTGTGACTTGGCCTCATCCTTTACTTCTCTGGAAATCGGTATTGCATCTTTAAAATATAAGAGTTTGTTTACTTCAGTTTCTCAACTTCAGCAATATTGACATTTAGGGCCAGCTAATTCTTTCTTGCAGGGAGGAGGCTGTCTTGTGCATTGTAGGATATTTGGCTGCATCCTGGCCTCTACCTACTAGTCAGTCACACCCATCCCTCCCTCCCCGCATCATGAAGACCAAAAGTATATTTAGGCATTGCCAAATATTCTCCAGGGGCAAAATTACCCCCAGTTGAGAATCACTGGTTTAGATATTTCCAAGGTGAAATCAGCTTTAAATTTCTATGAATTTTATGAACTTTTCCTGACAAGAATGGTTTGTAACTTTAGGAAGCCAGGACTTGATGATTTGGGAAATTCTCAATCTTTCCAGATGGCAGATGATGCTAAAATGAAGAAATTGCTTCTGAAAGCACAGCGTGGAGAAAAAGCCAAGGATGTGACTGCAAAACATTTTACTGAAACCTTTTACTGAAACTCTGAAAGATCAAAATGTCAGAGTACTCAGTAACAGGAAGTTAAGGGTCATAGATGGTCTCAATCAAACCAGAGGGCCCTAGGAACTGTAAGGGCAGTGTCTCAGCTGTCTCAGCAGAAGCCAAAAATAGAAAAGAGATTATCCAGGAAATTTTGTGGATGAAACCTTTGTCTAAAAGAGTGATCACCCATGAAATTCATGCATATAAGGTTCTTGTGAATTTTATGGCAGCAGAAACACTGCTGGGTTGGACTGAAAGCACAGAAATTACAAAGGCTCTCAGACCCAACCTTCTCCGAACAGGAAACAGGCTGATAAAACTACTCAGCTGAAGTTGCATGCTACCATTTTCATGAAAAAGGAAGAACAAATCTGAGGACAGAACCAAGAGCACAGAGGATGAAGCCTGGAGCACAGAGGTTGGAGCTGAGAACCACAGAACACTTGACATCAAAAGAAGTTTGCGCAGTTGGATTTCAAAACTGCTTTGCATGGTTGACCACTTTTTAATTTCAATTTTACTGATTTCTGAATGTCAATGTGTGACCAGTTATCTTATGCCTATCATACCACTGAATGTTGGTAGCAGATAACTTGTTTCTTATTTTCTTTGCTCCACTGATGGGGAGAAATTGTGGTCAGGGGCCTCCACTGCAATTGGTTTAGGTGACTGAGACAAGGAGACTTTGGACTTTTGAGGTGATGAGATTTAGATGAGATTTCGGACTTTGAATTGATATCACAATGGGATGAGACCTTGGAAACCTTGAGCTAGTGTGAATGTATTTTGCATTTGAGAGTGATGTGAATCTTTTGGCGTGGAAGGGTGGACAGTGACAGGCAGAATTTCCCGAATCCCCCTCATAACACCAGTGTGTTCCATCCCAATCTCCAGAAGCTATGACTATGATGAGACATTACTTTCATGACTATGCTGTGATATATAGCACAGTTAACTTTAGGATATGGGATCATCCAAGTGGGCCTGATTTCATCACACAAGCCCTTAAAACAAAAGAAAAAAGGCAGAATACCCAATGCACAGGGAAGATTCCATGCATCATTGCTTGTTTGAAGGTGGAGGGAGCCACCTGAGAAAGGATGTTTAAGGATCTGTGAGAGGTTCCAGCCAGCAGAGAAATGAGGATCTCAGCCTTACAACTCACAAAGGAGCTGGATTCTGTCAGCTTGAATGAGCTTGGAAGTGGATTTCTTCCCGGAGCCTACATATGAGGACTCAGTCTGTCTGACACATTGATCTCAGTCTTGTTGAGCCTTTCTGGACTTCTGACTTACAGAACTGTGAGCTAATATGTGTGTGTTCTTTCAAAGTAAGTTTGTGGTAATTTGCTGTGCAACAATGGAAAATGAACATATATGGTAAATGTAAAGGAACTGCTGAAGAGTACCATTTAAAGAAAATAATAATAATATCATATTAGAAGATGACAATGAACAACCAGAAATTATTTTCTGGAACTTAAAACATGAATTTTCAAATAAACAATTTAGGGAAATTGAAATAGACCATGATCAAATATAAAATTGTGGCCTATATTATCAAAAGTGATATCCTCAAGTAAAGATAAATGAATGGAAATAGTGAAAGAAATGCAAACAAAAAGAGCAGGAGTTTGCAATCTATGTATAAAACTAAATAGAAGTAGGACAGAAGTACTAAATGAGGCAAAAAGGACACTTATAATGTTAAAGTCAGTAATGCCCAGTAAAATGAACCAATTGCTAATATCCATACATGAAATATAGCAGCAACCTTTACAAAGCAGAAACTATATGAGATAAAAGGAGAAATAATAGACACACACCAAAAATTGGAGACTTAAAAATGTGTCTCCAGGAAGGGAACATCACACACCGGGGCCTATTGTGGGGAGGGGGGAAGGGGTAGGGATAGCATTAGGAGATATACCTAATGTAAATGACGAGTTAATGGGTGCAGCACATCAACATGGCACATGTATACATATGTAACAAACCTGCACGTTGTGCACATGTACCCTAGAACTTAAAGTATAATAATAAAAAAAATGTGTCTCTCAGTCCTAGATAGATCAAGTAGTCAAAAATTAGTAAGGATCTAAAGAAATAAACTACATAATCAACCGGTGTGTATTCTGGATGTTAAAAAGAAAAAACTACATAATGAAGCTACAAAGAAAACAAAATTTCAAAACTGAAACAATACAAACATAATTATCTGATCACAATTCAATAAAAGTAAATAACATAATAAAATCACCCTCCTCCCTTGAAATGTAAACAACTGTAACTCTTACATCAAAGAGAAAAACAGAATTAAATTACAGAATTTCTAGAAAATAGTATTAATGAAAAGATGATACGTAAGAATTTTTGAGCATAGTTAAATAGAGGCAAATTCATAATACTAAATAATTATAACAAAAATGAAAAATAAAAGTAGGCCAGGCGCGGTGGCTCACGCCTGTAATCCCAGCACTTTGGGAGGCCAAGGTGGGCGGATCATGAGGTCAGGAGATTGAGACCATCCTGGCTAACATGGTGAAACCCCGTCTCTACTAAAAAAAAAAAATACAAAAAATTAGCTGGGCGTGGTGGTGGGTGCCTGTAGTCCCAGCTACTTGGGAGGCTGAGGCAGGAGAATGGCATGAACCCGGGAGGCGGAGTTTGCAGTGAGCAGAGACCGTGCACCACTGCACTCCTGCCTGGGCAACAGAGTGAGACTCCGTCTCAAAAATAAAAAAGAAAAAGAAAAGTAAGTGAATTTAATGTCCACTTTAATGAACTAGCAAAGAACAACAAGGGAGAGTGAAAGGCAGCAGAAGGAAGTGGTTTTAATAGTAAATATAATGGTAGATGTTAATGAGTCAGAAAAGAGAAAATCAGTATAAAGCAACAAATCACCTGGTTCATTTAAAAAAATCGAAAAAGCTATAAACTATTAGCTGTACTAAAATAACGGAAAAAGGAAAAACAACAAAGGAAAGTTCGGAAAGTGCAAAATAAAAAATGGCAACGGAATGAAAGCTATGAAATCACAAGTAGAAAGAAAGAAGGGAAGAGATAGAAAAACATGAGAAATTATGTGTATAATTCTATGTGAATACTTTTTAAAATTAAATGAATTGAATAGTAGTAAAATATAATCTACCTCAAACAACTCTAGTAGAGACAGAAATTCTGGAAAAATAGTTTTCTTAGGGAAAAAATATGTAACATTATAAAAGAACTCAACCATAAAAAACACCAGGCAAAGTGGTTTCAGAGAAAAAATTCTACCAAATCTTTATAGAAGAGGTAATACTAGTATTACTAAAAATCTTGTTGAATATACAGAAAAAAGAAAATCCTCCAAACTTTTTAAGAGACATGTACCTATATATTAACACCTGATAAACAATGAACAAAAAAGAAAACCATACACTAATATTTTAGATGAGGATTAATGCAAAAATCTTTTAAAACCTAAACAGATAGATTCCAATAATACATTAAAAACTGCATACATCAGTGTCAAATGGGGTTGATTTCAAGAATGTGAGAATGCTTCAATATTAGCAAATCAATAAACAATCTATAAACAAAATGTTAAAAATGTAACCAATTCATATTAACATATCCTGGAAAAAAAAAAAAAGAATCATTTCCAGAGGTGCCTAAAAGACATTTCAAAAAATTCAACACCCATTCCTGATAAGGTCAATAAATAGACCAGGAATCATAGATACTTTTAGAGTACAATACATATACATATGCATAACTTCCAAATCTGACTCTTATTAATACTTAATGGGAAAACATTAGCAGCATTCTTGTTAAAGCAAGATAAGAATGCCTAATAAGCAAATGCTATTTAACATAGTTTTAGAAGTATGAGCCAAAGAAATTAGATGAGAAGGAAATTAGCTGCACAAGAATTAGAAAGAAAGACTTCTAAAATTTTATATC
Organism: Rhinopithecus bieti; assembly: GCF_001698545.2. Classification (NCBI taxonomy): domain Eukaryota; kingdom Metazoa; phylum Chordata; class Mammalia; order Primates; family Cercopithecidae; genus Rhinopithecus; species Rhinopithecus bieti. The sequence continues at coordinate 749,471 of NW_016806560.1, forward strand.
TAGGCTGGGTGCAGTGGCTCACACCTCTAATCCCAGCACTTTGGGAGGCAGAGGCCAGCAGATTACTTGAGACTAGGAGTTCAAGACCATCCTGGGCAAAATAGCAAAACTCCATCACTGCTAAATATACACAAAATAGCCTGTAATCCCAGCTACTCGGGAGACTGAGGTGGGAGGATCACTTGAGCCTGGGAGGCAGAGGCTGCAGTGACCCAAGATTGAGTCACTGTACTCCAGCCTGGGTGACAGAAACTCTATCTCAAAATAATAATAATAATAATTTAAAAATAAAACTGGAAAACTCAAGAGAATACTAGGGAAACTATTTCAAACAAAAGAATGCAGTAAAAAATATCAGGGTATAAAATTAATACAAAGAAATCAATACAGCTTTGTATATCTAAAAGTTAAATGATGCAATGAAAGAAAAGACCCAATTAAAATTGCAACAGACAAAATGAAATACCTATTCACAAACTTAACAGGAAATGTGAAAAAGCTAAATAAATAATAAAAAAAACCCTGAAATATCCCTGCAAGGCTCCACGTTAGATCTAAACAAGTAGAAAAATCTATAATGTTCATAAATAAGAAGACTCAATGTCATGAAGACAATTCTTTCTAGAGATTTTATCAATTTAACACAATTCCAATACAAGTACTAAGAAATTTTTTAAACTGGTGCTCCCCAAGTTTATTTTAAATTTCATGTAGAAAAGTAAATACACAAAAATAGAGAATTCTGAAAAAGAAGAGTATTGGTGGTGGGGATGATGACCAGTCCTATCAGATAGTTACATAGACAGAGACCAGTCCTATCAGATAGTTACATAGACAGATACTAGAAATTGTTTATGTGAGTATGCCATGAGTGCATGAATAGATAAGTGAAACATAGCACAAAATTGATTCCAATGCACATAGACATTTGGTATATGATAAAAAAGGTATCTCATATCTGTAGGAAAAGTTGGACTTCTTAATGAATGGTGTTGAGACATTTGAAGAAAGATACAATTAAATCTGCACTTCACTTCATCTACCAGCATAAACTCCAAATTGTTGAAGATCTGTATGTAAAAACTGAAAGCATTCAATCCTGAGAGTAGACATGGATAACTCCTTTATACATTAGAAATAAGACCTTACTAACTATGACTCAAAATTCATAAGCAATTTAAAATAATTAAGTTCAGTTATACAAAAAATCCTTTGCTGAAAAAAATCACCATATACAAAATCAAAATATGAATTTAAAATATTAGAAATTTAGATTAGAAAAGATTGTTACCACTAAAATACAAGCAGCTACTAAAATTGAGGAAAATGCCACCAATAACCCAACAGAAAAATGAACAAAGCATATAAACAAGTAACTCACAGAAGAAAAATGGTATTTAAACATAAGAAGATCCTCAATCTCACTCATAAGATAAATAAAAATTAAATGAAATTATCATTTCTCATGTTAGTTTGATGAAAATCTAAAGATTTGGAAGTAGAGAATTTTGGCAAGTCTGTGGGGGAAATAGTCACATTCATATTTTTGGTAGAAATGCAGTGTTGTACAAACCCAATTGAAGGGCATTTGGCAATATCTTTAAAATTATATATGCATTTATCCTTTTATAGCAATCTCACTTCTAAGAATCTAGCCTAAAATACACTGGAAAAATATGAAATAACTTATGCTCTAGATTATTCACTGTGACATTTTTTTAGAATTGTAGAAGTTTGAAGTCAACCTCAATGTCCATCAATTTGAGACTGGTTGAATAACATATGGTACATTCATATAATATAATATTGTGCAGCTATAAAAAATGAGAAAGGCTTTTATACACTCATGTGGAGAACCAGAATGTATTTCTAAGTGAAAAGAGCTAAGTACAGAAAAATATATATGATATTATACCTTTTGTGTAAGATAAGGGGTTAAACATATAAATGTAGATGTAATTAGTATATTTGAAAAAAAGAAACATTAAAGAACAAACTGAAGGCCGGGCGCGGTGGCTCAAGCCTGTAATCCCAGCACTTTGGGAGGCCAAGACGGGTGGATCACGAGGTCAGGAGATCGAGACCATCCTGGCTAACCCGGTGAAACCCTTTCTCTACTAAAAAAAAAAAAAAAAAAAAAAAACTAGCCAGGCGAGGTGGCGGGCACCTGTAGTCCCAGCTACTTGGGAGGCTGAGGCAGGAGAACGGCGTAAACCCGGGAGATGGAGCTTGCAGTGAGCTGAGATCCGGCCACTGCACTCCAGCCTGGGTGACAGAGCGAGACTCTGTCTCAAAAAAAAAAAAAAAAAAAAAAAAAAAAGAACAAACTGAAAATGAAAATGAATATAGTCGTTACCTAAGCAGGAGGCCAGAGAGGACAGTGACAGAAATGTGGCTTCTCTGAATATTGGTTGGTTATATAACTTTGACTTTAGAATAATGTAAATGTTTTACATACTTAAAAATTTAAATAGATTCAAAAAAAGAAAGCAATTCTTAAAGATTGTTTAAAAAAAGTATAAACATCTGTTACTGACAGAGATACAGAAAGAATATTTTCTTACACATTAGTGGTGTGAATTAAAACATTTTTTAAAGCAACTTGCCTGGCAATATCTATTAAAATGGAATGTAGTATGTGTGTGTGTGTGTGTCTATTAAAATGGAATGTAGCGTGTGCTTGTGCATGTGCATGTGCCTGTATATGTGTGTGTGTGTTTGTGTATGTGTGTTGAACAATCCCATTCCTGGGACTCTATAACAGAGAAATAAAGGATATATGAACATCAGCACTGATTGCAGCAAAAACCTGGAGGTGAAGTTCTAGGATTTTATGGCAATGGTTGACAAATTCACAGGGTGTCCATACTATAAAGTACTACATAGCCATAAAAAGAATGAGTTGGAACTCTACTGGTAGACTTAGAGAAATTTCTGTAAATACTTTTAAATAAGAAAGACAAGATACAGAAAAGTAGGCATAGGATAAATCTTATGTTTTATGTGTATGTATTTATGCATATTTGTGTGTATGTGTGTGTGTTGTTATATAATCATAAAGAAAATATGGCTGACAATACTGAACACTGTCAATAGAAATTAACGATGGAGTTGGGACAAATGTGAAGTCATGGGAAGGCCAATCAAAAAATAGAAGGAACAAAACTGCTTTAAAACAAATGAAAACACACACACTCGCTCTCTCACTCACACACACAGAGTCTGATTGCATTTCACTTTTCTGTATAATTATATATATATATGTGTGTGTGTGTATATATATAGCCTATATAACAAAACAGGTTAACAGGTAAGAAAAGGAAGACATACAGTTATAATCTTAAATATGGTATGAATAATTAACATGGGCTCAAAGCTGTTTAGAGAAAAGAGTGTGAGAAGAAGAAAAAAGGAGAAAGGATCAGGACTGGAAGACTGGAAGAAGCTGGAAAAAGAAAGATCTGGAAGAGTGTGAATGTAGGAGGCTTGAAGAACCAGTGCTCCACAGGAAAAATATAAGCTTCATGTCACAATGTATGGCCGAGAGACTTGTTAACATCCTCTCTCAGCTGTGGCTTCCTCTATGAAGCCTTTCCTCTTGACCCAAGCAAAAATAATCTCTTTCTTCTTAATATCACCTGTAATCTACTGTGAACTTGCAAACATCCCACTGGCTGTAATCATGTATGTGTGTTTTCTCTCCTTTGATCTCCTTGTCATCTTTGTTATTACGATTTGGTAAGCTCTGCATGTATCTCCATGTATGCATCTAGAAGTCACTATATAATATTTACTAAATGAATTGATAAGGTTAGAACCTAAGTCTTCTTTCTTTAAGGCCACTCTGCTGCCATAAAGGGAGTTCGCAAATTAAAGAGTGGAGATTCTATTGGAAGGTTCTGAAACACTTATTTGCAATATCCCAAAAGAGTAGAGATACTCTCCTGGGAAGTAAATAATGGAATTATGGCAGCAGGTTGGGAGATAGGTGAGGGGCAAATAGAATGAGATCGGCTTTCTTTCCAGTTCTTTAGTCTGTATAGCTGTGAAGCTCTATATAAATTGACATAGCATTAGCATAATTAAACTGTCCATTCTCCTACTTGGGCAACTAAGATTGGGAGAAGGAGCTAGAGTGTGTTATCTTTGGTTACTGAATTTGTAAGCTTGGAAATTGGAAGTTTAAGAAATTGGGACAAAGTCAGTTTCTTTCACCTTAGAGTCCCAAGAGAAGATCTGTGCTGTAGACCACCTCCACATGAAGAAAACAAAGACCTGAGCTCTAGGAAGCTTGAAATCTCCCTTTTCTGCTCTCCACCTTTTGACTTTGCTTGGTTTCCCCATCCTTAGTTTAAATCACACGTCTATGTTATACATCCTCTCTCCTTCAGAGTAAGAGCACACACTTAGCACCCGGCCAAAGCTTTTCCATCATCACTATTTTATTCTCCTCATTCCTTATTGAAGCCACCAGCTTTGGGGCTTAAATTGCTTATGTCTGGTTTTAATTCATTTAAAAAATACTAAATCTATTCACCAGTGTTGAGTTATAGGAACAGAGCAATAAAGTGTGTGCCTTTCTATTTCAGGCATCTAGGTGCATAAATATCTCTAAGCAATAAAATCTTTGAATTTCATCCTTTTTACATGGTAAATTCCCTATGTGAGGTTGAAAGGCTAAGAAAAATGTTATGTTTTAATAATACAGTATTACTTAACCATTTCAATCACTTCAACCACATATTATTACAATGTATGAATTTCTTTCCTGAGTATTTCTTTGCTTATGCATGTGGTTTTGAAAACAGGAAGAAATCTTCAATCCTAAAAATAGAATAGTAGGCCGGGCGCGGTGGCTCAAGCCTGTAATCCCAGCACTTTGGGAGACCGAGACGGGCGGATCACGAGGTCAGGAGATCGAGACCATCCTGGCTAACACGGTGAAACCCCGTCTCTACTAAAATACAAAAAACTAGCCGGGCGAGGTGGCGGGCGCCTGTAGTCCCAGCTACTCCGGAGGCTGAGGCAGGAGAATGGCGTGAACCCGGGAGGCAGAGCTTGCAGTGAGCTGAGAACCGGCCACTGCACTCCAGCCCGGGCGAAAGAGCAAGACTCCGTCTCCAAAAAAAAAAAAAAAAAAAAAAAAAAAAAAAAAAAAAAAAAAATAGAATAGTAATGAAGGTAGTCCTATATAAGAGCTATCTTGAAATAAACCATATGAACAAGAGCTCATTCTTTTGAAAAACATCTTTTGCAGGCATGGTTGGAGGATTTAAGGTACTTCCCTTCCCTTAAATAAAGTTCATATAAGATACTGCAAATAAGGGCTGGCAAGCCATTCTTATGGCCTAAGACTGCCATAAGCAATCAATTGTGTATTATAGGTAAAATTTATTTCATCTATTATTTGGATTGGAGCTCAGTATAAATTTTAATTTGGCCCCACTCTGGTATAGTTTCAAGGCCTATTATTAGATAGATCATTCTCTCTTATTTAGAAATGTTTTATGTAACAATTTTCCAAAATAGTTTTTAATAAATTATCTCTCTGACAGGTTTTTCTCACCAAGACAATTAATTTTATATTTTCCCCATCATTAAATATTTTAAATATGCAAGTCTGCTGGCATTTAATACTGCCTATCACAGTAGTGCCAAAAAATCCTGTAGAATCTTGTTTTTAGAGACTTTGTTCACAGGCTTTCTTAACAAGGTGTAATTTGCATAAAATAAGCTTAAATTGATTACATATTTCTGATAAGACTTTCTATTTCACAAGACTGGGTTTGGGAGAAGGCATCTGTGTGTCACCACTGGCTGGCGTTCCTCCCTCTGGTAAAATGGCTGTCTGCCACCTTGAGCCCAGAACAATGCATTGAAGTCATCAAATAATTTGTCAATGTTCCTTTTAACACTGTAGTCATACATTCCATGATTATTAAACTTGTACTTACCTGATTAGCAAACTCCAACCAAAAAAAGATAAGCAACCAAAACAAAACAAATACAAAAAAAAAAAAAGAAAGAAAACAAAAGAAAAGAAAAGTTTTATGATTAATCCTCCATATCCTAGGCTTCATGGTAGTGACACTAGAAGTGTACAAGATATGATCATGAGAAATGTTTGTTTGGCTGTTTGGGGGTAAATTACAATGGAAGTTATTTATTCAGCAACCAAGAGTCAGTTCAAAGTTCTAAAGCTCACAAAAACTTAAATGCATTTCCTCTACCTGCTCAGAAAATCACACACATTCCTTTCCTTCAATAATATTTAAATATTGTGTGTCTACTAGTAACAGCACTAGATGCTTGACCAGAGAGGCGGAAGAGAAACAAAATAAAATCTGTTTCTGCTAAGAACCTATTGTATACCAGAGGAGACACGCATTAACAACGTAATCACAGGGTCAATGTAAAATTACAAATTGAGACACAATGCAAAACAAAAAAAGTTGCAAACTCACCTAAGACAGTTTGGTAGTTCACAATGATAAGGTGATTTACGGTAGATAAAAGTGGGCTTCAATAATTAAGGTTGGAGAGGTTTGCAGTTCTCCACACTTACCTTCTCACCGCCAGATGTCAGTTACAGTGACAGTAAGCCTCAGATGGAATTCTGTCACACAAATGATTATCAGCTGACTGGCATCCAAAAAGAAAAAAAAAAAAAGAGCATCCATATAACCTGGTCTGTAAACTTGATGAAGTCCCAGCCTTCAGCTGTTAAATGTAGGCAGTGTGACTCAGATGCCATAGGAGTCACTGGGGATCTTGTCAAAATGTGGTCTGTCTGGAATGGGGCCTGAGAGTTGACATTTCTGGCCACCTCCCAGGTATTGCTGATGCTAGTGTCTCTACACTACACTTTGAGCAGCAAGGCTTTTAAATTTTATTTTTTTATTTATTTATTTTTGAGACAGAGTCTCGCTTTATGCCCCAGGCTAGAGTGCAGTGGCGTGATCTTGGCTCACTGCAACTTCCATCTCCCAGGTTCCAGTGATTCTCTTGCCTCAGCCTCCCAAATAGCTGAAATTACAGGTGCGTACCACCACGCCCGCTAATTTTTGAATTTTTAGTAGAGACAGGGTTTCACCATGTTAGCCATGCTTGTCTCGAACTCCTGACCTCAGGGGATTCGCCCGGCTTGGCCTCCCAAAGTTCTGGGATTATAGGCATGAGCCACTGCGCCTGGCAGCAAGGCTTTTAAATGCTCTGACAAAGCACATGACACAAAAGATTCACTTGAAATTAATGTGATAATATTCAGACACCAGGATTCAGGTATCAGCATCCTCTTTAAGCTTCTGCACTCAGAACCAGATGGACTTCTAAACCTAAGGCAGCCTTCTGAAGAGTTCATGCTGCTGGCCTTGCTCAATTCTTTATTTTGTTTCTGTGAAGGCAAGAGAACTTGTACAAGATTTCTAGCCAGTCCACACTGTTTAAAATGCCACTCATTAAGTTAATGAAACATTATTTTAAAACTATAAAAGTATGATTAATATTTTAATAATATTTTTTAAATGCTGATTATTAAACCCTCTGGTGGAATAGAGATAGAGATCATTGAAGACTTTGTGTCGATGCTTTGAGTGTAGATTTTCTATTAGTTTTCAAATGCTCACTAATCATGTCTTGAGTGTGTATTTTCGATTAAGGCCCTTCTACTATGAATTAAACATCTCCAAGATGCAGATCAAGACAAACATCACTCTATGTATGTTGAAGTATTTACAAGTATTTACAGACAACATAAATTGCCTATAACCTGCCCTCTGAGCATGCCTAAATTAAAGGAACATGGCGCAGATGGGAGTTGCTTCCCTGGGGAAGAGCTGAAATCTGCAGGATGAGGAATGTGCCTTGGAGGTGAGAGCATTCCAGTCAAAGGGAACAGCACATGCAAAACAGGTGCTCTTGTAACAGGGCAGAGCCACTGCCTTACAGCTTACCACCGTCACATAATTATGTAGGTCACAGCAAGTCTCCCATGGCGGACAAAATACACGGCCCTCTGTTCTTCTTTCCCTTGGGGCATAGAGTCTCGGTCCTAGAATATGGTTGGCAGCTGCGGAGTCACAGTTCCCTCTGTGATTAAGCTGCAAAACTGACCTTCCTAATCATTTAGTTTTGTTCTCTGCCTGACTGACTGTGCCCCAGTTCACACTTGGACAGACAGACAGTCATTACCCCTGTGGCCATTAAGGAATTGCCTACAGCTTCTGGGAGAGAAATTCATTGAGTCAGCTAAGCATGTCATCTGTTAGCAATACAAAATTTTGCATTTGGTTCAAGAGGTGCTTTTGTGGCTCATTGAAATTCGTACCATTCGAGACAAAATCTGTTGATGGATGACAGTTATTTTGGTGTATCCATAAAAACAGTACTGTTTAGTGACAACAGCATGAACACAGTTTCAAATGAATGAATTTTTAATATGGAGGAACTGCTATTATATAAGATTTGTCCTTAAAGTGAGACGTTATTAGTATTTTATACCATACTTTTCTGATTTAATTCAAGTTAGTTCAAAATGTGATCACACGTAATACACAAGTGTTTGTTCTTTATATATGTTTCTTAGAACCCATTGTCAATATGGTATGCTCTTTGAATTTTTCTTCTTGGATGCATATTTTGCTGAACTATGCCCATAGTCGATCACTTTTATCTCCTGACGGTCCCCTCTTCCCATCCCATCTTACTAAAGATGAGTGCTTCATGCATTAGGAAAAGGAGGGGGCAGGAAAAGGGATATAGATCAGCTTCTGTGGTAATGTTAAAGGTTTAGTTTGTTTGTAAAATTAGCAAGCCTGTTTGAGGATGCAAGTGCATCACCTTCAGAATTATATTTAACCTCAAGAAGCAAAAGCAAAAGAAATATATACATACTTATATACACACACACATAATATTCATCTCCACCTTAATGAAGATAAATATCCAGGTTAGGGTTATTGGAGATAAGGGTGGGAAGAGCTCTTACATACATGCACCTTATCTCCACAAGTCAAGTCTAGATTGCACTGCGGGTTACAGCATACCTTACAGTAACTTTAGTTTTTCAGAAATTGACTCACCTTTGACTGTGTGAGGATTTATTGGCTTAGGTGATAAGCCCTTTAATAATGAAGAAAAGGTTTGATTGGTTTAACTGCTAACTCTACTGTTGGCTTTGGGGTCCGTTTAAACCAAGAGGTGCCTGGAGGAGTGAAATGCCTGTGTACGTGTGTTCCATTATCTGCCCCGTCATCTCACGAGGCTACTCTGTTATCTCCATGGTGTCTACCAGGCTTATTCAGAACTGGTACCGGCTAGAAATAGAAATAGCTTCAAAAATGTTTAGATAAATTCATGGATGGGTCATGTAATTAATTATTAAGGGAGGCTGGCATGGTTTGTGTTACCTTGCTGGTCTTTTTGTGGTTGAGTTCAGAGGCAATAAGCAGGCTCTCCTGCCAAATTGCTATCACAGACAAAAACGGGGACTGCAAAGACTGACCTGATGAATGAACATTTTTATGACCTTTTATATCACCTCCTATTTTAAGAAAGGGAGCAAAACATAATATCTTGAGGAGATTTACTTAAGCAGTTTAAACTAAGTTGGATGGGAGGAATGGTCTATCACTACTGAGCCAGGAAAGATATGGTCTTAAAAGCCAGGGCTGGCTGGGTGCGGTGGCTCATGCCTGTAATCCCAACACTTTGGGAGACCGAGGCAGGTGGATCACAAGGTCAGAAGATCGAGACCATCCTAGCTAACATGGTGAAATCTTGTCTCTACTAAAAATACAAAAAAATTAGTCAGGCGTGGTGGCGGGCGCCTATAGTCCCAGCTACTCTGGAGGCTGAGGCAGGAGAATGGCGTGAACCCGGGAGGTGGAGCTTGCAGTGAGCCGAGATCGCGCCACTGAACTCCAGCCTGGGCAACAGAGCAAGACTCCATCTCAAAAACAAACAAACAAAAAAAAGCCAGGGCTGCCAAAATTGCCAAGTTGAAAATACAGCATTAGTCAAAAATGTAATTCTGCAATATTGAAGAGATTTGCTGGGTATGCAACTATTTTATAGTCAAAACCTAAAAGTAATTGTGAAGTTGTCTGAGGAGTGGATGCTAGTTCATTACTCCATTCTACTTTTAGATATATTTGACATTTTCCATAATAAAAATGTTAAAGTGATTGTTAGTAATGGCATCATGGAATAAGAGGGACTATGAAAAGTGGATGTTGGTGGTACCAATTAGTAGCTAAACCTGTTATCATTTACTCATATTTAGCACTCAACCAGTCAATGGGCCAAGAGTCAAAATAAACTTGAAAAGTTGGCATCACAGTTTCCAGGGCTATCATGGGTTGTCCAAGCAGGGTTGGCAAGAGCAGTTTGCTCAGGCTGCCCAGAATGGGTTACTGCCAAGAACAGGAAAAAGTTGAGAGGCAAGAGAAATCCTCTGGCTGCCTAATATGGGCACAGTCCCTGGTAGGACTCAGGTTAGAGGTTGGGAGCCTGGTTGGTATCAAAGGAAAAACAAGAGAGAAAGGACTAAGAGTAATGAGGGAGGGAAGGGGTTAGATCAAAATAAGCAGAGATTACAAGGCCAATCCCCAGGTTCTCTCTCCCATGCTGGAGCTTAGCACTTTGTATTGAAGTGATCTGGTTTGGATGTGTGTCCCCTCCAAATCTCATGTTGAACTGTGATTCCCAATGTTGGAGGTGGGGCCTGGTGGGAGATGATTGGATCATGAGGTAGATCCCTCATGAATGATTTATCACCATCCCTTCGCTGATAAGTGAGTTCTGGCTCAGTTAGAGTTGAAAAAGCTTGTTTAAAAGAGTCTGGGTCCTCTCCTCTCTCTTACTCCCTCTCTTTCCATGTGATACATGTGCTCACCCTTTAACTCTCACTATGATTGGAAGCTTCCTGTGGCCTCACCAGAAATACAGGCACCATGCTTCCTGTACAGCCTCCAGAACCATAAGCCAAAATAACCTCTTTCCTTTATCAATTACCCAGCCTCAGGTACTCCTTTGTAGCAATGCATAAATAGACTAACACATGGAATTTCCTCATTATATGAGAAGCAATAAAGCCTGCATGGAATCAAGAGCTACCTGCCCAACCACACCAAGTCTAAAAGGAATTTTTCCCCACTTTGGAATCATAGATTTTGCATAGACTTTAACTCTCTCCAATTCTCCCAGTCTGAACATCACTGGAGATTTTAAAGAGATGATGGAGTAAGGGCAAAGTACATTTTTTCAATGAATCCTAGTTCTTCTCAAAGCTCAGCACAAATTCAAGAGGTTAGCTAAAAGGAAGAGTTCCCACCTTTTGTAATCAGTCTCCCTCCAGTTCTCAGTGTTAGCCTCTCTGGTGTAAGAAAGTGAGATTTATTCCAGATCTTGTCTGGCCATAATGACAAGTACTAAAAATGCCTGCTCCTGATCAAAGCTGGAGGCTATTTAGAATTTGATTGTGTTATCACATGTGTGTCTCTCATTCATGTGTCCATTTGTCTACATTCACTGACTATTTCTTGAGTCTACACAGAGTAAAAGGCCTTAAGAATAAAATTCTAAATAAAATATAATTCTTGCCTTCAAGTGCTTAGAGATTTGTTCTGATGATGTTTTGGGTGAAGTTTCATCATGATGAAAACAGTGGATACCTCTTTGCTAAAAGATTGCCCCTGTGGTATACATGGCCGGGCTCCTCATTGCACACCCTTTGCTTTTTCCATTACCTTCATAAGGTAACGACACAGGAGCAGATGGTCAGAAACACACAAAAATGCAGAATATTATGCTTTACCTGACTACCCCTATCAATTTTTCTATTTGTGTGTGTGTGTGTGGCTCAGGTTACTGAGTAAATTTTCAAAACTTAATCCAGCTGAGAGTAGAGATAATACAAACTCATCTGCATGGGATAGCACAATGATTTGCAGCAAGGAAAGAGAGAAATACAGCATAGACCTCTCTAGATCATCTGGATCTGTAACCAGATGTTTTCTGGTTCCAGAAGCCTCACAATTTGGCTGTATGAAATTTCTGCATTTTACTGGCTTACATGTCTCTGAGCCATTCTTTATACAACTCTTTTCTACAGTGAGTTATATCTTTCATAACAACAACAACAACAAAAAAATCATGCCTGACAAGCTGCAAGTTGAGGCAGAGACAATTTTATCTAAAGTACTGAATGAATCCTCAGATAAATTCTCAGTAGTGTTTATCCAGAATTGTCGTTCTCTTTTCACTGCCAATCTTTTCCAGCTGTAACCGCAGTAGCATTTGCCTAGACTTCAGCAAATAGAGACACTGTACTGTCACATTGTTAGATGCTAGATTTAGAAGGCTGGAACCATTCATTGGGACAATTTTCCTCTTTACACCAATTGTATTGGCTTCTCTTTCAAACAAGAACCAGAAATGGGAATGATATCTACCCTAATTTGACAAAACCACTCAAAACATTTCACTTTCTAGGTCAGTGAGTTTTTTGTGCTTTTCAATTTTTCTCTTTTTAGTAACCTCATTACCCTCCTCAGTTTAGCTCTTAGTGAATTTCAGGATTGGAGAGAAAGTGTATTCAATTGTTATTGGAAATAATAAAAACCTTTGTATCTTTTGGATCTTTCCTTTTAAGAAATAGTAAAGGCAAGGTGTTTTCATTTCACAATCACAGCAATTTATCACAATCAGTGACCCTGGATGTCTTTTTGCTTCTGATAATAATCTCTTTATATTCACTTGGAGACCTGGTCTGTAGTAATAACAATAATAATTACAACCATTTTACTTATTCCCTACTACAAGCTGGGCAGGATGTAAGGCACTTTACATACACTTCTTCTGTTAATCCTTGCAGCCAGCCTGGGAAGGTGAATATTATTACTATGACTTTATGTACCAAAAAACTGAGGCAAAGAGTGAAGAAAACTGTTCAAGGTCATTTAGCCTCATATTACCTTGCATGACTGAGGTTCACGGTAATCAAAATCAGTTGTGGTCTGTCTCTTGAAATGTCCTCTTTGCTCAATGCATGCCCACCATCTATAGGCATATCTAGTTTTACTGTATTTCACTTTGTTGTGTTTCTTAGACATTGAAATTGCAAGTTTGTGGCCATTTATTGAGCAAGACTATCAGTGCCATTTTGTAACAGCCTGTGCTCACTTTGTGTCTCTGTCTTACATTTTGGTAATTCTCACAATATTTCATACTTTCTCATTATTATTTTATCTGTTATAGTGATCTATGTATTAGTCTGTTTTCACACTGCTGATAAAGACATACTTGAGACTGGGTAATTTATAAAGAAAAAGAGGTTTAATGGACTCTCAGTTCCACGTGGCTGGGGAGGCCTCACAATCAGGGTGGAAAGCAAAGGGCACATCTCACATGGCGGCAGGCAAGAAAGAATGAGAGCTAAGTGAAAGGAGAAATCCCTTATAAAACCATCAGATCTCGTGAGACTTGTTCACTACAACGAGAATGGTACGAGGGAAACCACCTCCATGATTCAATTATCTCCCACCAGGTCCTTCCCACAACACGTGGGAATCATGGGAACTACAATTCAAGATGCGATTCAGGTGGGGACACTCAAAGCATATCAATCCATGATCAGTGATCTTTGATGTTCCTATTGTAATTGTTTTGGGGTACAATGAACCATACCCATGTAAGATGGCAAAGTCAATGGATAAATATGTGTGTGTTCTGACTGCTCCACCCACCTGCTGTTCCTTCATGTCTCTCAGGTTCTCAGGCCTTCCTATTCCCTGAGACACAACAATATTGACGTTAGGTTAGCTAATAACCCTATAATGTCCTCTAAGTGTTCAAGTGAAAGGAAGAGTAACACATCTCTCACTTTAAATCAGAAGCTAGAATTAACTAAGCTTAGTGAGGAAGGCATGTTAAAATGTGAGATAGGCCAAAACTAGGCCCTTTATGCCAAACAGTTAGCTAAACTGTGAATGCAAAGAAAAAGCTTTTGAAGGAAATTAAATGTGCTTCTCCAGGAAACACATGAATGGTAAGAATGTGAAACAGGCTTATTGCTTATTTGGTTAGAAGACCAAACCAGGCACAACATTTCATTAAGGTAAAGCCTAATCCGGAGCAAGCCCTTAACTCTCTTCAAATCTATCAAAAGTAAGAGAGCTGAGGAAGCCACAAAAACATGTTGGAAGGTAGCAGAAGTTGGCTCATGAGGTTTAAGTAAGGATGCAATCTCCATAACATAAAGTTGCAAGGTAAAGCTGAAAGTATAGATGTAGAAGCTGCAGTAAGTTATCCAGAAGCTCTAGCTAAGATCATTAATGAAGGTGGTTACACCAAACAATAGATTTTCAATGGAGACAAAACAGCTTTATATCATAAGAAGGTGTCATCTAGAACTTTCATAGCTGGAGAGAAGTCAATGCCTGGCTTTGAAATTCAAAGGACAGGCTGAATTTCTTGACCCATGGGCTGTGGAATGGATGTTATATTAGATGTGAAAACAACATTAATCTCTTTGCATATCTCCATCAGAGCTCTTAGGTGACAGGCGCATTGTCCATAAGCATTAGGGGCTAATGCAGCTGGTGACTTTAAGTTGAAGCTAATGCTTATTTAGCATTCTGAAAATCCTAGGCTCTTAAAAATTACACTTAATGTATTCTGTCTGTGCTCTCTAAACGGAATAACAAAGCCTAGGTAACAGCACGTCTATTTACAGTATGGTTTCCTGAATATTTTAAGCTGATTTTTGAGACCTACTTCTAAGAAAAAAAGAGTCCTTTCAAAATATTACTGCCCATTGACAATGTACCTGGTTACCCAAGAGGTTTGATGAAAATGTACAAGGAGATTAATGTTGTTTTCAAGCCTGCTAACACAACATCCATTCAAAAGCCCATGGGTCAAGGAGTCATTTTGAGTTTAACATCTGAGTTAAAAAATACATCTTGTGAGGCTATAGCTGCCATAGATGGTGATTCCTCTGATGGATCTGGACAAAGGAAATTGAAAACCTTATACAAAGGATTCACCATTCTAGATGATATTAAGAACATTCGTAATTCATGGGAGGAGATCAACAATGACAGAAGTTTTGAAAAAGTTGATTCTCCTTTTATTTGTTTCTGTTTTTTTTTTTTTTGAAATAGGATCTACTCCCATTGTGCAAGCTGGAGTACAGTGGCACAGTCTCCACTCACTGTGGTCTTGACCTTCTGAGCTCAAGTGATCCATCCACCTCAGACTCCCGAGTATCTGGAACTACAGGTATGATGCCTGGCTAATTTTAGTATTTTTTTTAGAGACAGAGTTTTGTCATTTTGCCTAGACTGGTCTCGATGTCCTGAGCTCAAGCGATCCGTTCTCCTCAGCCTCCCAAAGTGCTGAGATTACAGGTGTGAGCCATCACGCCTGGCAGGAAAAAAAGGTTGATTCTAACTCTCATGGATGACTTCGAGGGGTTCAAGACTTCAGTGCAGAAAGTCACTGAAGCTGTGGTGGAAAAGCAAGAGAATTACAATTAGTAGTGAAGCCTGAATATGTGATTGAATTGCTGGAATTTCATGATAAAACTTTAATGGATAAAGAGTTTCTCCTTTTGAATGAGCAAAGAAAGTGGTTTTTTGATATGGGATCTATTCCTGGTAAGGATGCTGTGAACATTGCTGAAGTAAATGACAATAAAGAATTTAGAATATTATCATTCCTGTGTTCCTGGGGCTGTCTTCACCCATTTTCCTCTCAAAGCTGAGTGCTTTTGTTAATCCTTTCCCTTCTTCAATTATTCTACTGTAAGTGAATGAAGTATTTTTAATTACCTTTCAGTCTTCTCCCGCTTTCTGAGGTTCTCTCACCTAGCCTTCTGTTATTAAGTTCAGGGTATAACTAAAAATAGATGATTCTGTGGATTTTCTTCCAAATAATATAATGGTGGGAAAGTGGATGGTTAGGGTGGGATTGGTCCCTGGTGGATAGGTTTGGTGGTGAGTTATGGGTACTTGAAGGTTTATTATACTATTTTGTTTCGTTTTCGTGTGTTCTAAGTTCTTCATAATGTAAAGCTAAAAGTAGCAAACAAACATTAACAACAATAAAAAACAGAGACCTGGCCATGTAAGTGAGCCTCAGGTCTCTCATAAAGATGAACATGATTTAAGAGCAGTTCCTGACAGATGGAAAAGGGAAAACTTTTTTAGGCTTGGAGGTGGAGACTAAAGGAGAGAAGAGAAAGGCAAGAACTCAGCTGAAGATACCCAGCTCCCTGTATAAAAGAGCTTTCTCTTTTCCATCTGTCTTAGTAGTTTGGAATCTGGAAGGGTCGGAGAGGGGCAAGAAAGTGGTGGAGGCCGAAGTAGGGGTTGTTAGAAAACATATCCCAGTGGAATCATAGGGACTTCACTTCCCTGGGCTTCCAAAGAAGGCTTTCTAAGTCGGCAGTTTTTGTTTGTTTTTTTTTTTGTTTTGTTTTGTTTGAGACAGAGTTTTGCTCTGTCGCCCAGGCTGAAGTGCAGGGGTGCGATCTCGGCTCACTGCAAGCTCCGCCTCCCGGGTTCACGCCATTCTCCTGCCTCAGCCTCCCGCGTAGCTGGGACTACAGGCACCGCCACCTCGCCTGGCTATTTTTCCTTTTTTTTTTGTATTTTTAGTAGAGGCGGGGTTTAACCATGTTAGCCAGGATGGTCTTGATCTCCTGACCTTGTGATCTGGCCCCCTTCGCCTCCCAAAGTGCTGGGATTATAGGCGTGAGCCACCGTGCCCGGCCATCAGGAGTTTTTTGTATGTTTCCATGTCTCTTCACATTCAGCACTGGAATGGGCTTGGAAGCCATGGAGTAATGTGGTTATAGGAGGCATCTTCTTAGTCACTCATTCATTCATTCATTTGCTCATTCATTCATTTCACTAACTTATCTGATTCAGGAGACAGAAAAGACTTGCTAATGCAATGCCTGGCAAATAAGTGGTGCTCCATAAATATTTGTTGAATTAATGATTGGGTGAAGGGAAATGCTGTAAAGAAAAACCTTTAATTATGGAACTCTTTTGACACTATATCAATATTCAATCTGCTACATTTAGAACCTGCCAGAGTCTATGCTGCAAATTCTATTTCGAAGGCCGCAACAATTTGGCCAGGAAAACATTACCTCCGAAATTTTGCATAGACATCCACAGCTTGAAATTTGTTCTAAGTGACAGGGCTTGAAACCCCTAAATCAAGTTTTCTAGCTTTGAGTGACAAGGATGTCAAAAAGATGGAAATTAATCTTTCAAAATATGGTTTTCACTTGTTGAACTGAAAACTTTCTATTTTTTCTGGGTGGAGAAGTTCTTTCAATATGATGAATTCATAATGTAGAGTTAATTGTCTTAGTAATTTTAATGGCAGTTAATTTTAAAGGATGTAGCAAGCATTTGTTATAGTTAACTGATAAGAATCTAAATGGGCTCTTATATGTTTTCTCATATTAGATGTATGGACTGTTCTATGGCCATCAATACCTCTGTTTATAACGTTAATTCAAATCACAGCTATTCACACAGGACCTACTGAATACAGGGTACTATGTGCTACACAAAAGAATGAGAAGGTCTGACTTATACCTACAAGGAATTAATAAGCTAATAGGAGACAGAAACTACATAATTTTTGGCTCCTTTATAGGCAAGTCAATTGCTTTGAAAAGTAAACAAGGAAATCATCATAAATTATATGCAGCCTTTGGCAGGCATCATGCCGCTCCCCTACATTATTCTCACCAAGCTACATCCCTGCAAGGCAACATACAACAGCAATTCTTCATCCCACTGTTTCTATTTGTTCTCAAACATGTGAAGGTAAACATAACTAGAGCTAAGAAAAATGGAAAAACCAGTGAAGTTTGTCTAACCCAGGGTTCACAGATGTGTCTTCATGAAAGCATTGTTCCTTTTTTGAAAAAAAAAAAAAAAATGTTTGTAGAACAGCTTTGGATTTACAGAAAAATTTCTAAGATGGTATGTTATGTGTGCATAATTACAAAATCAATATTGGCTGGGCACGGTGGCTTATACCTGTAATCCCAGCACTTTGGGAGGCTGAGGTGGGCAGATCACTTGAGGTCAGGAGTTCAAGATTAACCTGGCCAACATGGTGGAACCCGTCTCTATCAAAAAAATACAAAAATTAGCAGAGCGTGGTGGTGCACGCCTGTAGTCCCAGCTACTCGGGAGGCTGAGGTGGGAGAATCGCTTGAATCTGGGAGTTGGAGGTTGCAGTGAACCGAGATCGCACTACTGCACTCAGCCTTGGCGACAGAAAGAGACCCTGTCTCAAAAAAAAAAGAAAAAAGTCAATTCTGATCATTATTGCTAACTGAAGTCCATACATTATTCAGATTTATTTAGTTCTAGCGTTGTTCCTTTCTATTCCAACAGGGATAGTCTGAAATGGAGAGATAATAGAAGGGGATGACATATGAAAATAAATTCATAAAGGTTGAACTGATTACTGTGTGACTGGAATACACAGATGAAAACATTCCATGGGACCATGATGGTGGTGTTTTGTCCTTGGGCCCTGCCCCTGCTCCATGTTGAAAGGGCCAGTTGATTCCTTTCTGAGCTTTAACTTGAAGTAATCCAAGGAGCCCACTAAGATAGCTTTCCTGAACCAAAGTACAATTTGTCTTCAAAGGTGAATTCAAGTGAATCTCTCAAGAGAAACAGGAATACTATTTTAAAATGATTTTTCCGACCCCTGCACTCCTGGACAGCATGTTAAAAACAAATACAGATATAGATTACATTTACCTTTGTTATTCTTGGTCTCTTTTTGAGATCTTTTCCCCACTGGCTGTTGACTCAGAAATGCCTTCTGATAAACAGTTGGGACATTCCAGGGTCCTGAAGCTGCCCCTCAGTACCCAAAATATAAGAAATGTACCCAGTACAAATGTAAAGGTAGCATCCGTGGAGCACACACCACACACCAGGTGTCAACTCTGCCTTGGTTGGTGATGTTCTGTCGGCCCTCTCAGGAGGTTCTGTTGGCTGGAGGTTGCTTTCTCCACCTATTGAGGAAGAATCATGCAAAGACAAGAGGTGGCCACCAGAGGACAACTGGGTTGGCACCTGGGAAAACTGGCATGGAAACGCCAATTTCAGCCTTCTGTGTCTGCCTTTAGGTGCTCTGTAAGTAACCACATGCCCTCAGATCCCTGATAAAATCTTAGTCTGCCCATTGAATTAGCTTTATTAATCTGGGGATCCATGGATCCCCAAATGAGAAACCTTATTGTCAGTCCTGACTCTGAACTGAGATGTGGTTTATATTCTACCCTATCTTTTTTTTTTAAATTTTGTCCTGAGACACCTAAGAACATTTGTGATTTGTTGGGTTATATGTTCTTGTTTTAGTTAGAATTTTAAAATACGTCGTTCGCTTTCTGACGTCTTACTCCTATACCATGTAGCTTATGTTTAAGTTTGAAAATGAATTTTTAGTCCAGACTGATTTCTATTGATGAACAAGATTCTATTGAATAAAAGCAAAGCCAATATCACTGTAAATAAGGCAAATGACTTGATTAGAAGTTTGCAAAAATGTGAGCACTTATCAAAAAAAGAATGGCAAATAAACATATGAAAAAATGCTCAATATCATCAGTCATTAGGAAAATACAAATTAAAACCACAAAGAGATACCATTACACAATCACTAGACCAGCTAAAACCAAAAAACCCAACAATACGAAGCCTAACAAGGATGTGGAACAATTCTTAGACATTTACCCAAGAGAAATGAAAACATGTCTCCATACAAACACTTGCACATGGAAATTCATTATGGTTTCATTGATAATAGCCAAACATTGAAAAAGATTAATGGATAAACAAATGGTGATTCACATCTACAATGAAATCCTACTCAGCAATAAAAAGGAACACACTGCTGGTATATAAAACAGCATACCTGAATCTCAAAAGCATCATATTCAGTGAAAGAAACCAGACATGAAAAACTACATATTGTGTGATTTCCTATATGTGAAATTATAGAAAATGGAAAAATGTAGTGAATGGAAGCAGAGCACTTCCCAGGGGCCAGGATTAGGGGAGGCGATTGATAGTAAAGAGGACTGAGGGGACTTTTTGGGATGGCGGAATGTTCTATGGACTGTGATAATGGTGATCATACAAACTTTTGTCATATGCATACTTTAAATAGGTGAATTTATACTTGTATGCCTTAAAGAATTGGTAGATGTTTTTTCTCTAAATGATAGGGATTCTGTAATACATATTATCTCCATGTTTGCACTGGCTTTTAGGAAGTTTATAGCAAAATTTAATGTTCAATTGTAGTAAAAATGAATGGCCTTTGGATTAGCAATGCACTTTCTTTAGGTGCAGTTGACATTCTCTATTTATGTTTAATAAACCAACCTTTTGTGTGTCTTTTATTGTAAGACACTTAAGAGCCTTTTTAAGAACTGGCAAAGCATAAAATCAAACCTAAAACATACATAACAGTCATAAAGACATAGAAGCCTAATTAAGGTTAACAACTGAAAGGATAGGACAAAATCATGTGCCATTCACACACACACACACACACACACACACACACACACAAACATATACACACACACACCGGTCCAAGCTTACTGCTGATTCAATTTTCCTCTCTCTACTGCCAGACAGGTCCAGGGTAGAGCAAGCCACTGTTAGGATGAAGCTACAGATGAGCAGACCGCTCAAGAGCTAGGTTCCCACTAGACACTTGTTTCTAACGGAAAATTGCTTAACTGCATATAATCTTGACATTATAGCTTGATAAAAAACATCTTAACAGCAATGCTTTATGAGGTAAGGCATTTTAAATGTGTTACAATGTATTTTTACAGAGTTGAATGATATCGTTCCTTTCACTGTGCAAAGATGTAGCTCACCCATTCGGAAAGATGCTCCAGCAGAATGCTGTTTACAAGGTTTTGCCCACTCTGTGAACTGGAATCTTTTCTGTATATATCAAGGATTCCTATATGCATTGATACCTGGAGGTTCTTTCTTTGGGAACATGTTGAAGATAACTATAGGGTTTATTGCAAATGACCTGAATCTCCACTAGGGAAGGAGAAAACAATATATATTAATAGTAATGAAAAAAGAAATTACTGTCAGGATTATGAAGGATATTGAGGAGTCTCTCAAATCGATTTCTACTTCCTTCTCATGGTGAAATTAGTGATAATTTATACAGTACAATTAAGGGAGGAGCGTCTGTTCTGGTCTTTTGCAAAGTTCTCTCCCCTCACGTTTCAAGGGTCTCTTTTTCCATCGAGCTCACCCTTGCCTGATGTAGTTTGGGATGAAATGATAACATCTTATAATTAGAATTCTCATTACAATTATCAGATTATTCTCTATCTCTGGCTACATGATTGTGCAAAGCTTAAATACAGATGCTGTCCAGTGATGCTGGTAGAGCCTTCGCTTTGGGCGATACGCTCTGTAGCACTCAGGCTGCCCTTTTCCTCGGTTACCTGGCTGCTGCACTGCTCTGTCATTGTCTCTCCTGAAGACTTCTCTTCTGCCTCTTGACCTGCCTTTTTGCTGAAATAGAAAAAGTTATCATCTCTTTCTGGGCTGGGGAGGGTGTCAGGTTTTGATTAGGGTCTGTCTGGCACATCAATTTCTGCCGTTAGTCATTGCAACATCACCGGCATGTCCCACCATTACACCACAGCAGCAGTAGCTCAGGGGACTGCCCCTTAATCATTTGTTTCCTGATGTCCTGGAGGCAACTTGAGAGCAGCCCTCAACCAGGTGGTAGCAACTTTTCAGAGTCCCTTAGAAAATAAACCAAAAGGAGTTGGAGGCCAAAGTGGTCTGGAGGGCAGACCATTCCAGCCCTACCTTCAATCTTGGCCTAAAATCAAGATTACTGGGGAAAAGGCCCAGGAATCTGCACTTGTACATTTCTGGTGATTCTTAGGCATGTTGAAATTCGAAGATCATAGAAAGAAGGATCTTGTAGTCAGTCAGTTTTACCCTCATTTACCAGAGTAGCCACAGAAAGCAGATTGATGAGTGAAGAACCATGGTATGGGAGCTTCTAGCAAAATTTGGTAGCAAGCTGCAACGACTTAATTAAGATTCAAATCTCATCTCTATTCCTAAAATTCAGTTCCACTGCAGCAACAAAAAACCACTTCTGCATACAAGCAACTACTGAGACAAACTTGAGTTTGAGATTTGGCTTGTGTGGTTTTTTCTCCTTCACTGTTTTGAGGAGAGTAAATTATGCCTAGTGTTTTAACCTCAACAGTTGCTCTTTTGGTAGGAGCACAGGGCCAAAAATGCACTGTTTTCTTCTTCCACTTCAATATCTTAATGGATTGAATGTGTTATTATTTATCAAGTGTAAGCTTGATGGAATATATCATATAAATCATTTCAAATGTTATTTGCCACCTGCCTGCCTGTTGTGAAATGCATGCAGGCTTAATTAATCTAATTAGTCAATGCACAGATCAGGAGCACATTTACAGCTTCTCTGTCATCATAAATAAACTAGTTTTGTTTTCATAGGCTAAACAATTCATTTTGAAGATGGATACTAGGAAGAACGTGGGAGAGCTGACCTCTATTACAGTAAAACATGGAATAACGATGACAGGGTTTTCTTTTTGTTCTGTGTGCTCTCCATTAACCTTCTATTAAAATACTCCTTTGTGGGGGAGGCAAGGGGGGACTGAAGCGGCACGTGGCAGAAATGTCATGCCCTCCCACCTGGAGAGGCATTCCTGCCATTTCCCTAGAAATAAGCTTACCCATTTTAAACCTCATGATTAAAAGACACATGGATTCTCAAGCACACACATGTGCAACGGAGAGCTGCAGACCAAAGATGCAGTAAACTCAGGAGCCTATGCTGCTGGCTCTAGACAGACCCAAAAGGGGGAAAGGATCAGGATCACAGGTGAGAAATGAGGCTAAGCACAGTGAACGAATCAGCTGTTGTGAATGAGTCATTGTTTCTTTTAATAGCCATAGCTACCTGGTGCAGCCATGTTCTCTGCGCAGTCCCCAACTCTAGAAAGCACATTCGCCTGACAACGATGTGAATGAAGTCGTGCTACATGGTAGTCCTGAAATATACAATGTGAAATAGATCTAGACTTGCATCCTGCCTTCCACCATTATATGCTGTATCTCCTTAGACTGTCTCCCTAACTTCTTTGCCCTATTGCTTCTCAGTGTGATGTAGAAACCTGGCAGGATTTTTTAAAGGATTGAATCAGATAACTCAAGCACATAGCACATGACCTGCTCCTAATACATTTGTGAGGCTCAAGGGAAGATTACGAATGAGCCACCCTCTCCACTGCTTGTTGCCCTTCTTCTCCCTGCCCCTCATCACCACTTAGCAAACAGCCTCCCCTTGGATACTGTCAGTCTCAGAAGCAGGCCCCCAGGGAAGAGGGCCGTGCTGGAACTGAAAGTGGCTTAGGGTCATTGGGGAGAGAGTAGCAAGGTCCAGAGGATGGGCAAGAAGGCAGGGGTGGTGTTGGAGTTGAGGAGGGCTGGTGCAGGCTCTCATAGGGCACAGCCACTTGCCCCACACATGCTTTGCCTCACGGGGGTACCTAGGTCTAAGAGTAGTACTGTCAGCACAGTGTGTGGTACATAATAGGTGTTCACCAAATGTCAGCAGTTACTGTTATCATTACTTCATCAAGTCAGCAGTTTTCTATAATTCAATATATATTTGGGAGGATTTGAAAAATTTGAAAAATTGAAATCCCAAACCACTAACTCCTCAGGAAGCTTAGCTTATTGATTAATTAATTAATTAATTTATTTATTTTTAGGGCTGGGATATCATCTCACTGTTATCCAGGGCTGCAGTGCAGTGGCATAATCTTAGCTAACTGCAGTCTCAAACTCCTGGGCTCCAGGAATCCTCCAACCTGATCCTTTGGAGGAGCTAAGACTACAGGTGTGTGCCACCACACTCAGCTAATTATTTTTTTTAATTTTGAGTAGAGACAAGGTCTCACTATGTTGCCCAGGCTTGTCTCAAACTCTTAGCCTCAAACAATCCTCCTACGTTAGCCTCCCAAAGTGCTGAGATTATAGGCATGAGCCATTGCACTCTGCCAAGAAGTTTATATTCTATTTTACCAGATTACTATATTGACAATGTATTAATACATAAGACCACCTGGCTCATTCTAGTAAGAAAATGAATTTCACTTTGTTACTTCTATGCTTAACAACCTTTAATATCTTACCACCAGCTACAGAAAATATCCAAATTTTTCAGTCTGATATGCAGGCCTGAAGCCATTGATAATCCCTATGCCCCAAGTAAACTGTGTGGTGCTGTCAGTAAACTCCCTTCCCTGTGTCCTTATTCTCCCAAATTATTATGCAGATTCATGTGCCAACTCTTGCTCACAGTATGCTGTGGCTCAGCATGCCTCTCTACTTCTAGATGAATCCTACACCCGTAGGTATCTCAGAATATGACTTGGGCTCCTCCTCTCGATGACAGGACTCCAAAGCCTCTTTGTGTTTCCCAAGAGAACATACCATAGTACCCTACACGAAGTGAGCTTTCTATTTTATTATTTTATTTTATTTTATTTTGTTTTTTTGAGATGGAGTGTCACTCTGTTGCCAGGCTGCAGTGCAGTGTCACAGTCTAGGCTCACTGCAACCCCCACCTCCCAGGGTCAAGCAATTCTCCTGCCTCAGGCTCCCAAGTAGCTGGGACTACAGGCATGCACAACCACACCCAGCTAATTTTTGTACTTTTTAAAAAAGTAGACATGGGTTTCACCATGATGGCCAGGATGATTTCGATCTCCTGACCTTGTGATCTGCCCGCCTTGGGCTCCCAAAGTGCTGGGATTACAGGCATGAGCCACAGTGCCCAGCCAAAATGAACTTTCAATAAATACCTACTGACTATTACCAGCTGAAGGAGAAGGCTTCATGGAGGAGGTGATGTCTGAATAGTCTCTGGAGAGATGAGATGATTCAGGGCCCTTCAGGCAGAAGTCTCAGCCTTTCAGGGACAGGGAGGTATGAAGCAGCATAAGTGAAAAAAATGGATGAGACACAGAGCAAGATAATGTAGAGGAGTTAAACACACCTGGAGGAGAGAGCTCAGCATGCACAACATCTAGAGATGTTTTATGATGTGTCAGTTTATGGAGAGCGACCTCATAGTGGGTTGATAAACACAAAATGGAAATTTGCTCCAGTAACCTTCTGTATTAGTCCATTCTCACACTGCTATAAAGACACACCAGAGATTGGGTAACTTATGAAGAAAAGAGGTTTAATTGACTCACAGTTCCACAGGCTGTATAGGCAGCATGACTGGGAAGGCCTCAAGAAACTTACAATCATGGCAGAAAGCAAAGGGGCAACAGGCATGGTCTTCACATGGCTGGCAGGAGAGAGAAAAAGAGGAGGAGGAAGGTGCTACACACTTTCAAGCAACCAGATCTTGTGAGAATTCTATCACAAGACAGCACTAGGGTGATGGTGCTAAACCATTAGAAACCACTCCCATGATCGAATCACCTCCCACAAGGTCTCTCCTCCAACATTGGGAATTAAAATTTGACATGAAATTTGGGTGGGGACATGGAGCCAAACCATATCATTCTGCCCTAGTCCCTCTCAAATCTCATGTCCTTCTCACATTCAAAATACAATAATTCCTTCTTAAGAATCCCCCAAAGTCTTAATTCATTCCAGCATTCATTCAAAAGTCCACAGTCTAAGGCCTCATCTGAGACAAGGCAAGTCTCTTTTGCCTATGAACCTGTAAAATGAAAAATATGTTAGTTACTTCCAAGACACAATGGGGGTACAGGCATTGGGTAAATGCTTTTATTCAAAAAGGGATAAATTGACAAAACAAAGGGGTCACAAGCCCCATGCAAGTCCAAAACCTGGCTGTGGAGTCATTTAATCTTAAAGTGCCAAAGTAACCTCCTTTGCCTCCGTGTCTCATATTCAGGCCACAGCGATGTAAGGGGCGGGCTCCCAAGACCTTGGGCAGCTTTATCTCCTTAGCTCTGCAGGGCTCAGCTCCCAAGGCTGCTCTCAAGGACTGGAATTGAGTGCCTGCAGCTTTTCAAGGCACATGGTGCAAGTTGTAGGTGGATTTACCATTCTGGGCTCTGGCGGATAGTGGCCCTCTTCTCACAGCTCCACTATGCCACAATGGGGACTCTGTGTGGGGTATCCAACCCCACATTTTCATTCCACACTACCCTAGTAGAGGTTCTCCATGAGGGCTCCACCCCTGCAGCAGACTCCTGCTGGGACATACAGGCATTTCCATACATCCTCTGAAATCTAGGTGGAGGCTCCCAAACCTCAGCTCTTGCTCTCTGCACACCTGCAGGCTAAACAGCATATGGAAGCCTTGGTGGTTTCTGGTTTACACACTCTGGAGCAGTGGCCTGAGCTGTACCTTGGCCCCTTTTAGCTATGGCTGGAGCTGGAGCAGCTGGAACACAGGCTGCCATGTCTCAAGTCTGCACAGAGCAACAGGACCCTAGGTCTGGCCTACAAAGCCATTTTTCCCTTCTAGGCCTCAGCTGCAAATGTGTCTGAAATGCCCTGGGTGCATTTTTCCTACTGTCTAGGCTATTAACATTCAATTCCCCTTTCCTTATGCAAATTTCTGCAGCTGGCTTGAATTCTTCCCCAGAAAATGTAATTTTTCTTTTTTACCACATGGCCAGTCCACAAATTTTCCAAACTTTTATGTTCCACCTCCCTTTTAAGTGTAAGTTGTAGTTTCAGGTCATTTCTTTGTTTATACAGATGAGCGTAGGCTTTTGGAAGCAGCCAGGCTACTCTTGAAAGCTTTGATGCTTAGAAATTTCTTCCACCAGCCAGGTGCGATGGCTCATGCTTGTAATCTCAGCACTTTAGAAGGCTGAGGTGGGCAGACACTTGAGGTCAGGAGTACTTCAAGAGCAGCCCAGCCAATATGGTGAAACCTTGTCTCTACTAAAAAAAAAAAAAAAAAAAAAAAAAAAAAAAAAAGTGTATATATATATATACACTTTTTTTGTGTGTTCATATATATATATATATATGAACACAAAAATTAGTTGGGTGTGGTGGAATGTGCTTGCAGTCCCAGCTACTTGGGAGGCTGAGGCAGAGGAATCACTTGAACCTGGGAGGTAGAGGTTGAGATCGCACCATTGCACTCTGGCTCGGGTGACAGAGTGAGATTCCATCTCAAAATAAATCAATTAATAAATAAGAAATTTCTTCCACCAGATACCCTAAATCAGGGGTGTTCAATCTTTCGGCTTCCCTGGGCCACATTGGAAATAGAAGAATTGTCTTGGGCCAAAATACAGCAATGCTAACAATAACTGATGAGCTAAAAAAAGAGTCCATGCATAAGTCTCATAATGTTTATGAAAGTTTACAAATTTGTTTTGGGCAGCATTCCAAGCTGTCCTGGGCCGCATGCTGCCCACGGGCCACAAGTTGGACAAGCTTGCCCTAAATCATCACTCTCAAGTTCAAAGTTCAACAGATCCCTAGAGCAGGGTCACAAGGCCTCCAGTCTCTTTGCTAAAGCACTGCAAGAGTGACCTTTGCTCCAGTTCCCAACAAGTTTCTCATCTCCATCTGAGACCTCATCAGCCTGGCCTGCACTGTCCATATCTCTATCAGCACTCTGGTCACAATCACTCAACAAGTCTCTAGGAGGTTCCAAACTTTCCTTCATCTTCCTTCTTCTGAGCCCTCCAAACTGTTCCAACCTCTGTCCATTACCCAGTACAAAAGTCAATTCCACATTTTTAGATATCTTTATAGCAATACTCCACTCTCTGTACCAATTTCCTGTATTAGTCCATTCTCAAACCACTATAAAGTCATCCCAAGACTGGGTGATATGTGAAGAAAAGAGGTTTAATTGACTCACAGTTCCACAGGCTATACAGGCAGCACTGCTGGGGAGGCCTCAGGAAACTTACAATCATGACGGAAGACTAAGGGGAAGCAGGCATGGTCTTCACATGGCCGGCAGGAGAGTGAGAAAGAGGAGGCAGGAGGTGCTACACACTTTTAAATAACCAGATCTTGTGAGAACTCTATCACAAGACAGCACCAGGGGGATGGTGCTAAACCATTAGAAATCACTCCTGTGCTCCAGTTACCTCACACCAGCCCCTTTGTCCAAAACCGGAAATTACAATTTGATATGAGATTTGGATGGGGATGCAGAGCCAAACCATATCACCTTCTTTATGCTCTGTGCCCCTTCCATTGATATATGATTCTTACACAATGAGTAATTTAATGTACCTTTAGGATTTGACCTAAGCTCCTTACTTTTGTTCAGTATTTTTAACTAATACTCTTTCTCCTCCCCCTTGAGTGATATGGTCAATGTGAATGTATATTTTCATGGCACTCCTGGACTGAAGGTTGAGTCATTACAAGTACTCCTTGGTGATAAATGGTAAAGGAAGACCTCCAACAAGGAAGGATTTTCACAAAAACTCACCGCTTTTGCACTGGCTCACTTTAGAAGCCTGGATCTGTTTTGGGGGTTTTTGTTTTTTTTAAGCAAAAGAATATCTCAAAGCAACAGAAATGTGTATCACAAATTCATGTCACAGAACTTTAATGTTTGAAAACTAAAACAACAACAAGATGCTGTGCAGACAATGACATATGAATCTAATTGTGTCACAGATGTATGAAAAAACTTTACAGACGAGGTGGGGGGTAAAGAAGCTGACCTAAATAACTCTGGAAAATCATGTTTTGTCTGGGACCTGTAAGGATAAACACTGGACTGTAGCTGGTACATTTGTTTCTTCTGGAGGTACGGCTTAAACAATTGTGAAACAGCGTTACATGTATACTGGGGCTGAACACATAAATGCATGATGGATGATGGGAGTCAGATTTCTCACTGCTGGAGTGGGAAGTGAGAGATAAGCAAGAAGGGATGGTCAGAAAGAATGTGGTACTGGATTCGAGTCTGAGACATCAGTATGAATTCACATTTAACTTACTAAACACACAGATGGATAGATGTGGGAATAATCACAGAGATGTGCATAGGTAGGCATGTAAAGACATGCATGGCTATGATTGTGTATCTTAGTATACACATATATACTACCTAGCTCTGTTAGCTGAGAGGGCCTGGAAACAATGACACCCCAGTAACCATGAGCACATCCAGCACTGAGATTTTGATTTCAAAATACTATCCTCCAGTAAATAGAAACAAAGCTCCTTGGAGAAATGGCTGGCTATAGGACCAGGAAAGGAAAAATGTAAGATGAGCCTGAAGCATCTTGTAGTACAAGAAAGTAATGAAATGCTCAGAAAATTAAAGAATGGGGCCATGCCAAAGGGACACAGGAGCCAACTGGGAGAGCTCTTAGTGGTCAAAGCTGGAATTTGAGTAAAAAAATAAATATTATAATATTGCATTGAATTATAACTCATAGTGCAAAATAAATATACAGGAGTCAAAATATACATCAATATATAAAATAAATATGCATGAATCTACAGACATAAATGATTGAATAAATAAATAAACAAGAGAGAAAAGACAAATCTTCCTTACAGAAGAATTTGAAATAATATACATAGATACTTGCCACTCCAAGAGGTATAAGTTTTTTCTTGCTCCACCCTCTCCCCTATCAATTTGTGCTGGATTTAAAGACTTCTTTCCAAAGACTAGATATCAGAAAACTGAGAAGTGACACAGACCAAAGGACATTAAAGAGACATGACCAATAAATGGAATAAAATATCCCAGATGGGAGTCTGGAACAAAAAATGACATTAGTGGAAAACCCAAATAAATTTGGAGTCTAGTTAATAATAACAAACCAGTGTTGTTGTTGTTGTTGTTGTTGTTGTTGTTGTTGTTTTTGACAAATGCACCATGGTAATGTAAAATGAACTAGGTGAAAGCTATACAGGATCTCTACTGGTTTTGCAAATTTTCTGTTAAGATACAGTTTTCAAAATAAAAGTTTCTTAAAAGAGGATTGTACACATGGTATTGCTTGGTGCAGTTTACCTACAACTGTTACATCTCATCCATATCCCAAGCAGATTGGAATCTTATCTCAAGAATGATTTTAGAAGGCTGAATGGAATTAGAAGGCAGACCCAGGATGGTATGCCTTCTTCTCATTTCTGTCCCAAATCAGGTCTTCGTGGATGGGAAAAAGATTTCCTGAAAGCTTAACAGTCAGTCCAAAATTGCAGGTAGTGGACTGGGCTTAAACCCTCTCAGCTTACTGTCTTTCTGCATTCACTACAACTGCCACATTTAGATGGTCTGGGGGAAGTTCTTCAGTGTTCTTTTCAATAAGACAATCATCATTGCCTACAGTGTAGAATAAAGACCTCTGAATTCTAAGAGTTCTAAAGAATTTTCAAGGGGTGTTTTTACAGGGAAACTATGAATGAGTGTCCCATAAAACTGGCCCACATCATTCCAGTTACGTGACAGGCTTTCGTGTTCCTCAGAGGCAAACCCCAAAATCATCAGTAGAAACAACAAGCACTTTGCAAAACAAAGTTTAAATATGATTCTTGACCTTTATAAGATTAAATCATGTCAAGTGGCTACTGAATTTGCTGCTCGGGACGCTGATGGTATTTTACCCCTTGACTAACATCACCTAGTCTTCAGACAAGGAAGTTCCTAATCATCTAATCGTGAACAAAGGGACAATTGTGTTGACTTTCTAGACCTCTCCTTCTTAAGTAGTTCTGTACCAGGTCTTCAGGTTCCTGTGTCTTTTCTTATATACATATAATGGACAATAAATTAGAATATTTCAACCATTCATGAATCTGGGACTTGGATATTTCCTTCCAATTGGCATCTTTCATTTGACTCACAGTCAACACAATGGCATATTTACATTTTGTGTTAGGCGAAGAGTAAACTCTGGGGGGTGAGGCTAAGAAACAACTTTTCTCCATCCCAGTATGCAGATTTGCAACAGAGCTGTCTGCCAAATTAAGGTTGAGGCAGAGACAAACTGTTGAATTGGTCCTTTGGAGTCTCAGGAGCTATTCATTGTGAATAGCTTCAGAGACAACAGGAGTCCTCTGGTTATGTTCCAAAGATTCCAGCTTTATTTAAACATTTCTCTTGTAGAGTAACACTGATAATTTTGTATGCCACATTTATTTTCTGTTTAACCTGTTTCTTACTCTCAATTATTTATAAAGACCCTCCACAGAATCCTGAAATAAGCCTTCCCCTGCCCCTGCAGCTGTTACTGCCTTTTCTATTTCATCCCCTGAATTTTTTCCGGTGATAATCACAGAGGGGCTCCACTCCGTTTCCTTGCTTGTGCAGCAATGCTAATGGTGAGGCCAGAGAAGAGGTTAAATTAAAAAACAGATTTATAGCAACTTGGCAGCGGGCCACTTTCTCGGATGGCCCTGGGCGGGAGATGAAGGCCCTGCATTCTTTGGGAGGCACTTTGATGCAGCAGGAGTTAGGAAGATAACGCTCCTCTTGTCAGTCTCTGTCAATATCTCTTACAGTGATCCCCTCTGGCAGTTTTGTCTCCTTCCAGGTGATTCTAGCAAACAATTGAGATATCAAACTGCTATAGATTTCTTTCTTTGACTGCCTTGCTAAAATGGTTGGTGCAACTTCCAGATCTTAAGGTACACATGCGTGTTCTTTTATTCATTGATCCTTTATTCATTCACTTCATCAAGAGGCAGTTTTTGTGTTTACTCACAACAGGGGAAAACCGCTTGCTCTCAAGTGAGACAGATTGGTTTTTGGGGTTTTGGTCAGGGACCCACCGTGTTCTCACTGGGCTGCTTTGGGCAAGTGACTTAACCTAGAGGAGCCTCAGTCATCCTCTCAGCAGAATGGGGGTTCCACTATTTCTAAGATTATAAAGACTAAATATTCACTCTCAGCAGCTAACACAATGCTAAGCCTTTGTGCCAGGTGTTGAGGAGGATACAAAATTATCATGAGACTCTATTCAAAAGCTGGTAGAATAGGATGTGAAAGTATCTCAGGCAAAGCCTTTTCTTATGCTTGATGGAATTAAAATATTTGAGAAGAAGTAAAAGATACAGAGGCCGATGAGGCTCTATTGTTATTATCTCTCAATGGGAAAAGTAAAGCACAGTGATGTGAAAATAATTTATTTTGACCATGTAGGTAAAAGAAAATAACTGATTGGTTTGCTATTGAGAGGCCAGAGTGATTATGCTAATGTTCTAATAATAAAAGAAAATCTTTAGCTTATTTAAAATATTATTTTTCTAATATATCAACTGGAACATCTGGACTCAAGTTCTAAGTAAGCAATAGTGGAACCTCGGACAAATCACTTCTCCCTTCTGCAGGCCACCATCATCCATCTTCCATTTCCTCATCATGAAAGGTGATGGTTGAAACAAGTCACCTCTCAGGTCTTCTCTAGGTTTCTAAACATTTTATATTTTTAGGACTTTGACTCCCCTTATCAATGGAAGCTGTAATTATAACAACAACAGCAGCAATGCAACAGCAAATGTTATATCTAAATACTTCCTCACATAGTCCTTTTTCCCCTCTTCCTGAATTACAACTGTGAGGATGTTAATCTGGAAACCAGTTAAGATAAAGCACCAAGTTTTGGATTAAGCAGTCTTACATTGCCTGAAATCACAAGCCGTCATAGACATGAGATTTTGGAAAATATACTTTGATTTTTTGTGAGTCATAATTTTAGCTAAAATGTGCATACTTAATCGAAATATTTAACATTTCAATTCTCTATTTTTATGTAATTAGTAATTAGAGTAATAAGGGATATTTTATATCAAGTAAACAATAACAAGATGTGGGACCACATTGCAAAAGATTAATGAAGAAAGCAAGAAGGATAAACGTCTAGTCAAAATGTTAGAAAATTGCAATTAAAAATGAGCAGTTTTCTTTCTATTCTTCCTTTTGTCCTCCCTCTCTTCCTTCCTTTATTTCTCTTCCTATCTTCTTTTGTTCTCTCCTTCCCACTTCCCCCCCGTTGCTTTTTTTTGTTGTTGTCCAGTAGAAAACATGTTCACTGCCCATCGACCTAGTTACGAGGACTGGCTTTCCTACTTACTAATTTTGTCACCTTGGGCAATTCCATTCATTTCCCAGAGTCTTATTTTCTTTATCTATAAAATGATGCAATCAATAAAAATATCTGCCATGAGATATCTGTACAAGTCAGATGAGATAAAGTGTGTACAAACATTCTATCAGCCACAAAAGGCTGGACTGTATTAATATCATTCTGCCTATGTCTGCAGAGACAGACACTGCTGTCCCCTTACCCTTCCCTTTATCATCCATATTTAGAAACCCCTTTTCCTTCTCTACTCTACCCACTCCTTCTAAAACACACACCAATCTGGGAAAACTAAAGAATCCTGCCTCATTTCCTATTTTGTGGACTTCATTTTATCATGCAATAAGGATAAATGTTTCATACACCATATAAAAATCGAGGGTCAAAGGTGTTGATGCTATCATAAGAAAGTGTCTTGCTGGTTTTCAGGGAAGAGAAAGGTGATGATTTTCTGTTTCACTGGTACATTGCATCCCTGGTATCAGTGGTTCCAATCACTTCCAGAGGACCAGCATGGATAGGTCTGCTCTTCTGTTCACCTACACCACTTGTCATTGAATGGTTAGTGGGTCAAATACTTGACCAATACTTTTATGCCACCAAAATTTTTGGATAGGTGAATAAATGTTAGTGTTTCTCTCTGCTCTTTACAAGCTACAGTTGACTAATTTTCACATCTTCTCGCCACGTGACTGCTGAAATTTATGCCCACCCTAAAAGACCTCAGTTTAGTCCTTGATGGTCTAAGGCAGTGCTTCTCAAACCTCAGTGTGTGTACATATGAATCATCTTGGGATCTCACCAAATAAAGATTCAGACTCAGTACGTTTGGGTTGGAGCCCAGGATTCTGTATTTCTTGCAACACCCAAGTAAGAGGTGGTGCTCATGATGCTGGTCTGCAGACCCACTTTGCAGAGCAGGACTAAGAGTGCTGAGGAAGGGGGATGAGCTAGTCCCAAAAGCCATGGTTTCTGGTTCAGTTGATAGAAAAGAGTGAATGATGGAGAATGTGACAGGATGTATGGTATTTCCCAAATCATAGCTGGGCAAATGAAGACTGAACGGTGCCCATACGCCATCGCCCAGTGGGAGTGCCCAACGGACCTGCTGATGAAGATGCACACCTACCATGTCCAACTGCCATGTTTCTAGCTGCACGCCCAAAGAGGCCATGCAACAAGTCAAACGTTTTTTGTGTCTTCTTAAAAATCACTTTCTTTGTTTTTTCTTTCTTCCTTCCTTTTTTTCTTTTTCTTTTTTTTTAATGGAGTTTCACTCTTGTGCCCAGGTTGGCTGGAGTGCAATGGCATCATCGCAGCTCACTGCAACCTCCACCTCCTGGGTTCAAGCGATTCTCTTGCCTCAGCCTCCCAAAGTCCTGGGATTACAGGTGTGAGCCACTGGACCCAGCAAAAATCACTTTCTTCCAGTTTTTTTCCCTGACCTTCAAAAGTGGAAGATATTAATCTTGCCCTCTAGCTCCAGATTCAACCAAACATTCTCTAGACATAAAGTCTCTTCAGTTCCTTTAGGGCCATAGTTAGGCCTCGTCTCTGTCATGTCAGGTAAGAGCTTTTTGTGGAGGGAAGTAGGAAGTATGCACTGAGGAGTGGCAAACCACTGAGTCAGGTGATTTAGGGAAGCCTGAGTCTTACCACACTCCTCCCTTGCAACTATTAATACTCCCATACTCCCCAAAGTGACATCTGGACCCTGCCAATTGGGCTGAGTGTGCATTTGAGTCTGTGTGTGAGTGGTGGAGGTGTGATCTGATGGTTTGTTTTCTTTGTGGTTGTTATTTGGGAAGGAGGGAGAGGAAGGGCAAAGAGCCAAACTGTGAAAGAGAGAAGTAAACGTCTGCCCAAGGTTTATGGCAGCTGCTCCCACCAGAGAGGTGCAGAGTCAGGGGTTGCATTTCATATTCTCAATCCTTATGCATGGGAAAAAACACAAACAGAGGAAGGGTTTTTCCTTCCTGGTAATGAGGTTTATGGTCTGTCTTTACGTAATTCTCATTCTCTTCCAACTCAATACACCAAGCATGGGTTTTAAATAGAAGTGCAACTTTTCACTTACTGGCATGAGATCTTGGGCATACTTAACTACTCTGAGTCTTTTTTCTAATCTCTAATATAGGGATAATATATATCCCATTGGGTCTTTACTTGTATTAAATTAGACTAAATGATATACTCTATATGAAAAGACCAGTGTGTGCATTGTATGTTACAGATATTTAACTTTACTATCATTATCCTAGGTAATTTTATATTGTAATCAGAATGGATATTGAAGAACAAAGGGATTTTCCTGATTCCTTGAGAGCTTGCTTACGTGTGTGTGTGTGTGTGTGTGTGTGTGTGTGTGTGTGAGTTTCTGACTTCTGAGCTGTTTATTTCTGGGATGATAGGACTCAGAATATGTTTGCCTGCACTGTTCCCATAAGCCTCAGTCTATTTAATCTGGGTTCATAATCAATCCAGAGCATAAGTCTATTACTTTTGTGTAGTATTTGGGTTTTGATTCTAAGTCTGACTGGCTTTGTATTTTTATCCATTATAATAGTGATGATGATAAAAAGAAGAATATCAATTCTAGTAACAACTAAGACATATATGATCCTCACTCCATGCCTAGCACCGTTCCAAGCCCTGTATGCGTATTAATCCATTACCACAAAGGACAGTTCCTATTATCATCCTCATTCTGCAGATGAGGAACCTGAGGCACAAGTATCATCCAAAGCACTTGACTGTGGGCTTTTTGATTACCCTTAGATCACCTTGGTATTAATAAACACAAATTTTACTTTTGTTTTCTTTAATGTACACACAGTAGCTATAGATTCTTCTGGGTCACAGTCATGACCTAATTATCTCCTCTGTTTATGTAGTCTTGTGCAGAAGCAAATCTTTGTTTTTCAAATTTGAAAATAAATGCAAAATCTAAGGCAAAATCTAAGGTTGGTTCTGTCAACACCCACTCCTGAATGTTTCCTGAATCTGATGACTTCTGCCCAATGAATTTCCTTAAACCTTCATTTAACATGCCACCACCTCTTGCCTGGAGGCTTGCAGCACTGCCCCTATGGTCTCCATGCTTGCACATTTGCCTCTCAATCCATTCTCCACACAGCAGCCTGAGTGAGCCTAATGTAAGCCAGATGTTAACATTACCCTGTGACAAACCCTTTAACACCTACATATTAAAGTACAAACTACCAACCAGGTCTAAAAAAAAAAAAAATCCCACCCACCACAGCCTCTGCCTACCTCTCTACCTTTTTTTTTATTTCTCTCTGTTACTGGGCAGAGTTCTTCGGAAAAACAGAATTAGTAGAACGTGTGTGTGTATCTATCTATCTATCTATCTATCTATCTAGGTATCTATCTATCTTTCTGTCTATGAATGATGGTTAATAATTGGTGTCAACTTGATTGGGTTGAGGGATGCCTAGATGGTGGGTGAAACATTGTTTTTGGGTGTGTCTGTGAGTACGTTGCCAGAGGAGACTGATATTTGAGTCAGTGGACTGGGAGGGGAAAACCCACCCACAGTGTGGGTAAGGCAACATCCAATCTACTGCCAGCATGGCTAGAACAAAGCAGGCAGAACATGGGGGATAAGCAGCTTGCTGACTGAGTCTTCTGACTTGCTCTCTCTTTTTGCACCATGTGGACAGTTGGCTTCCTCTCCTCCTGCCCTTGGACATCATACTCAAGGTTCTTCACCCTTTGGACTCAGAGATTTGCACCAGTGGCCTCCCAGGGGCTCTTGGGACTTTGGCCTCAGACTTGAGGGCTTCTCTGTCGGCTTCCCTGGTTTTGAGGCTTTCAAACTTGTACTGTCCCACGCTACGGGCTTCATCTATTTCCCCAGTTTTCAGACAGTCTATCGTGGGACTTGGCCTGGGAATTGTATCCTATTCATTCTCCCCTTTGGAGAACCATGACTAATACAATATATAAAGATATTATAAGAAATTGGCTCACACAATTATGGAGGCTGGTAAATCCAAAATCTGCAAGGCGGCCTTTAGGCTGAAGACCCAGGGAAGAGCTGATGTTGCACTTTGAGTCCAAAGACCTTTGCTGCAGAACCAGAAAGCGTCAATATTGCAGATGAAGTCCAAAGGCAGTCTGTTGGAGAATTTCCTCTTGCTCAAGGGAGCTAGTCGTTTGCTCTACTCAGGGCTTCAAGGGATTAGATGAGACCCACCCACTTTATGGAGGGTAATCTGCTTCACCCAAAGACCACCAATCTAAATGATAACCTCATCCAAAAACACTCTCAGAGAAACACCCAGAATAATGTTGGGCGAAAAATCTGGGCACCCTGTGGTCCAGCTAGGTTGACGTGTAAAATTAACCTTCTCACTCTCTGTATTCATTAAATCACAGCTAGGTTTGTCTCTGAATCTCTGTCCTGCTCTTTCTCCTACTTGGAATGGTTTCTACCCTTTCTAAAATGTGAATTCCTTCTGGGAAAAGATTCTGTCCTGTCTTGTTCTCTGATTTAATCTAGTGCCTACAAACATGCCTGCCACCTGGGCATGCCCCCAAAATGTGTATTTACAAAGTAGATGATTAAAGTAATTAATTAATCTGTTCAAAGAAGATAGTACACCTGGACCTAAAAACCCAAGAGGTCATTTATGTTGTGTGATATTGGAAACGCAAGGAAATTCAGTCTTTCTCAAAGCATCTCTCTCCTGAACTGTCAGACAAACATCCTCATCTGTTACCTCAAATCTGTACCCTTCAAGTTGCCCCTGATTAGATAATATAGCCTGAAACATTATGACCCAATGATCTCCACTAAGTGCTTATGTTACCTGAAGCTTTTGCTCCATTTCTTTTACATAATCATATTGATTCAAATTAAGTTGTCATGGAACTCTTTTGGCATTACCCCCAAAGACCCTGAGACTCTGACCCTGAAGGAATATTCAGAGACCATCAGAGGTGAAAGACCAATATTACAATAGCCAACTTTTCTTTTTCATAGATGAAAAAAACTGAGGTCCGCTCAAGGAAATTGTCTTGTTCAAGGCCAGACAACCAATTAAGAAAGAAGTGTAGGCCGGGCGCGGTGGCTCAAGCCTGTAATCCCAGCACTTTGGGAGGCCGAGACGGGCGGATCACGAGGTCAGG
>NW_016806560.1:788071-794402 GCF_001698545.2 Rhinopithecus bieti
AAAAAAAAAAAAAAAAAGAAAGAAGTTTAGTACAGGACTTAGATCCCCTTAGTCTGGTACTCTGCGTAACAGACAAATTTCAGCAAAAGAAATATACTCACAGTACTGAGTGACATGTCTGCACAAAGCAATGTTGTAAGGGTTCGAGGGTAGGAGAATGTGCGTATGGGGCTGTATGTGTATTTGAGAAAAGGGAATTATTGTTGGGGTTTGGGAAGGAAAAGCATATTATCCTTTCTTCCTCTCAAGTCCAAAAGCGATCTGTAAGTAAATTATAATGACCAAGAGATGAACATCTTTAAAAACTGCTTTATTATTATTATTAGGTTGGTGCAAATGTAATTGTGTAATTGCGGTTTTTGCCATTAAAAATAATGGCATTACAAGTAGTGGCAAAATCCGCAATTACGTTTGCACAAACCTAATATTATTATTAGGACAAGGTCTCACTCTGTAGCCCAGCTTAGAATGTGGAGGCGAGATCATAGCTAACCACAGCCTTGACCTCCTGGCCTCAAGCGATTCCCCCACCTTAACCTTCCAAGTAGCTGGGACCATAAGCATGTGCCATCAAACCTGGCTAACTTTTAAAAAATTTGTTTTGTAGAGACAGAGTCTTGCTATGTTGCCCAGGCTGAAATTGTTTTATCATTACCACTAATTGGAAAACACTGTTTTATATGTGCAGCCACACAGCTTGCTAACTCTATTCTTCATCCAATTCTTCACTCTTCTTTGAGTGAACTTCAAGAAAAATTTCACTCAAAGGAGAGTTTTAACCTGAAGAGCAGAAATACATATCCAAGATCATTGTTTTTACTGATCCACGGCAGGCATAGAACAAAGACACTAAATCGCCACTGGCTGCAGCTTTTTTTTTTTAGAGATCTGTCACCCAAGCTAGAGTGCAATGGCACCATCTCAGCTCACTGCAACCTCTTCCTCCCAGATTCAAGCAATTCTCCTGCCTCAGCCTCCTGAGTAGCTGGGATTACAGGCACAACCACCACGCAGGCTAATTTTTGTATTTTAGTAGAGGCAGGGTTTCACCATGTTGGCCAGACTGGCCTCAAACTCCTGACCTCAGGTGGTCTGCCTGCCTCAGCCTCCTAAAGTATTAGGATTACAGGCATGAGCCACTGCACCCAGCCTAGTTGCAGCATTTTGATAAATTCACTACACAGCCCCAAATGTGGACTGATGTTTGCCACATCCTTAACACAAATCCAATTCAACTCAATCCAATGAGTTGCTTTTTATCTCCAGGAAGAAAAGGGGGTTAGAAGTCTGACTGGAGTGACACTTATAACTAGCCAAATCTCTCCAAGGGGAGAAAGGCGGGCAGAAGGACTGGCATGAAAACATTCTGCTGTTGCCCAGCTGGGGAGACCAAGTCTGGGTCATGGGATTAGTATGAAGGACTTTGACCTTCCCTGAATAGCAAGATTCTTAACAGACCAACTACATTGTTCTGAGTGATTGAGACAGCATCATTCTGCTAGATCCTCTTCTCACTGTATTGCATAGGCCTAAAAAGCAGGGGCTAATATTCTAGTATTCTTATTTTCCTTTGACTCCCTAGAACTTCACAGTGTCTCATATGCTGCATATAGAGTAACTGTTTGCTCAAACTTGGAGTAGAGTGATGGTCTCAGCTGCTGGCATTGTCTCTATGTCTTTTATCTTTTCCCTAATTCCCTATAGGGAGGAGCACTGGCCTAAGGTATGGATCTTTTGTTTTTGTTTTTTTTTTAGAGGGAGTCTCACTCTGTCACCCAGTCTGGAGTGCAGTAGCACGATCTCAGCTCACTGCAACGTCCACTTCCTGGGTTCAAACGATTCTCCTGCCTCAGCTTCCCAAGCAGCTGGGACTACAGGCACGCGCCACCACATCTGGCTAATTTTGAATTTTTAGTAGAGACGAGGTTTCTCCATGTTGGTCAGGCTGGTCTCGAACTCTCAACCTCAGGTGATCTGGCTGCCTCGGCCTCCCAAAGTGCTGGGGTTACAGGCGTGAGCCACCGTGCCCGGCCAGTTATGGATTCTACTCCTGCAACTCTAAATACCCTGTGTGTGACTTTTGAAAATTATGTCTCCCCCGTGTCTCAAAATTCTGACAAAGTTAGGGTGAAAATATTGCAGGGAGTATTAAATGGGATCCTGCATGTGAAGCAGTTTGCCCAGTTCCTGGCATATAGGAGGCACTCAACGAATGACAATTAAATCTGGACTGGCTTCATGGGCACACATCCAGTGCACATGGAAGGGACCCGCTGTTGGTTTAGTACCTTGTTGCTGCCATCTTGAAATTCTTAACATTCTTTCAACAAGTGGCCCCATATTTTCATTTTGTGCTAAGCTCTGCAAATTATTTGTCAGTTTTGATGATATAGTGATCCTGGAGGAACATGGACACAACTTAAAGGGAAAGAAGCAGGAGCAGACAAAGAAAGATAAGAGAAAAGAAGCGAGAGGGAGTAGGGGAAGCTCTATTTGTATTATTCGATTTTTCCTAGAAAATTAAAATACTAAAAGTAAAAAATAAATTTCTTTTTTCTATGGGAATGTTTCTGGGAAAATTGGGATAGGGTTGGAGGAAAAGAGAGGTTAGTGTGTGGGTCAAAAAAGGATGAGTTTCCAAATCAAATTTTAGCCTATCTTACCATGATGCCTACGGATTGCCCAGAACAGGATCAAAAATCAAGAAATCCTTTTGAATAGACAAATCAAAAACACAATACCAAGAAAATTGACATAATACCATAAAAAGTCTCTGACTGAAATACTTATGTAATCTTTTTTTAAATGGTGAATAATATATAACTTGTCCAGGCACATAGAAAAGCAGTCTTCATAACATAGTGCATTCAGTTGCTCAGAACTTTGGAGAATAAAGTATAATCACACCTCATCCAAAATCTTAAGATAACAGGAAATTCATTATAGATGTTTATTGACCAATAATTATTTGCTTCTCTCTTCAGCTGAAGGGATTCTCTCACAGAGCCCACACCTGCCAGAGAGTAACTTTTTTCTGTTGTTTCATGTTCTACCTACTGCAACAACACAGAATAGTTCACATCCTCATGCCAGTCCTCTATCATCAAGGACAGCTGTCCTTAATTCCTGAGACATTCTTCCTCCAATTAAACCTCCCCAGTGCTGCCCTCAGTGGTTCACACCTGTAATCCCAGCACTTTGGGAGGCCAGGGCAAGAGGATCACTTGGGCCTAGGAGTTCAAGACCAGCCTGAGCAACATAGGGAGACCTTGTCTCTACAAAATATTCAAAAATAAATAAATTAGTTGGGTATGGTGGCACATACCTGTCATCCCAGCTACTTCGGAGGCTGAGGTTGAAGGATTGCTTGAGCTCAGGAGGTTGAAGCTGTAGTTAGCTACGATCACGCCACTGCACTCCAGCCTGGGCAATAGAGAAAGACCCTGTCTCAAGAAAAAAAGAAAATTAAAAACCACCTCCCGCACCATTGGTTACATGGCATAGTCTTTACATCTCACATTATCCTAGCCATTCCTTCTAAATAGGTTCTAGTTTTTGAATATGCCTCCTAAAGTATGGTGCTTGAAATTCAAACAATCCTCTGGATATATAGTCAGATGAGATTAGAATAAAATGGATGACTCATTTCTACCTCTATGGTCTTAAATCATATTTATTTTATCTGATGGCTAAACCTGAAATTCTAGCATATATTAGTCTATCCATTAAGTAAAACCTAGAGATAGGTCGTGTATTAGTCTGTTCTCTGTTCTCACACTGGTAAAAACACATACCCAAGATTGGTTAATTTATAAAGGAAAGAGGTTTAATTGACTCACAGTTCCACATGGCTGGGGAGGCCTCATGAAACTTACAATCATGGCTGAAGGCGAGAGAGAAACAAAGGCACATCTTACATAGTGGCAGGCCAGAGAGAGCAAATGAGCAAAGGGGGAAGAGCCCCTTATAAAACCATTAGATCTCATAAGAATTTACTCACTATCATGAGAACAGCATGACGGAGACCACTCCCATGATCCAGTCACCTCCCACTGGGTCCTGCCCTCAAATTTTGGGATTATGGGGATTAAAATTCTAGATGAGATTTAGGTGGGGACACAGATGTTTCCATGAACTCAGTCAAAGATGGACTTCCTGGCTTTTGGGAGGTTTGAGTCATGTGTATGTGCACTTCTAGAGAGGAGGGCTTCCACAGCTTTCACTAGATTCCCAAAGGTTTCCAACCCCAACAAGTCCAAAGAGCTTTTAAATAACTACAGTAGAAGTTATCTGGTATAGAAGAATATTTTTAAAAAGGTAAATTAAAGAAGGAAATTATTTTAAATGACACATAAAGGCTTTAAACATTTTGTTTGACTTAAAACATACACATATGCAAATTTTGCCATTTTTTGAAGGAGTAAAACCTTTTTTTCTGTTTGGGTAAGCTAATTAGAATTTTGTGTTTGCCTTATAAAAAGCATACTATTAAAAGCATCATATAAGAGTGCCATTTGGAGTACGTTTCAAATGAAGGGAGAATTTTAGGACACGGGAGAAGTAACATGAATGCAGAATTCTAGATTTCTAGATTTTTATAATTTTTTGATGAATGTTTACAGTTACCATGCTCACATTTAATAGCATTTATTAAATGATTTGCCTTGTCAACTGTTTTAAAAAATATTCAACTTAGTTGAATCAACAATTCTAATTATATTTTATCAATTTAAGTAATGTTGAATTAAACAATGCAATTAATATTGTTAGGGTCTACAAAAGTGAACTCAAGAAATAGCATTCTTTTTCCTATCCAGGTTCTGAACAAGTTGAAAATAAAACACAGAGCAAATATTGAGGTCAGAATATCACTTTTACAATTACAGAGCCCAAACTGAAGGACTTGACTTTAGTTTTTAGCCAAGATGATAGTGCAATAGGAATTAGGCCAAGACTTAATCACCCAATCCAAAGAAGCAATGGGCTTGAGCCGGCCTTCCCCTACAGGGACAAAGTTCCCTGGAAGCAGAACGTGGCATGTTTATCCGAAAGAAAAAAGCAACGCTTAGCCAACCATGCCATTTGTCTCACCTTTACCATTGGTAAATCACTCTATCTTCCCCGGGACAGAAGGAGACAAAGAGGTTTGGAGGGTGCTTGGGGAAAATCCCTCATTATGGAATCAAGGAGTAGGGAAAAGGACTTTTCCTCTCAGAGTAATACCGAGTGAAATTGGCTTCAGCAGGTTCAGAAGCACACCTGTCTGGCACTGGATAAGCACACAACTCACACATGACAATAGTGCATGGTTCTGCTGAAGAATAGCCTGCTAGCTGGATGTGTTCAGTCAGCATGCTTTTCAGAAGCAATGGCAAGTGTCAGTTAATCCTTCTGTTTGATAGACGTCAGTGAAGCGAATTCAATTATCTACTGAGCCCAAGCCTGCTCCATCCTGTCCATAAGTTTATATGGGAATTAAATGTGTAATTTTTAATATTTCATCTTATTTGTTTCAAGATATGATTTTAGGATGTTACTCAACTCTAAGAAACTTTAGGAAAACAACTTTCCTGAGGGCAAAACTGAAAACTTCCTACTTCCCTAAAAACTAGAATTTTCAAGATGCCTTATAACAAAGCAAATATTTTATAATTAATAAAGTGATAATGAAAGGAGTACAAAGCTATTAGCACAAAGTTTGTACCCATCAAACTCTATGATCAGATAATGACAAATATTATTTGCAAGGATTAAAAACTAGAACACATTGACCCTAAATACAATCTTTGCCAAAATTGTATCTTAAGTAAACTTAATAAAACATAGATATTTGCTTACAATATTTTTCTCCACATGGAGCATTTGGAAGGTTTTTAACGTGACCTAGGTGTGCAACAGCTTTAAAAAAGATCTAATTGTCTATGTTTGCAGAGTTCTTATTAGGGAGCAAAGCAATTATTTTAAAATGTAGTTTTTAGTTTAAATATTTCAAACCTTGAGATAGAAAACATGCATATGCATCACAAAAATGTGTTAAACATGTTCTGATTCTTATCCTAGGTGAGCCAATTTTGGAATATTATCTGAACTCTATTCCTTTCTAAAAAGAAGGAAAATTTCTCATGACCTTCTTTGAAAAGTAAGGATTGTTTTGTTCTTGTTTTTCATTATTTAAAATGAAGTCTTTCAATTTAGACCCACTCCTCCCTCCGCCTCCACAATCCCACAAAATATTTGTGACTGGATAGTGCTTTTGTGCTTTTAAAGACAGATAGTTTCATAAAGCAATTTTACAATTACCAGTAGAATTTTTTTTTTTTTTTTTTTTTTT
>NW_016806560.1:795987-798427 GCF_001698545.2 Rhinopithecus bieti
AAAACAATTTTTAAATTTCCAGGAGAATTTTTTTTTTTTTTTTTTTTTTTTTTGAGACAGAGTCTTGCACTGTCACCAGGCTGAAGTGCAGTGGTACGACCTTGGCTCACTGCAACCTTTGCCTCCCCGGTTCAAGTGATTCTCCTGCCTCAGCCTCTTGAGTAGCTGGGATTACAGGCACCTACCACCATGCCCAGCTAATTTTTGTATTTTTAGTAGAGATGGGGTTTCACCATGTTGGCCAGAATGGTCTCGTCCTCTTGATCTTGTGAT
This sequence comes from Rhinopithecus bieti, assembly GCF_001698545.2. Lineage (NCBI taxonomy): Eukaryota > Metazoa > Chordata > Mammalia > Primates > Cercopithecidae > Rhinopithecus > Rhinopithecus bieti. The sequence continues at coordinate 796,261 of NW_016806560.1, forward strand.
CCTCCTGCCTCAGCCTCGCAAAGTGTTGGGATTACAGGCGTGAGCCACCGCGCCCGGCCATGAATGGTTTTTATTTTTTAGTAGAGATGGGGTTTCACCGTGTTAGCCAAGATGGTCTCGATCTCCTGACCTCATGATCCGCCCGTCTCGGCCTCCCAAAGTGCTGGGATTACAGGCTTGAGCCACCGCGCCCAGCCATGAATCGTTTTTAAAACACGTTTCTAGAAAACATCTGAGAGCCTGGAGACTAAACTGAATTGAATTCTTACTTTAACATGTTTAAATACACATACAAAGGTTATAGCTTTGGCTTTGCAAAGCACATGAAAATTTATTAAAATAGACATACACAACAGAGAAAAAAGTGCTCTCCTTAGTCATGGGAGAACCTGTACTGGTTGCCATATTATTTATCCTAATATAGTTGCATGGTCATCTCATGCAGTAATTTTCAGATTGTTGGTCACCAGCCAGTAGCTGGGTGTGAAATCAATGTAGTAGATCTCATAAATTAAAAAAGTAAGCAAACAGAATAGAATGGAGAAGAAAAAATGACAGAGTATATTGTGCATGATAACTGTATATATAATTTTGTGACATTTTGTTAGATTTGTATGTTATATGCGTGCTGTGTTGCCATGTGAAATGTATTTCTTATTGTAGGATCGCGATGCCCAAAAGGCTGCAAAAAAAAAACCCCCCAAGAAACCAAGATCACAGACCTCTTAACTACCAGATATGAACTTTACATTGATTACTGTTATATTTGACCAAAGTGGGGCATTTGGCACTGTTGATTTCAACTTCAGCTCTGCGTTGAAAGTCAACCCTTCTTTGACTTCTGCAATGTTTCCTTCATATTTTCTTACTCTCCTGGTCATTCTTTATTATCTCTTATCCGTCCTGTTTACAACTCCTCCAGCATAAAGGACACGTTTTGTAACAGAGTAGAATATCCTTTGTGGCTCCCCTCACGGCTCCTGGTGCCTCATCTCCCATCTCTTTCTCTCAGACACCCAATCCTGTAGCCACACCAAATTCCTTGCAGATCACCTGGTTGGGCCATTCCATCTTTCCTGCCTATGTTTAAACTGTTCCTTCTTTCTGACTGCCAACCTAACATAATCAAAAGGGTTAAAATCTAGTTTAACGACAGCTTAGTCAAGTGCAAAGGTTGAGGACTCTAGCCAGGGACATACTTCCAAGTTGCCCTGGGGAGTGCTCCAAAAGTTTTAACAAAACTTTTAAAACAAAACTTTTAAAACAAAAGTTTTAAGTAAAAAAAAAAGGACAAATCAGAAGAGGGGATGGTTACAAAAGTTTTGTCAAAATTCTCTTTGGTTTAGAGAAATAACATCATTTAGTGATTGGCTGTACATTGTTAAACCATACAGCACATGGCATTTTATGGCCAGGTGTCCTCAGTCTAGAGCCTGTGTAACAAGTGGCTTCAAGAAATAATTATTTAACTCAAGGAAGAGTGAGATCTGACTGTTGTTACATTTTAAATGCCTTTCTGGGACTGATAATTTAAAGGGGCTTGCATTCTTCAGATAAAAGGCTTTTTTTCTTTCTCATGACCAATCATCAAGTTTCCTTCTAGAGAAATACTGTTCAAAATATTTTGGTTATCACTAACATTGCCACTCATTACATGTATTTAATGCACATATATGTATCTATATTCATATATATAATGTCTGTACTTAATATAACATATACTTATGTAATCAGATATAAATATTTAGAGAAAAAAGACTTACTTACCTTTCTACCTAGGGTACATTCACATTTCCCTCCCTTCCTTTCCATTTTAAAAAATGCTGATTCTGAGCCAATAAATTAATTTTACTAATTAGTAGTGGGTTTCAATCCAAAATAGGTCATTAACCTTTCATGGGAAAACACCTTGGAGTGAACTAAAGCCTCTTTCTTTCTTTCCTTCCTTCCTTCCTGCCTGCCTGCCTGCCTGCCTGCCTGCCTGCCTTCCTTCCTTCCTTCCTTCCTTCCTTCTCTCTCTCTCTTTCTCTCTCTCTCTCTCTCTCTCTTTTTTTTTTTTTTTTTGTGGACAGAATTTCTCTCCAACACCAGGCTGCAGTGCAGTGGCACAATCTCAGCTCACTGCAACCTCTACCTCCTGGCTTCAAACAATTCTCCTGCCTTAGCC
>NW_016806560.1:798700-809484 GCF_001698545.2 Rhinopithecus bieti
CCCCCCTGCTACCCCTGCCCCTGCGCTGAGTAGCTGGGACTACAGGAGTGCGCTACCACGCCCAGCTAATCTTTGTATTTTTAGTAGAGATAGGGTTTCACCATGTTGGCCAGAATGGTCTTGATCTCTTGACCCACCTCGGTCTCCTAAAGCCCCTTCTTTAACCAAGTCTCCCTCCTTTGTGTGTCTTCTCCAGGGCATTTCTGATAATGTTACATGCTTCTTTGCTATGCCTCCCAGGATTAAACACAGTGAAATATTCTGAGCACTTCTCACTCATAGGTTCATAGCTTGGGCAGGTTCACTCACGTAACAAATATTTATTAATGTCAACTATGGCAAAAACATCATGCTGAGCACTGGAGATAGTGAACCTAAATGGAGTAGCTAGACACATTCCATCTCTGGTCTCACACAGCTTGGAATCTTATCAATACTCTGGAATGTAGACCTTCCGGTTTAACCTAGTTAAAGTTAACCTTATTAGGTTTGGCTCATTATTACAACCTGTGGTATCTTTCTGCTACTTAATTCTACCATCATTTCCAAATGAAAAGTCAAGTCATATTTAGAACTAAACATTCCTAAATATGGGGATTTTTAGTCTCTATAATTACTTGCAAATGATGAGCATGAGTTCAAGTCATGGTGGGGTCAAAGGTAAAATTATTCTCTGGACAAAGCCAGAGTTAAATTCCACAGTTTCCTAAGTACCTTTGATTAAAATTTGCATACTCCCCTCCATCATCCCAAGTAGATTATAATCTTCCTAAGGAGATACATGATCAGATTTTATAGTTTTTGTGTATTGTCCACAATTTGAGCATTAAAGGTGCTCAATAAATATTTCACTAATTAATTGTTTGGAGAGTAGAATTAACAAAATATGCTCCACATTTTAAAATATGAATGTGGAAACAGGAGAAACAACTTTCAGGCATGCAGAATGCATAGAAAGTTCCCGTAAAGATGGGTTTTTAATTCCCAATTTTAATGTGTATGTAACATGGACAATTATGTCATTGGTTAAAAATATTTCTGATTTCACCATATTCACCTATGTTTAGTTTAAATAATATACTTGAAACTAACAAAACCCACGATTGCCTTTCGAGATTTCCTTTATCAGCATTTAATACTCATCCTGTTTTAAGATAATTACATGAGATAGTCACAGCTAATTAACACTGTTTCCTTAAATAAAGATTAAGTGGAAAGAATTTATCAGTGACTTTAAAATCAGATCATTTACTCCACTGGGTGATTCCTGGGCAGATTTTCAGCCTTTTCTTGAGTCAACATGCATTACCTTCTCTCCCCTTAGCTGCCTTCAGCCAGAGACAGTCGGTGCAGCCAGTATTGACTTGATGTCTCCAACTATATTGTTTGATTTTAAAGCTTTTGGCCACTGAGTGGAACGTAGTGACAGAATAAAACACCCGGCTGGCTTTGTTCTTCCCACAGGGCCTCCCCGTCACCATGGTTACCCAGCCATGTTGGGTAAAGATAAGGGAAGAACTCCAGGGAGGAGAGCCCCTCCTTCAGTGGCTGGGCCTGAGGTTCACAAAGCAGAGGAAGGTTATAAAGGTTCCAGAAGGCTGTATGAGACTTCAGGCTCCATTCCCCACCAATCCCTCCAGCAGCATTCAGCCAGACAAAGGGGTTCCTCTCAAGGAATTCAACTTGCAAATTTTGCACCTTGAAGAGCTTGCATTGTAATTTAAGTTTCTTGTCACTGGAAGTTAATAGTTTACCATTCCCTGCAGCCTACACTGACAGAAAGCCCAGAGAAGGTGTCTAATGAATAACGTGGCACCACCCAAGGGGAGCATGAGCGTGCACTTCCACAGAGCACTGAGAAGATTCAGACTTTTTGCTTTTTTAATAGTGTCAAAAAACAAAAAACTCCTTCACTTATTCAGTAAGTGTTATATTTCCACCAAAAACTGTTTCTACAAAGTGCCTGAAAAGTTTTCAAACACACATGGCAAGTACAACATCTACCCTTTGTGAAGGAGCTGATAGTATCCACATAAATCTAATAGTATCCACATAAATAGGTTCCAATGAGGCCGCTATGTGTATAAACCCATATTATCGTGTGTGTGTGCGTGTGTGTATTTTCAGAAAAATAACTGGCTGGGGATATGAGATACCCAGTTAGTACTTTCCCCGTTCCACATTTAAATGTGTAGATGGAACCACTATATGACATTTTAATTTTATTCAAAAAGGAGAAAAGCGAAGAGGTGGCCAAGTGTATTAGTCCATTCTCACTCTGCTATAAAGAACTACCTGAGACTGGGTAATTTAAAAAGAAAAGAGGTTTAATTGACTCCCAGTTCCATAATCTTAAAAGGAAGCATGACTGGGAAGCCTCAGGAAGCTTACAATCATGGCGGAAGGCGAAAGGGAAGAGGAAGGGGAAGACATCTTCACAATGGCAAAGCAGGAGAGAGAGAGAGAGTGAAGAGGGTAGTGCCACATACCTTCAAACCACCAAATCTTGTGATAACTAACTCACTATCACGAGAAAAGCAAAAATCACCTTCCACCAGGTCTGCCCCACAACACAGGGGACTACAATTCAACATGATGGGTGCGGACAAAGAGCCAAAACATGTCACCAAGTATTGTAGAAGAAACATACATTGAACACAAGGCACACAAATTAGCCTAGAGTAGGCACTGAATTAATTCTTGTTGAATGAAAACAAAAATGAGTCAGATGGACCTTGATGCATATCCTGATTCAGACCTTTGTTTTCTTGTGGCCTGTGTGAGTTTCTTAGCATCCCTGAGCCTCACTTTCTCATCTTCATGTGAGGATGACATCTGCTATAATAGAACTGTGATGAAGATTAAATACAGTGAGATAATGTATGGAACATGTCTGGTTCTTATGTAGGACTAAGCTCACTCAATATATGGTTGCTATTATTGTGTTATCCCTTTTTAAAATTGATACATAGTTGGACATATTTATGGGGTACATGTGATATTTTGATTCATGCACACAATGTGGAATGATCAAATCCAGTATTTAGGATATCCATCATTTCAAACATTTCTTTGTATTAGGAATCTTCTCTTCTAGCTATTTTGAAATATGTGATAAATTATTGTTAACTATAGTCACCCTATTATGCTATTGAACACTAGAACTTATTCCTTCTCTCTAACTGTATGTTTGTACTCCTTAACCAACTTCTCTTTACCACCCTGCACCTTTCTCAGCCTTTGGTAATCATCATCCTACTCTCTAGCTCCATGACTTCCACTTTTTTAGCTCCTACATAGGCATGAGAGCAGGTGATATTTGTCTTTCTGTGCCTGGCTTATTTCACTTAACATAATGACCTCTAGTTCCATCCATGTTGCAGCAAATTACAGATTTTCATTCTTTTTGTATGACTGAATAGTATTTCATTAAGTATATATATCTTATTTCCTTTATCCGTGCATCTGTTGATGGACACATAAGTTAGTTCCATATCTTAGTTATTGTGAATAGTGCTGCAATAAACATGGGTATGTAGGTATCCCTTTGATATACTGATTTCTTTTCCTTTTGACCAATACCCAGTAGTGGGATTTCTGGATTGCATGGTGGGTGTGTTTTGAGTTTTATGAGAAAACCTCTATGCAGTTTTTCATAGTGACTGAACTAATTTACATTCCCACCAACAGCGTATAAAAGTTTCCTTTTCTTCACATCCCGGCCAGCATTTGTTAATTTTTGTCTTTTTTGTAATAGCCATTCTAACTGGGGTGAGATGATATCTCATTGTGTTTTGATTTGCCTTTCCCTGATGGTTAGTAATGTTGAGCATCTTTTTCATATACCTGTTGGTCTTTGTGTTAGAGTCTTCTCTGTTAGCTGCATGAGGCCAAGGCCCCATCTATTTATCTGTGTATTCAGAGGAGCTCAGAGGCACAGAGAGGTGCCCAGTCTATGCTTTTCCAGGCAACACTTTCCAGTTATTTTGCCTTTCCTTCTCCCAAGGACTCTGATTGAGGCTGATTGCCATAAATTACCTCATGGGCTTAGATCCTCAGTGGTTTATTGAGCTGGCTGGTACTTAAGAGAGATATTCATAGCAAAATGGTACTCTACATTAGAAGAGCTACAGCTTAGAGATTCTGGACTCTGAGCTCAGGTGCTAGAATCTTCTTTCTTGCTGCCTCTGCTATGCACAGTTTAAGAGTGAAGATTGCAGATCTTTCCCAGGTTCCACGTATTTTCGCTTAACTATGCAAAAATGCCACTTATCATTTGGCAAACATTTGTGTGCCAGGCACCGTGCAAGGCCGGGCATAGAGATATGCATAACACAGTCTGAGTCCTAGATATTGTTAGGATTTGTTTAGCAGAAAGACTGTGATGCCATCAATAAAAGGTTTCTAATCCTGAGGAAAGAAAACAAGCACACAGGACAGCTTGATTCTAATAGCTTTGGATTCAGGCAGACTGTGATGAACAATTACTTTCTGCTGACTAGCTACATGGCACCTTCATCTGTTTATGTGCTGCCTAATCTACTAACACCTCTGTTATCTACCTTTTCTCCACTTTACGTGGGGATTACTGGATCAGCATCATCTGCACCCCAGGAGCTTATTAGAAATGCAGAATCTCAGGCCCATACTCTGGCCTACTGAATTGGAATCTGCACTTTAACTAGCTCCTCAGCTGATTCTTATGCACAGGAGCGTTTGTTACCTTGATCTCTCTCAAGGTTTTAGGTAAGAGAGATGACAGAGGCACAGCAGTGAGCATATAACATTAGTTTTCCTCTTTATGATATCTTTCAAATTACTGATACGTTACGTGCCATTAAAGTCATATCACAGCCTTTAGGACACTAGTAAGAGACATGGCTGTAAGTAAATAATGTCTTACAGCTGCTGCTTTTGGGGGTCATCCATAATGATGCTGAGATCAGAAGGAGAAATAGTTTTAGAATAGGCTGCAGTCATACAGCTAGTCCTCATGACAGAGAGGATAAACTCCTCGGCTTTGCTCATGGGCGCCAGAGAAAAGGCCCACAGTAATAGGCAGAAAGTGCAAATGCATAGACAAATAAGAATCTTACCCCTTGGAAAGTATGTCCACTGTAGACATAAAGAGAAGTGTAGACAGCCATGGTGAGCTGGAGATATCGGAAAGAGAATCAGAAATATCAAAAACAGATTCGTAATCCAAAAAGGCTCCCAGTAAGAAGCCAGTGGCCAGTGGGTTAGAAAACCCAGATAGCTCCCCAAATAGCCAAGAAATACAGGAAAATACATTCAAGCTCAGTAACGATTAGGAATATACAAGTTGGAGTAACAATGAGGCATCACTTTACCTTCAAACTAGAAATAATTTAAAAGTTTATAGTAAACATTTACGAAGTAAAAGAGGCAAAAAGGGTACTCCTCTACTTTGTCAATGTAAAAAGTTCGAGTATTATGGAAAACAATTTGGCAAAACTTATTAGAATAAAAAGTATATACTTAAAAGTACCAGCATACATACATACATACACACACATATATACATACAAACATACATAGACATGCAGGTACATTCCAATATTGTTCAACAGCAAAAAGGTGAATAAATTTTGGAACTTCCCACACCATGAATTTTTATGCTGCCATTAAAAATAATAAATAAGAGCTATGCCAGTTACTTTTTAAGGATATCCACCAAGAATTGAAGAAAAAACAGATGTAGCAAAACTGAATAATATAATCACATTTTTAGAAAATAAGTAACAAAAATATTCATAGCTGATGTCTTTATTTCTCCCCTGCAGATCCACTTTTCACCCTCTCCACCCTGCTCTGTGCCCTGGGATACTGACCCGGATGGCACACTCTTAAGTCTCTGACTTCCCATCAGCTTTAGCCAATCAGAGCCCTGGCAGATGATTGGAGAGAGGCTGGAAAATGAGGTCAGGGTTGGTTAAGTCTCTGAACATTATGACTTCCCTCTAAATAGCCCTTTCTATATGACTTTCCTTCAGGTTTTGGTAACCACTCCCCTGGCCCCTTTTCCTTTTATCCTTAGAAATATTAACAGCACTGGGGTATAGCTACACTCCTTCTGGTTTTCAATAACCTCTCTGCACTTTCATAAACAATCCCATTATTAGGTTCTTTTTGAATGATCTTCATTGGAACTTGCCATCTGTTTCCCGCTGAAACCTTGGCTAACACAACCTCCATTTCTGTATATTTATGTTTTCTGTATATTTCTGTATATTTCTGTACATTCATGTTTTTATGCCATTACATAAACATGGGGAAATATAGAAGGATATATACTATGTTGCTGAAAGAGCTATGCAGAAGCTGGGTGAAGGGGGATAATGTGGCAGAAACAATGGTATGTAGAACAAGGGAGAGGGGAGCTGAGCAAAACAGAAAAAGAACAAGAAATCTGCACACAATCAAAAGCAACAACATAAAAACATGATATCACATTTAACATTTTATATATATGTAAATTTAATCTAAAAAATTCAATGGGCAATGTGAAAAAAGGCACTAAACAATACAGATTTTTTAGCTCACAGGGTAGTGGGGGAAGTGGAGTGAGATACCAAATATCTTGATCTGTAACCCAGACTGAAATACTCCTAATGTGAAGCAGGATGTCCCAGTGGAAGCTGAGAGTCTTAAGCAAATTGATGGGCTTATAGAGAATATGAATTATTCTTTTAGTGATTGAACATGTTCAAGAAGAACAAAGAGCCACACATCTCAAAAAATCACTTTCTTAGAACCTACCTTAGCTGTAGAAAAGTAAAAAGAAACAAAATCATAGTTGAGAAAATGGCCCAATCTTATGTTGGAAGAGGTTTGTAATTGTAGGACAGAGCAACATACATACACACACACACACACAAACACACACACACACAAACACACACACACAAAATTAGTCAAACAGTACTGTGCTTTATTCAGTGACAAAAGGAAAACATGATGAGGTGGGACACCCAGGATTTGAGGGAATGGTTGACTTGGCACAAGACCAATTTTATTAGCTGAGAATGACAAGACATATTGAACAGAGGTGTCAGAGCTGTGAGAAGTGTATAAAGCACAAGACTGGAGCCGAGAGGGCAGCCAAACTAATGAAGCCAGTGGCTCCTGGTCTAGAAAAATGCTTTTGCACTTAGTTTCTGTCCCAGGAATCAGACTCGCTGAGAATCAGAAACATTTCCCTAATAAGACAAAGTAATCACATCACAATGACCAAGAGAGAGGCTAGCACATTATGGAACTATTTTATAAACCATTATAGGTTTTTCTAAAGGTCCCTAGTGATCAGAGGGTCAACTTTGAATCTGAGTTAATCAGAGAACTAAAAGAGACGATTGAATTCCAGGAGGACAGTAGCCCACTCCAGGAGAAGACTTGGGAAGAGATCCAACAGTGCTCTCTCCAACAAACATGTGGCGTATTCCAGGTGAACAAACAGCCACGGACTGGAGAAAGCATGTGAGACTCTGTGTCATGCCTTTAGCTCCACCTTTGGCAGAAGAGTTACCTTGCTACCTTCTGCTTGACCAGTAAGCTTTACTGCCAATTGATATGGTGTTAGATCCCAGCCAGATATACAGAGAAGTAAGCAATAAGCAATGTGAAACATCCTTTTATTTCTCCCCCACAGAGTATTACTACAAAACAAATTAGTCCCCAGATGTCAAATGTATTGCAAATGCTAGCTATTTGTAATATAGCAACAAGTACTTATTGATCATCTCAGATTCTGGAACTGTAAAGCTGTAAGAGAGCATGAAGACAGTTTGCCTCAAGCCATTTATTTCACAGATGAGGAAGCTGAGCGACTAAAGAAGATATGATATTTGTGCTCTGTAATTTTTACAAGGAATATAGCATCAGAAATAGACTCACAACTAATAAGCTTAATGGAGTATTTCTAATATTAAAAAGGGAGAGTCCATATAAATACAATAGCCCAGTTAGCAAGTTAAAGAATCTCTTAATTACGGAAATCTGCACAGTCTCCTTCAAATACAACACCAATGCATCCACACACACACACAACATGGCATTCATCACCCTAACAACCCATGGAGACATATCCACCCTGCATTTTTAAGTGGGGAAATGGCCTTGTTTCTCAAACTAAAGACACCATGGGGGCATGTGGCAGCACATGATTAAAACAGGAAGGCATGGTTCCCCAAGCTCTCTATTTCCTATGATCTTAATTCCTGCTTCACATATCTACTCCTGGTGCCAACTGATGTCACAAGTGCAGAAACCCAGAGTCTGTCCCTGCTGCCAGAAGTCCAGCCAATGCAACTTTACTGCTCCCTTCTTACATGCTAACAATTGTGTCACAAACTTGGACTGACCACTGAAAGAGTGATAGGTTGGAGTGACAGCCTTTCAGTTCTGCAGAAACTACAAAAGTCATGCAGACCAAGAAATGGGCAGGAGTTCCTAGAGTCAGCATACATGGATCCACTCACTCTCTGACATCCCATCTTTGCCTGATCCTGGTAGAGAGATGCAGAATCATTATTGATAATGTATCTATGACACAACAAGATGATTGTTTGGGGACCCTGATGCTTAACCAGGGACATCATAGGGTGGAAGCTGATCTTTCCTGATGTCATAGTATTCCATTTTAAACTAGTTAATTAAGTTAAAAATAATATAAATCTTCTTGTTTAAGTAAGAGTAGTTTGAAATGCTAATTATACTTTTGGCAAACTCATTGGAGGGCAGTTACCCTTCCATGGGCTACTGTAGATGGATCTGATCAAAGATCCAGACCTCATCGGTTATCACTTGGGTGAATACTTTAACTAGACTGAATACAGTTGTCTCTCTGTATCCATGGGGTCCTCATACATGGGTTCAACAAATCTCAGATCAAAAATAGTTGAAAAAGAAAAGGCATGGTTGCATTTGTGGTGAACATGGATAGCCTTTTACTCTTTGATTATTTCCTAAACAGTACAGTATAGCAACTACTTTCTTTCTTTCTTTTTTTTTTTTTAGAGACGGAGTCTCGCTCTGTTACCCGGGCTGGAGTGCAGTGGCCGGATCTCAGCTCACTGCAAGCTCCGCCTCCAGGGTTCACGCCATTCTCCTGCCTCAGCCTCCCGAGTAGCTGGGACTACAGGCGGCCGCCACCTTGCCCGGCTAGCTTTTTATTTTTTAGTAGAGACGGGGTTTCACCATGTTAGCCAGGATGGTCTTGATCTCCTGACCTCGTGATCCGCCCGTCTCGGCCTCCCAAAGTGCTGGGATTACAGGCTTGAGCCACCGCGCCCGGCAAGCAACTGCTTTCATAGCATTTACATTACACTAGGTATTATAGGTAATCTAGAGATTATTTAAATATATGGGTAGATGTGCATAGCTTATATGCAAATACTAGACCATTTTATATAAAGGACGTGAGCATCATGGATTTTAGTATCTGCAGGGTTCCTGAAACAAATTCTCCAAGGACACTGAGGGGCAATTAAATGTTAATTCAGATAAGATCACAGAGAGTAAATAATATGAATAAAATCCTCATACAAAGGTGACAATCACCTCATGGATAAAGAATCCTAGAGTCTCAGCCTTCGGAAGCTTCTTTTCTTCCTGGATTCCCCATCCAGTCTTTCTCTCTGCTCTGTCATTTTCTCTGTTTCTTTGTTTGTTGCTACTTGGGCCCATCACACAATAGAGCACTGTCTCTAGAAGGTATGCTGCATATATTTAGAGGCATGGGTAAGTTACATAATCTTCGTGAACTTTGGATTCCTCCTCTTTATTTTTTATTTATTTGTTTTTTGAGACAGAGTCTCGCTCTGTCTCCCAGGCTGGAGTGTAGTGGTGTGATCTCAGTTCACAGCAGCCTCCAAGTCCTAGGTTCAAGCAATTCTCCTGTCTCAGCCTCTTGAGTAGCTGGGACTGCAGGCACACGCCACCGTCCCTGGATAATTTTTATATTTTTAGTGGAGGTGAGGTTTTGTCATGTTGGCCGGGCTGGTCTCGAAAGCCTGACCTCAAGAGATCTGCCTACCTCAGCCTCCCAAAGTGCTGGGATTACAGGCATGAGTGAATCACTGTGCCCAGCCAGATTCCTTCTCTCTCTTTTTTTTTTCTTTTATATGAAGTCTCGCTCTGTCGCCAGGCTGGAGTGCAGTGGCATGATCTTGGCTCACTGCAACCTCCACCTCCCGGGTTCAAGCAATTCTCCTGCCTCAGCCTCCCGAGTAGCTGGGACTACAGGCACATGCCAGCATGCCCGGCTAATTTTGTATGTTTAGGAGAGATGAGGTTTCACCATATTGGTCAGGATGGTGTCGATTTCTTGACCTCGTGATCCACCTGCCTTGGCCTCCCAAAGTGCTGGGATTACAGGCATGAGCCACCCTGCCTGACCTGGATTCCTCCTCTTTGAAAGGAGGACAATAGTAGAACCTAGATAATGGATTTTTATAAGGAACTAAGTTACTAAGGTAACTAACAGATATTGAATAATCTCTGGCACTGGCACATCGAAAACATTATTTAAGTGTTTGCTGTATTATTCCTTTTTTTTTTTTTTAGAGACAGAGTCTTGTTCTGTTGCCCAGGCTGGAGTGCAGTGGTGTGATCACAGTTCACTGCAGCCTCGAACTCCTGAGCTCAAGCAATTCTCCTGCCTCAGCTTCCTGAATAACTGAGATCATAGGTGTGTGTCACCATGCCTGGCTAATTAAAAAATAATAATAATTATATATAATTATATTTATATATATTTATATATA
>NW_016806560.1:809551-830773 GCF_001698545.2 Rhinopithecus bieti
AGTAGCCGGGGGTAGTGGTGTGTGCCTGTAATCCCAGCTACTCACGAGGCTGAGGCAGTAGAATCTCTTGAACCTGGGAGGCAGAGGTTGCAGTGAGCCAAGATTGTGCCACTGCACTCCAGCCTGGGTGACAGAGCAAGACTCTGTTGAAAGAGAGAAAGAAAGAGAGAGAGAGAGAGAGAGAGAGAGAGAGAGAGAGTGGGAGGAGAGAGAGAAGGGTCTCACTGTGTTGCACAGGCTGGTCTCAAACTCCTGACCTCAAGGGATTCTCCTGTCTCAGCCTCCCAAAGTGCTGGATTACAGGCATGAGCCACTGTGCCCAGCTGTGTTCGCTATTATTATTATTATTATTATTATCCTTATTTAGATGAAACTTAAGAGGCCTTAAGTATTCCATGCTCCCACATTTGCCTGTGCCTCTTAAGTGTTTTAAGATTTCTCCTAGTTCTTAGGTCATTGATTGATTTAACTGTGATTTCTAAAATCTCATTCTCTCTCTATCTTCCCAACCCTGAACACATACACACACATACACACTCATCAGTTTTCACTGTGCACCATAATATGTATTAATTGCTCCTACATTTCACAGTTAACGTTTGTTACAGAGGCCTCACATGGAGGTCCCTATTGAGATTGTCTGTGGGCCAGGTACCATGGATGGTGTTAGGGCTATAAAGAAAAGTGGCACACCCTGCCTTCGAAGAACTGATGGTCTAATAGTAAGTGGATATGCTGATAAATAATTGTCAAACATTGTGATGAGTGCTTGATAGAGTCACAAAGGTGCTCTAGAGCCCCAGAGGAGGACAGGACTGAAAAAATGAGGGAGGTGTTGAGGGAAGGAGATCCTCAGAGGGGTTCCTGAAGTATGAATGGGAGTTTATTGAGCAAAGAAAACGGGAAAGGGCATTGAAGGCAGAAGGACTGGCATGTATAAAGAAGGGAAAGTGGAAAAGCTCATAGCATATGTAGTGCTCCATAAATCATTGCTTCTATCCATCAGAGGTATCAAAATATAAGAAATATGAGGAGATGAGGCTGAAAGGGGTCTGGCAGCCACATCATGAGAGACCTTGTGAATGGTGTAACGATCCTGGTCATGATTCCTAATATAATTTAAATGTGTGTCCCCACCCAAATCTCAGATTGAAATGTGATCCCCAGTGTTGGAGTTGGGGCCTGGTGGGAAGTGACCGAATCATGAGGGTGGATTTCTTATAAATGGCTTAGCACCATCCCCTTGGTGCTATCCTTGAGATATTGAGTGACTTCTGGTGACATCTGGCTGTTTAAAAGTGTGTCACCTCGCCCTCGCCCTTGCCCTGTCTTGCTCCTGCTCTGGCGATGCGTCCTGAGGCCTCCCTGGAAGCTAAGCAGATGCCAGCATCTTACTTCCTGTATAGTTTGCAGGACCATGAGCCAGTTAAACCTTTTTAAAAAATAAATTACCCAGTCCCAGGGATTTATAGCAATGCAAGAATAGAGCAGTACAATCCTACATTATAGACAATGAAGGTCTCTCAGAGGATTTTAATGAGAAACATAGTATTAGCCTGTTCTCATGCTCCTAATAAAGACATACTCGAGACTGGATAATTCGTAAAGGAAAGAGATTTAATTGACTCACAGTTCTGTAGGGCTGCGGAGGGCCTCAGGAAACTTACAATCATGGTGGAAGGGAAAGCAAACATGTCCTTCCTGTCATGGTGGCAGCAAGGAAAAGTGCTGAGCAGAACGGGGAAAGCCCCTTTTAAAACCATCAGATCTCATGAGAACTCACTCATTGTCATGAGAATCTCAGCATGGGAGTAACTGGCTCCATGATTCAATTACCTCCCACCAGGTCCCTCCCAGTGCACACGGGGATTATGAGAACTACAATTCAAGATGAAATTTGGGTGGGGACACAGCCAAACCATATCAAACATTCATGGTCAGATTTACATCTGAGAAAAATCTTACTGGCCACAGAGTGGAGATGGACTGGGAAGGGGCGTGTGGTGTGGGTGGAGTGGGAACTATTGCCAGTAACTGCTTGTTATTCTCCGATCAGTGACTTCATTGTTTCTCTCTTCTTTCCCTACCCTGTCTGTGGACCCATGGTCAAAAGGTACAGTAACCAGAAGTTCAGCTTACTTGGCCCAGCAGGTGGGCATGTGACCAAAATACCTAGAGTCCTTCTACCCCCTGTTTTTAAAATGGCCTTGGCAGATGTAGTCCATGGGGCAGGTTGCATAGAAATCAAACACTAAATAGATTAAACTGAATCTAGTCAAGTGCAGGAGAAATCTAGATGAGAAGTCACTAAACTCATGAACTCAAAACGGGCAATGATTGGTAAAAGACGTTTCAAATAAATTAGGTAACGGTTTCGCTTTAATTTAGGAGATTCAGTTCAGCTGCATGGGCCCCATTTTTAGGACATGGGGTGAACATTCCCCAACTGTTGATTGTTTTAAAAAGGGCTTTCAGCTGGGCCTGGTGGCTCACACATGTAATTCCAGCACTTTGAGAGGCCATGGTGGGAGAATTGCTTGAGACCAGGAGTTAGAGCCCGGCCTGGGCAACATAATGAGAACCTCACCCTCCACCCTGATCTCTACAATTAATCGATTAATTAATCAATTAATTAATCAATTAATTAATACATAAATACATACATACATAAAAGGACTTCATCCTGCCTGTCAGGAAAGTGAAGGCTATCAAGTTGAAGGGCTTTAGTCCCTAGTGTCTCTGTCTAAATTTCTGGTTAACAAGAAAAACCAATCAGTGGGAAGGTAACTCCAGTCATCTGGGAATTATAAAACGCTTTCCTTATCAGGTGTTTTCTAACCTTGGAAGATTTTAGAGTTAACCACAAGGAGGATGAAGTAAACAAAACCCATACTCTTCAACGTTTTTGTGTTGAATTTAAGACAACCACTGTATGTCTGATACTTAAAGTGTTTGTAATGTTGGTAAAGTGTTTTTAATGTTTAAAGATTCTGGCATAGTCATCCTTGTAATTAGCCATGTGATTCTAGTTTAAATGTCTAATTTAGTGGTTGATTTTAGATGAAAGCTTTAGAGTAGAAAGTTCCAGGAGAAGTTGGCTAAGTTTGTAAACAGCATTGAAAGATTTAAGAGAACTTAAGGGTCATGATATTTAAAAGTTTAATTTATTAGATTTATAAGAATTGCTTAGGTTCTTGGAAAAGTTTTGCTTGTTAGTCAAGTATTTGAAGTACTTAAAAATAAAATCATATATATTACATTTATAAATGCGGTTTAGACTGTTTAACTGAACTTAATTGCCAAAATTGTAAAGTACCCCTTAAAAATTTATTAGATTTACAGATAGAATAATAAGATTTGTAGTTTGAACTTAAAAGCTGGAAGAAAAAAAAAACTCCATTACATTAATATATTGAATATTTATCTTAGAAACCAAGTTGCTGCACACAGTCTTTTATGTGTACAAAGCTTGTCCTCAAGGACCTCAGAAAACGCCTAGTGATTATTTTTCTGGGATTTTTTGCACTGAGGCGAGGTGAAAGGAGACTTTTTCTCTCTGGGCTTGAGCTGAAAGGCTGGTGACCTGTGGGCTGCAGTGAGAACCAGCCTGTCTGCACTGAGAGAATGAAGCTGACAGGCAAGATATTTCTGAAGGGATGTCAATTCCCCATTCCAGTCAACCCTAGGGCCAGCTCCAGTGCTACCTTTATGGTGAGTGGATTATGTGAACCAAAGCATTTTTAAAATTTTATTTTGCTGGTTGGAGTTGAGTCTCTAGGGAGGAGTGCCTATTAATGGCCCCTGTGGGTAGGATTAGACTGTATAATTTGAAAAGCAAAACAATATAAAGAGATTTAATATTTTGGTTCTCATGTAGCTTCTTTCTGAGCAACATTTTCCTGCTATCTTCTTGTTGTTTGAAAAGTCCTGGCTGTTGAACCCTGCCCTCTCCAGGGGCCCCTTCCCTCACCAAGGCTGGAGAGCTGGGCAGATTCAGGATGAACCAGTTATCAGGGTAAGAATACTAACCTTCTCCTCTCCCTTTCCCTTTTATCCTTACGTCTGAAGATATGGGAGTAGGAGGAGGAACAGTGATGTGAATAAACCTGAAGTCATTGTGTATTTTTTTTCTTAATTCATTATGTGACCAATCTCCAGGTAAAAAACAAAAAACAAAAAGACAAAAAACTCTATTACAGAGAAAGTTGTGGATCTGTCATTAGGACTTTGAAATGGTGCCAGCTCAACAGAGGTCCATTGGGTGGGGCCTATATCCTGATTTCAACAGTTAGAGTACTGTGATCCTATCCATTTAAATTAAGAATTCAAATCACAGGAGCAGAATTAGGGGGGAAAAAGGGGTTCAGTTTAGTAAAAGAGAAGTTTGAGGTATGGTGAGTTATCCTGTTGGGAATACCCTTTAGGCCACATGGTTCTAAAATTTAGAAAGCAGACTGGGATTGGAGAAGCAGATTTTAGAATGGTGGCTATTGAGATGGTTATTAAAGCCTGATCTCCTGTGTTTTCCCTCCCTCTTGCTGGTTGAAAGTCATTTTGCTAGGCACTAGGCAGGGCAATGTATCAGTTAGGAATATGTTTGACTCAAGCAACAGCAAATCCATCATAGAGTGGTTCAAATAGATAAATTCCTTTCATTATTAACTAATAAATTCCTTGGAAGGAGGCCGCTGCTGGCTTTGATTCCATGACTCAATGATGCCAGGTCCAAGGGTCCTGCCATTGTCTTGGCATTTCCCTCATGTCCTCTAGATGGTTGCTGTGGTCTCCAGGCACAGCATCTGCATTCAAGGCCAGGCCAAAAGGCAGATGCAAGTTGTATTGTTTGTTTTAAATAAGAAAGCCTTTCTTACTCAGCCCAGCAGACTCCTGCTGAAGTTCCATTACCTAGCACAGTGTCACATGGCTACCTTTAGCTTCAAGGAAAGCTAGGACAGGAAGCAAATGAAAAGGGAGCTCAGAGTAATGGTAGAGTCAGCCTATGAATTATGATTCCTCCCACTAGGAGTTTACAGTGTCATGATTATTATTCCCTGACCCAGGAACCTAGGATCCAGACCTGGTCCATGATGGATGCCTTCATTGGTCTGATCCTGTGATTTATTTTCTTCCTTCCTTGAAACTTTCTCTGTCTTCTGGAACTCAAGCAGTCCCTTTCCAAAGTCTGCAGAAGAAAAAAATTATTTAAGCATCCAAAAGTGTAGAGGGGAAAAAAAAAAAAAAAAAAAAAGGAAAGAAAAAAAAATGTTGCTATCTGACAATTCTGGTTCTTCTCAAATGTGCAAAGTGTTTGGATAGTCATAACAGTCTCCAAACTATCCTTCTAAAATTTAAAGGTAGGAACAACTTTAATCTGATAGAGAATCTGCATAAACAGCGGAGAAGCTCTGGCTTTGGACTAAGATTCTGGCAAATACTGTCTAGCTGCACAGCTCCGAATTTGCCAGAAGCTTCAGGCTCTGTCTTGTCCTACTTGAACCACAGAGATATCCCTCCCAAAACGACAGTATTGCAGCAATTAAGTGTCTTATCATGGCCAAAAAGGAATAAAGGAAAAAAAAAAAAAAACACAAGAAAAGAAGTAAACTATTCTATGGTTTCTTTGCTCAGGGCTGCTATTTTTAACATAACAGGTCAATGCAGGACACTAAAGTGTAAAAGTTAAATCTATGTTTATCTTTAAGGAGCACATAAAATTGGAACCTCAGAAGAGCTTTGGTTTTATGTTCAAGCCTCTCCATTGTTTTGAGAGGTTCATTAGGGGACTTGCCACAGAGTTGTGCTCGTAGAAAGATACTTGGTTCCACCAAGTTCTGAACTGGAAGCTGAGTGCTAATCTTAGCCCCTACTGCCTATCATACACTGTAGAATAAAAAGCTGCTGTCACTAAATGTTAACTTTACAACTTACTACTTGACTTCCAAAATGATTTTTCTGCTTTGTTCTGCATAACCCAAACACGTTGTTCATTTCCTAGTGGGAAGGTCACATACATCTTCAGTTTCAAATACATCTCCCTTTAAGTAGCAATGAATGGTCTCCCCAGAACTTGCTTCCTATATGAGACATTTAGAAATCAAATATTTTTTCCACTGATTTTTTATTATGCACTTAACAATGCATTGTTTTGATTTCTGATTGATGTTCCATTGGCAAAGGCTCCTAAATGCTCTAAGCATAAGATACTCTCCGCCTACAACTTCTGTGTCACATCGTTAATATTTCATAGGATCTGAACATGCTCTAGGAGCTTATTAACCTATATAATGAGATGGAGAATTTTATTCACTGAAATTCCAAGGCCTGTTCCCTATGAGATTAATAGCAGTCACAGACTTCCCTGGAGGCCCTGCATGAGGAGGAGGGGCACGAGTTGAGAGGGGAATACTTGAGTGGAGTAATTGTGTGGGAAAGAAGGAGAGGCAAGTGGCACCATGGCATCAGGAAAAGAAGGGGAGAAAGACACAGAGAGAAATACACAAGGAGAGAAACACCCAAAAAGAGAATGGGTGGGACAGAGTAGGAAGCAGAGCTACTGCAGGGACTCTGGCAGAGAAGGTATTCTAAGGAATTTTAGGATCTTTTGCTCTGTTATGTGCCGTCTATAGTTAAAATTGTGCACATTTGTCTTATTTTGTTTTGTATTGCTGTAAAGAAATACCTAAGGCGGGTCATTTATTTCTTTTTTTCTTACAAAAGAGGTTACTTGGTTCATGATTCTGTTGGCTGGAAGATCGGGTATCCGGTGAAAGCTTCAGGCTGCTTCCAGGCATGGTGGAAGTCCAAGCGTAGCTGGCATGAGATCACATGCAGAGATCTCATGGCCAGAGAGGAAGCAAGAGGGAAATGGAGGAGTGCCAGGCTCCTTTTCATAACCAGCTCTCACGAGAAACAATGGACTAAGAAATTATTACAGCAAGCATAGCACTAAGCTATTCTTGAGAGATCCACCCCCATGACCCAAACATCTCCCGTTAGACCTCACCTCCCACTGCGGGGATAAAATGTGAGGCTTGAGGGGGATAAACATCCAAACTATAACAACACTTTCAAAAAAACTAAGTATAAATATTTCCAAAATACAATACAATGTTATGTTATTAACTATCATCCTCATGCTGTACATTAGAACTTAAGAATTCTTCATTCTACATAACTCTAACTTTGTACCCTTTGACCTTCCCATTTCTCCCCCTTCCCACCCTTGTTAACCACCATTCTACTGTTTCTAAGTACTCACCTTCTTTCTTTTTCCTTTTGGAATTCCAAATATAAGTAAGATTATGCAATATTTCTCTGTGTTTAGCTACTTGGAATTTGCTAAGAAAATAGATTTTATGTGTTCTTACCATAAAAACGGTTAAAGTTTTTTAGAAATTTAAAATGCAGTGTATGCTATGCCCATAGCATACATAGTTGGTCAAAGTATAATGAAAAATAGACTAATAATTACTTTGATCTGATCATTTTACATATATGTATCACTATGTGTCCCATAAATATGTATAATTATGTGTCAATTAAAAAATTAAACATTTTCGGCTGGGCATGGTAGCTCATGCCTGTAATCCTAGCACTTTAGGAAGTCGAGGTGGGGGGATCACGAGGTCAGGAGATCAAGACAATCCTGGCTAACACAGTGAAACCCCATCTCTACTAAAAATGCAAAAAATTAATTAGCCAGGCATGGTGGCGGGCGCCTGTAGTCCCAGCTACTTGGGAGGCTGAGGCAGGAGAATGGCGTGAACCCGGGAGGTGGAGCTTGCCATGAGCCGAGATCGCACCACTGCACTCTAGCCTGGGTGACAGAGTGAGACTCATCTCCAAAAAAAAAAAAAAATAAATAAAATAAATTGAATATTTTCAATAGAAAAATGAGGAATAATTATTCCAGGAATCATAAAAATGATTAACTTCAATGAAGAGGCAATAAGATGACATCAGGAAGAAAACATGAGGGCTTCACAGTTACTAGTAATGTTCTAATTCTTAAGATAAGTGGTGCTTACATAGGTTTATTAAAAATAAATGAATAAGTTAAGCACGATGGCTCTCACATGTAATCCAAGCACTTTGGGAGGGCATGGCTGATGGATTCCTTGAGCTCAGGAGTTCAAGAGCAGCCTGCGTAATATGGCAAGACCTTGTCTCTATTAAAAATTATTATGAAAAACTCAGTGGTGGATGGTGGCATGCACCTGCAGTCCCAGCTACTCTGGAGGCTGAGGTGAGAGGATTGCTTGAGCCTGGGAGATTGAGGCTGCAGTGGGCTGTGATCACGCCACTGCACTCCAGTCTGGGTGACAGAGTGAGACCCTGTCTCAAAAAATTTAAAAAAAAATAATGAATATAATAAGTTTTTTTTTTTTTTTTTTTAAAGGATTTACACAATTTACTTAGCCATTGAAGTCAGATGTACGTTCTGAGAGATACACCAATGGTCAGGACTGGCCTCAAGCCAGCCGATATATATTTGGGTTACACTCATAATTTAAACCTCTTCACAATTCAACAATAAGGTTCATAATTTCAACTATAAGTAGCACGTTACAGAGTGAAACATCCTAGCATTCCTAAGGATGTGTCCTCTGCCAGAAGACCATAGCTGTGCTTTCCACTCTGTCCTGCCCATTCTCTCTTTGTATTTATCTCATTTGTCCCCATGTGTATTTCTCTCTGTGTGTCTGTCTCTCTCCCTTTCTCTTTCTCATCCCACCATACCATTTGCCCCTCCTTCTTTCCCACCCAAGCTGTCCTTTTTGCCTGCCCTCCAGTTGCTGAGAAAATTGTTTCTTTAAAGTGGGCATTTTCCAGTGAATTGTGATGTGTCCTGGACAGTACGTGTGTAGTGGAAAGAGTGTCAGGCATGGAATTGAAAGGTCTGACTTCCAATCCTACGGTGCCATTCACTAACGCCTCACCTCAACTTTCTTACCTATAAATGAGGTTCAGCACAAAATTGTGAGAATTAAGTGAAATAATGTCTGTAAAGGCTCCTTCCACAGTGTCTGGCACATAATGATTTTAATGGATTTTGCATCTGGATCAGTGGAGAATACCTAAATTATACCATCAGACTATTTTTACCCTGATATGCCCATATGGGGTAGAAGTAAAGAGGCATTTCTATTACTAATATAATTTTCTAATCAAGAACTACCTCTGGGGTCATCAATAAAAAAATCCAAATTAGTATCAACAGACCCATTATTCTCCCTTTTAAAAAAATACAAAACTGGTTAAGTGTTGCTGATTTCGTACCAACAGGAAAGTTAGGGGAAAAACTAAGGGATAAAATCCTTGTAATTTCGGCTCCACACATACCTTCAGCAGGTTCACTGTGGAATAATTTATTTTTTTTCCATTAATCGGGCCAAAGGCAACATTTGTGCCCTGAACCTCTGGCGCTCTGACAGCAAGGCGCTAGGTGCACATTATCCACCAAGCGTTTGTGCTGGAGAGCAGGTGGCCTCTGACCCGTGGGATTGAGAATTCAGAGAGGAAAAGAGGAAAGGGGCACACTGCAGCATCTTTGGCTGGATTCACAGAGCGGGGCATGTACCCTGGCTCTCACAGCCAATAGACTTTGTGAAAACATGGCTTTCTGAGGAGTGCTCCCACGTTGCTGTCCATGAACACTTTAACTCGGCTTCTCTGTCTTGCCTAAGGAACACCAGAGATGGAATCACCTTATAGTCTCTGTAATGAGTGCCAGAAAGGTACCCGAGGGGCTATACCTTGGTCTCCATCCAAAACACAACGTCTCACTGTTAATTAAAGCTGCATAACACTCCAGGGTTTCCACCAGGGAGAGATGCAACTGCAGCATACAATGATAGTGATTCCGAAAATAACCTTGGGCACTCAAAAAGCATTGTTGGGGAAGAACGGTGCAGAAAGGGACTAAAAAGACATTTTCTTCTCACCGCTGCACTGTCAACCTGCGGATCTTAAGCTGGGCACTGTTCCCCTTTGTTAATTGAGCCAGAGGGCCCTGCCCAATCCTTGTGCTTCATAAATCAGGAAACTGAGGCCTAAAGACTTGGCTATGGTCACACTGTCTTTATCATAAAACTAATGTCATCTAGTTGTTGTTTCTTTTATCCCATTTACCAGAAATGTGTGTGTCCTTGTAGTGGCAAAGGCAAACAAAAGAAAACATTTTGACCGTAACTACCTTAAATATTTTCACAGGGCAAAGGTATTGAAATGGAAATACTTAGCACTATGATTCTAAAAACTAGCAAGTTAAAAAAACTCTATGAGACCAAACTGCATGAATGTGTATTTTCAAGTGGAGGCTGAAGACTGCATATAGCTACATTTCAAGTTGTGCTTTAAAATAATGCACCTCTGATTGTCCCAAATGGGTAGTGGTGACCCTTGACTTCAAACAAAAATTGCGTTCACTCCGTTGTCTGAATAAAAAGAGTGCCCATTGCCAGCAGTCACCCATTACCACAAAGACCAAGCAGGTCATTTTTGTGTATTTGTCAAATCAGAGGTACAGGCTAGCAAACATTACACGTTTGCATTTCTCTTTCATGATGTATGCGGCTTGCATTAATATGGAAATAGATGCAGCCCTAAGGCACTTTTGAAGTTGTCAGGGCTGTTCTCATGTGACAAAGTTTTCATGTCTCTGTACATTGTAGAGTGCTCCCTTGATTTTAAAATCTGTGCTTACCTGATGTATTGTAATTATGGGATCAAAAATGACAGGATGATGCTATTCCAAAGTTAAAATGAATGATAATAATACCTTAGGTTTATATAGTGTCTTTCTTCTGAAAAAGTAAAAGAGTTCTTGCATATATTACCTCATGTATCCTCTCGACACCCCTGTGAGGTATTGTTAGCCCCATTTTACAGATGGAGGAACAGAAACAGGTAGGTTTTGTGACTGAGCCAAGGTCAGCAATATTAACTCGTCCACCAAACCGCCCCAGTAGAAAGCAGTGAAGACCCACGTCACTGCTGAACTGCCTTGGCACTCCTCATGCCTAATCTACCCCATGTATTACTTTGTACTTGCAGCTATGGGTAACACTCAACTGCCTAATCTCTGCTACTAGGTCTTTGAGCATCAGATCTATCATTTTGTTCTTCCTCCTTTTCTACCCCACCTTCTCTTCCTTTCCTCCGTAAAATTTCTGAGGGTGCCATTTTGTTGCATTCTGCAGAGTCAAAGAGGACTGATTTGTTCTTCATGTCCTCCACGAGTTCACAGGCTGGTGAGAGAGTCAGAGAAACAGGCAGGCAATCATCACATGGTGGGTTTCATGGGCTCAGGGAGTTTCCCAGGGGAGGAGGCTTGCTGGCAAATGGTACAGAGGACTGAGGACTGGAGCTCTGGTTAGCTGGTACATGTTCTGGAAAGGAGGGTAGGTTCTGAGGGGGCACATCCCCTTGGCTTCATGGACCCCTCACCTCATAGGAAAAGGTATACCTAAAAGAAGACCAGAGCAGCACCTCAGGTAGTAAGTGATGAGAAGCACTGTTCTTACCAGGGTCCAAGAACAGAACTTCTGAATATACACTTCCCAGGGTCTGGGAGTGCAATGTAATGTGTCTCAGCACAGACTGGAAATCTCTTTGAAGTCTTTAGCTTCAGTTTAAGAAGCCATGCAAAATGTGTTTCTCCCCAGCCCATCTTAATACATGGCAGATCCAATCTTTCAATGGCTTAGGTCAGAGCCCTGAAAGTCATCCTTGACTCTGTCCTTAATACCCCACATCCCCTGGGAAATCCTGACACACACATCCAAACACAAACCACTTCTCACCACTCCTTACCATAGTCTAAGCGACCGTCATCTCTTGCCTGGAGTTTTACAGGAGCCTCCTACAAACCACTTCTCACCACTCCTTACCATAGTCTAAGCGACCGTCATCTCTTGCCTGGAGTTTTACAGGAGCCTCCTAACTGGTCCCCCACCTCTACCCTTGTCCCCACCCTTTATCCTCGCTTTCTAACCACAGCACAACAGCCAGAGTGAGTCTCTTATAATCTAAGTCATCAACTAAAGCTATTCTTCTGCTTCCTCTCCTCTAGTGGCTTCCCAGCCCAGGCAGAGTGAAGGCAAATTCTGTAGCTCCCACCTCCCACATCATCTCCTACAATTTTCCAAACAGTCACCCAACTTCTGCCAAACTGGCCTCATTATTGATCCTGGAAGCATACCTATGAAGCATACTCCCATCTCAGGAACACCTTTTTTTCTGTTCCCCTACCTGTATAATAATCTTCTCAAGACATTTGATCACCTCTTCTCTCATTTTCTCTAGGTTTCTGCTTAAAATCACCTTTCCAGATGATCATATACCCAACTCCCACGTCCATCCAACTTTGTTTCTTTCACTGCACTTTAACACAGCCAACACAGATTGTAAACACGTAATTGTTTTTATATACATACCATCAAAATACCCACTCCATGATGGTATGTGTGTGACTCCATCAGAGCCTAGGACCATGAAAGCATGCAGAAGACACTCAATTAAATATTGCATTTGTTCTAAGTTTCTTAAATTAAAATGGAAGTTTTAGGGAGGTGAGTCTGTGATGTTAGTATTGACTGGCACGTTACCTCAAATCTCCAGATTGAAAGCAATGAAAACAGGTGTTCAGTAAAGGTTTGCTTTATAGGGAAATAATTATACTCATATTAGAGAGAATCTTGGCATAATGTCTATAATTCTGACCTAACCACGTTCCATCTCCTATTCTTCTGTGTGATGCATTAAGTCTGCTAAAGTCAATTGACAATTGACCTTCTTACAACTGATTTAGTAGTACATTAAACTTTTTCAAGGTAAGACATGGCTTTTACAATCCCTCTCCAGCCCCAACCCTTGTCTATATTATACTTATATACACTTGTTTGTTACCTTCAAACACTAATTTTGCCTTCCTAATAGAACTCATTTACATAAACCACACATACAACTCAAATCATTATTACAGTCAAATCTTGCCTTTACCAGATTGATTCCTTCAAGGGCAAGAGCTATATCTGCTTTTCTTTTTCAATCTCACTGATTAACCCCATGTCAGTCCTTTTCCCAGTGTAATACCAAATCAGTCACGGGTATATGAGCAATTCTTCAAGAAGTTAAAGTCACGTAAAAAGAAAACTATCTTTTATAATTTGAGACTTTGGGATAGGCTTAACTCTAAGGCAAGTTGTCAAAGATTTCTTCATATGGTCACTGATACCCTTCTAAGCACAGTTCTAAGATCTCATTGTAAGTCCTCATTATTTTTATAATTATTATAAGTTGCTAACTTAGGCCATATAAAGCAGAGGAATGCAGACTATCCACCCTTATATTACAAAACGGATGTATATTTGTTGTGAAAAATTGTGACAGCATAAACAAATGAGAGGAGAAAATAAATGCATTCACGGTCCATTACCTAAGGATAGTCATTGTCAGCATTTTAGTCTGTCTTTCCTATTTTTTTCTGATCATAATGTATTTATTGCTTTGTTCCTGACTGTAAATTTTAATTGTTCATTCATGCAAGTAATAAATCACTCTCCTTTTAGAACATATAAATATAGAGAATCAAAAAGAATAGACCAGAAGTGGTGGCTTATGCCTGTAATCCCAGCACTTTGGGAGGCCAAGGCAGGAAGATTACTTGAGCCCAGGAGGTTGAGGCTGCAGTGAGCCAAGATCATGCCATTGTACTCTAGCGTGAATGACAGAGACCCCATCTCAAAAAAAAAAAAAAGAGGAGATTATTTATAATCTCATCATCTAGAGACTGCCACTGTTAATATTTCAGTACATACTCCTTCACAATTATACCTATACATACACTCAGGCATGGATATTTTATTTAGATATATATAAATATAGATATTTGATATAGATCTATATCTATATCTGTATCTATAGATATAGATATTTGATATAGAGTTTCCCTTTTGTTGCCCAGGCTGGAATGCAGTGGCACCATCTCGGCTTACTGCAATCTCTGCCTCCTGGATTCAAGCGATTCTCCTGTCTCAGTCTCCCAAACAGCTGGGATTACAGGCATACGCCACCATGCCCGGCTAATTTTGTATTTTTAGTAGAGATGGGGTTTCACCATATTGGTCAGGCTGGTCTCAAACTCCTGACCACAGGTGATCCTCCTGCCTCAGCCTCCTGAAGTGCTGGGATTACAGGCATGAATCACCGCACCCAACCTAGAGTACATATTTTGTTTCTACCAGAATGCTATAATGTGACATGTAACACTCTACAAAACTATTTTGATCACTTAATGTTAAGTCATATCATTAACAGTGTTATATCATCATCATGATTTTAATGGCTACATATCATCTCATTATATGGATGTATCCACACTTATTGTTTCATCCCCTCTGGTTAAGCATGTTTGTTGTTTTCTCTTATTTTCTAGTGAAGTGAACATCCATGCAGGAAGGCATTTTTCTACATTCATAAAATTTGCGGATGTAAAATAACTGAAGCAAAAGACATACACGTGCGTAATTTTTTTATACCTGCCAATGGCAAAAAGATGCTAATATTATTGTTCACTTGTTTCAAAGTGAAATCTCCTCTGCACGTCTCTTTAAATTTTTCATATCTTCTTGGTCACGTTTTCACCTAGAACATGGACATTTTCTATTATATCCTTTTCCTTATAGAGTTTTCACTGCATACAGGACACTTATTGATCAATCCTTGCTATTTAACATGCAAACACAATGTTACTTTCAACACAGTTTCAACTTGATGGATGCTTTGCTTGTTCAATACACAAGTGTAGTTGAATCAAATGAATTCACCAACTTCCCCTATTCCTGGTACCCTGACATGTACTGGGTTAACTCTTAAACTGTTTGGAAATTAAAAGCTGCCTATTGAGTATGTGAAATGTATGGGAAGTCCTTTGTAATGGTCTTATATGCTGCATATTTTCTTCAATTAATGTTAGTGTAATACCACTGCCATTGTTGCCAGGTACTGTTAACTTACAGTGTAGCTAATCTGCCAAATCTCACACAAGCATAAACAAATATGCTTATTGTAATTTTGACCTTTCATCTCTGTTCGCTCCTTGACATAAGCCAACAGGGGTCTTAAGCAAACAAGCCCAAAACAGTGACACTCCTTTCAAACTCTTTAGGAAAAAGAAGGTGAAAAATCAGCAAGAGTTACATGGCCTTATACCTGAGTGCAGGTGAGATGTTTTTAGATTGATATATATGGTGTCATTTTCTGGACCATTAAAAATCCTGTCACCTCTGGAATGAAATGCTGCAGTGATTTACCAGCTGGTGACATAACATCACGCTATCATTTAGAAAGAGAAATGAGAAGTAGAAGTATTGAACCGAACATATTTTAAAGTTTATCACCTTAAAAAAATAAGTTATTTTGTATAGGAGAAAAATCTGTAAATTTATTTTCACTGATCAAGTTCTTCATCTAAATCATTTTGATTTAAGTGACAAACTAAGCTTTGAGGGAATAAACAAGTAAATGAAAGAAAAGCTTTTACCAGCTGGGTGCAGTGGCTCATGCCTGTAATCCCAGCAGTTTGGGAGGCTGAGGCGGGAAGCAGGCAGATCACTTGAGGTCAGAAGTTCAAGACCAGCCTAGCCAAAATAGTAAAACCCCGTTTCTACTAAAAACACAAAAATTAGCCAGGTGTGGTGTCACACACCTGTAGTCACAGCTACTCAAGAGGCTGAGGCCGGAGAATTGCTTGGATCTGGGAGATGGAGGTTGCAGTGAATCAAGATCATGACACTGCACTCCAGCCTGGGGGACAGAGCAAGACTCCATCTCAAAAAAAAAAAAAGAAAAGAAAATAAAAGCTTTTCACTAACAGGGCTAAGAGAATGCTTGCAAACTCTTTGAGAGGTTTTCAGGGTCATTTAAAAAATTTAATTATTTTTTCTGTTTTTTTTTTTTGTTGTTGTTGTTGTTACGTAGTCTCACTCTGTCACTCAGGCTGGAGTGTAGTGGCGCAATCTCGCTCACTGCAAGCTCTGCCTCCCAGGTTCATGCCATTCTCCTGCCTCAGCCTCCTGAATAGCTGGGACTACAGGCGGCTGCCACCACACCTGGCTCATTTTTTGTATTTTTAATAGACACGGATTTCACTGTGTTAGCCAGGATAGTCTCGATCTCCTGACCTCGTGATCTGCTCACCTCTGCCTCCCAAAGTGCTGGAATTACAGGCGTGAGCCACGGCGCCCGACCTTTTTTTCTGTTCTTAAGACTTCATTCACCTCTAGACTGAGCCAGACAACAAAACAATCATTTTTTTTTTTTCTATTTCCTAGAAGCTTCTCACATGGCCCAAGAGTCATAAAGCCTCAGAAACAGAAGGCATCTACCTGTGGCCCATTGAACAAGTTAAAGCAAACTGCATGTCATGAATTGTTCTCTTGAGATCTTTAGATGGTAATACCGGTATGGTCTAAGCAAGAGAGAATAAAACAGACTTCGAAGACTTTTTTGATTATAAAAGTGTTCATTCAATTTTTTTTGTCCTAATGAATCAGAAAACTTCATTATTTTAAAGAATAAAAACAGATGCAAATATTTGTAAAGAACATCTATAAATGTCTACAGATGGAGTCAATATCTACCCAGGAACCTGAAGCTTTTCATGATCAGAAAGCAGTCAGATATAATTCATCATGACTGCAGATGCTCCATTGAGGGTGAAAACTAGATTTTTAAAGTTGGTATTGGTTCTTTCTGCAGTACTGACAAACTGATTGGAGAGTAACTAGTAGTGACCCTGTTGTGTGAGAGGTATTTGAAGGTCTTAGAACTAAGAGCACCTAGGGGGAATATGATAGTGGAAGATTTGTTTGTTGAAAAGAGGGAACAAGTTTATTCTGTGGTGTTCTGGGGGAAAAAAAATGAATGTGATAAAGAAAGTAAAGTCCTCAGAAAAATTTTTGGCACAAAGAGTGAAAATGTAATTTTAGGAAGACAGCCTAACCCCTCCTTTATAAATGTTCCTGCCTCCGCCAATTCCACACCCCATGAGGCACACAGACTGCGAGACACACGCCTGCTAAACAATGCCGCTTTGGAGGCGATGTCTGCGTTAGGTGACCCTGTTCTCTTGGCTCCAACTAATTATACCAAGGGCCACATGTCTCAGATTCCCTTTCTCAAAAACACAAAGCAAAAACAAAATGTCATCAGATGGCTGGGGAAGGTGGAACTGGCTACAAGATCAGAGTTGGCCCAAAGGCAAGTCAGTGTTGCTGGAGCCTGTCAGATGAATCCAGTCTGCAAAAAACAAAAAAGAAGCAGATGTTCAGGGAGAAGAGGAGATAAGAGACTGTGAAAGCCCAGAGAAGTGATGGAGAAAACATATCTGATGACATTCCAGATTTGGAAAGTCCAGAACTAGGTTAGCAGGGATGCTCCTTTATAGTTTTAATGCCTCCTGCTCATCTCCACCTTCTTCCTAAGCTATTTTGAACAGGTTCTCTATTTCTTGAAATAAAAAAACCCTAAAGAAACCCAATGACTCATAGTTTCCTCCTCCCTTCTTCCCAAACTTCAGATGCCAAAACCAGGACAAATGGGTACAAGTAACAGGGAAGTGTATTTCCCTTGATGATTGAAACTGTCCAGACCTAGCATAACTGTCGTTCAAAGTGTTCAAACAGGCTCTAGAATCTGCCTCTTGCTATCACCGATCACCCCACTGGAGTTACTTATGTTTGTTTTTCTTCATTTATAATGTTTGGTTACAGTCAGAATACTGTTAAAAGGTTGAGAAGCAAAAATAATTTCTTAATCTTGTCTACATACAGTGGTAGCGCTCATCAGTTGCCTCTAATTCCACAATAACCACCGGACCTACGTAAAGTGTGCTGAGGAAATGGCTATACATTTAAAAGCTGTTTGACTTTTCCAGGTTTCTAAACTTCTCAACGGCTCAGCCTTATCATCTATAAATTGGGTGCACAATCCCTTCTCTGAAATCTTTGGGCAGGAATATTTCAGATTTCAGAATTTTAAGACTTCAGATATTTTATGGGGTTTATATACCATATTTTATGTAAAATTCTCACCAAAGTTTGCAAATACCCCTTACTATCATTATGTCTGTGGTGAAATATTTAGATATACACACCAACTGGGATAAATAAAGGACATAAATAGTCCTTATATTAATTCAGGTCAGATTTTGCTGTCAGATAAGATTGCTAATAAAACCCTTCTGTGTTTCAGAAACTTTTGGATTTCAGGATTGTGGAATGGGCTTGTGGGCTGCAGTATTTCCGTCTTAAAGGTGTTGTAAGGATGAAATGCCACCACGTAGATAAAGCAGTTAGAGCCAGTTCTTGGTCTCTTTTTTTTCTACCCTTGCCAGGAATGCAGATTCCACTATGACCCCAGGACTCAGCCTGTCTCTCTGTTGCCACCATTTGCCCTGGTGGCTTCTTCCAATCCCCTCTGCTTCCCTCCAAACCTTGAGCGACAGATATAGTCTCGCTGAGCCCACATAAATGATGTAAGAGGCTTCAAAGACAGCTCTGTCAGCAGCTGAACTTCAGCAGGGTGCTTGGCACATAGTCGGTGCTCTGTTTGGTCACCATCACAAATACTTCTACTACTACTGGTAGCATTACTGTCTTTCTACCCCAGATACCAATACCTGGTCACCACTCCTTTTTCAAGGAGAAATTGCATCCTGAGTGACATGTTACTCTCCACTCAAAAAAAATAGGAAAGATCTAGGAACAGTAAACAAAATACCTTCTTCTCTAGATGGAAGTATAGGGAAGTATATCCCAGTTGACATTCACTGGAAAACAGGCCATTTGGATCACAGTCTTTGATGATTCAATTGAATCCCATACTTACACACCTTCAAAAATGTTAACTGAGCCCTACACCACTTTAAATGTGTTAAGACTGAAGAGCAGTCAAAACTCTTGCAGGAAGGGACTCTCCTTTAATTCTTATGCTAGCAGTTTCTTGTATCTTAGAAAATGCTGCATGAAAAAGTCCCAAGCACTCCAAAGGAGGGAAAGAAACTCCTGTCAGTATTGAGGGATTGCAGCCTCAGTCCTCCCATCTCACCTGAGCCAACCCAATGGGCTGGAAGTTTCTATGTGCTTTCCTTTGAACCTTTGCAAGTTACTGGAATTCTGATAAGAAAAAATTCATTTTCCTTCTGCCCCTCTCCCAGAACTAATTGCTCTCTTCTTTGGTGATCACAACTGCACCGAGATCTAAACTTTATGAGCATAAGGTAGACTAGCAGAAGATATTTAGGGAATTAAAATAAAAAGAAAGAAACAGAGAGAGTTTAAAATGCTTCATAAACACCAACAACACTTACTGGGAGCACTCAAGATTGGCAGTAAGTTTTAAGAACATGGTTGCTAATAATGATAGTCCACTTAGATGAGGCCAAGTCTTCCTGTGCCAATGAGGCCTAATTTGCTGCATACTAATAAAAAAAGTATCTAAAAGTGCATTGATTTAATCTCATTAATGGTTACCCTCAAAAGCAATGACATGATGTTTTCTACAATTTGCTTCTAAATAAAAAGAAAAATAATCAAATTTAGAATTAAGTAAATTACTTTAGCTTGCCATTTAAAAACAGCACAAGTAATCTAATTTGCTAAATTTATTAGGAGTAAATGTGAATGAACTCAGAAATTGAATTTGGGCACCAGTGTTGGGGCAGTCTCTGTATCAACATGTAAGAGAGCAAAGCTAGGTAAAATTTCTTTTTGTTTCTGGAGTCTGAAAATATGTGAAATAAAATGGGGAGGGATGCCTAAATACAAATAGACTGAGTTTATTCCCATGGTATCTTACAATAGAGTCAATAACGTCTATTGGAATAGACATACCCATCTTTACAATGGCTAAGTGTCTACCTACACCCTGTACATACTGATGAAGTTCAGCTTCTCAGCCTGGTCAGTAGATCTTATTAGAATTTATGAAGTAATTTGAAATTTAAAAATTCCCAGCCAGGTGCAGCGGGTCATGCCCGTAATCCCAGCACTTTGGGAGGCTGAGGCAGGCTGATCACTTGAGGTCAGGAGTTTGAGACCAGCCTGCCCAACATAGGGAAACACCACCTCTACTAAAAATACACAAAATGGGCCGGGCGTGGTGACTCACGCCTGTAATCTCAGCACTTTGGGAGGCCAAGGCAGGTGGATCATGAGGTCAGGAGATCAAGACCATCCTGGCTAACACGGTGAAACCCCATCTCTGCTAAAAATACAAAGAATTAGCAGGGCGTGGTGGCGGACGCCTGTAGTCCCAGCTACTCAGGAGGCTGAGGCAGGAGAATGGCGTGAACCCAGGAGGCAGAGCTTGCAGTGAGCCTAGATTGTGCCACCGCACTCCACCCTGGGCGACAGAGTGAGACTCCGTCTCAAAAAAAAAAAAAATACACAAAATGGCTGGGCGTGGTGGCAGGTGCCTGTAACCCCAGTTACTTGGGAGGCTGAGGCAGGAGAATGGTTTGATCCAGGTAGGCAGAGGTTGCAATGAGCCCAAATCATGTCACTGCACTCCAGCCAGGGTGACAGAGCAAGACTCCGTCTCAAAGAAAATAAATAAATAAATAAATAAATAAATAAATAAATAAATAAATAAAAGAAAAAACAGTGGTTCAGTTGCAATTGTCCAGGATGATAAGTTAGCATATCATATAATTTTGGGATGGGTGCAAGTGGAAAAAGAAAACATTTTAGGGGATGGATGGGAAGAACTGTTGCTGCTCCTCTCATATTTACAAAATAACTGTTCTTTGTATTGTTAGCATTGTTCTATGTGCCAACACCAGTGTCACTGAGGTAACAGGCAAAGGGAACTGACCTTAGGCCAGATACTTGATACATGTGGTGTCCTTGAATGCCCATAGCCCAGTGGGGTTACTAGTATTGCTCCACTTCACAGATGGGGAAGCTGAGGCTAGAGAGCCTAGATTACCTATGCAGCATCATTCGGCCAGTAAATGACAGAATTAAGATTCATATTCATATTTCTTTGAGTTCAAAGATTGTCTATGATTAATAGTTACTCAATAAATACTTATTTGAATGGTTACATTTTACTTAAAGAAAATAATTTTCACTTCTAATAGCAACAACAGCCAATGGCTTTCTACTTTCCTTTTTTTTAAATTTATTTTATTTATTTATTTTATTTATTTATTTATTT
>NW_016806560.1:831045-855820 GCF_001698545.2 Rhinopithecus bieti
CAGCACCTGTTGTTTCCTGACTTTTTAATGATTGCCATTCTAACTGGTGTGAGATGGTATCTCATTGTGGTTTTGATTTGCATTTCTCTGATGGCCAGTGATGATGAGCATTTTTTCATGTGTCTGTTGGCTGTGTGAATGTCTTCTTTTGAGAAATGTCTGTTCATATCCTTTGCCCACTTTTTGATGGGGTTGTTTGTTTTTTCTTGTAAATTGGCTTTCTACTTTCAAATCCAGTTTTTAGATATTACTTTTAATTTCACAACAATCTTGGCTATTGATGTTGAGGTCAGTGTCATTATTCTCATTTTACAAATGAAGAACAGTGACCCTAGGAAATATACCTAAAATTACGCGTCTTTGAGTGGATGTGGCTCTTAAATCCAGGTATATGAGCTTGTATACCAAGCTTTGCTCTGTCCCCCATTGCCTCCTCTGTTCAAGGAAAATGGAAACCAAGACTAGAGGACCAAGGTCCATCTTCTGACCTCTGATGTCTCACCAAGTTTCTAAGATTGTGTTTATCTGGAGAAGAGAAATAACTATATGAGAAATGGTTGATTATTTAATTCAAATTAATAACATGAAATCAACTATTTGGAGGCTTAAGTGTTGATTTAATCAAAGATATATTATAATTTGGGCAACATGGTGAACAGTCTTACAGGGCATGTAAAAGGACCAGCTCTCCCAGGATCTAACAATATTACTATTAGACATCAGTCTCTTGGTTTATTCCATAAAATCCCTTGGTTACAATTCAATCCCACTTCTTCTCAGTTCCTCAGGAACACGAGTTCATCTTCCCTATTTACAGGGAAAGTGTTAAGCCTCATTTTTTCTTAAGCTAAAAGACCAAAGCGGTCAGAAGAAGAGACAACAGGGGTCTGCCAAGGCCACAAGGCAGTTACGTGTCCCTCTCCTATGTACCTGCCTGAATGTTTATGTGGGATCAGAAAAGGACAAGATGCCCTTCCTCTTGTGAAGTCTTCACTCATCACAGAAGCACTTTTCAAATGATCTCTTCCATTTTGCTCCTCTGGGCTGCTTGGCTTTGTAAACTGTCAGCAAAGCCGTCAGAGTGGGAAGCTAGATACTGCAATCTCCATGGGCGGATGCTGCCCAAATCATGTCTGAGAGATGGCAGGCGCAGGAGGGCAGAGCAAACCATGTCGTTGCAATATTCCTGAATCCCTTGGGCTAATTAGGTCTTCACATTCCTTTATAACAGTGAAAAAAAAAAATTAGCTACTTGGAGATTCCATTAGAAACTGCACACTTTCTAGGGACATGAAATAGCCCAGATATTGCTGCTGGTAAAATGAAACCTTTCTCTCTTGATTTGAGATCATTAGCTTTCTGTTTTACAACAGACCATCTGCTATTCTTATCTCAAACCAGAGATCCAAGGGAAGCCCTTTCGTCAGCCCCTGGGACAGGATTATCTGCCACAATTGTTGATTACTCTGTGTCAGGAAAGCGAGACCTTGCAGAACAGGCAGTAGGAGAGAGAAAAGTGAAATAATTGCTTTGTGGGGAGCCTTCAGTGTGTCCAACACAGGCAGAAAGCACTGGGTACTTGATTTCACTTTATCTTTACAACAGCGCCAGGGAATAGGTCAAATTATTATCCCCATTTCACAGACTGTGGGAATTGGGACTTGCTTGTTATCAGAATAGTGATGAGAAAATCTGTGGAATGTTTTATAGAGTAAGGTAAAAGGTAAGATGCAGGCATAGAATTTTCTTGTTTAAGGTGAAGGCTCATTTTTTTTTTAAACTGGCAACTCCCCATCAAGAAAACTACATTTTTCCCCTTCACAGTATTAGGTAGAATCATTTTATTGCCTACATTAGGCTTCCTTTATCTTAAAATCCATATTCGATGTAACAAATATAATGTATAAATGAAAAAAGATTTTAAAAATGGCATTGATTATCTTGACTGGTATGAAATCATAAATAAATAAATGAAAGTTTACATAGTTGTAAAATATGAAATCTGTATGTATATATTTGAATGTTATTGAGCAAGTATTTGAATGACTATTAAGTGCCAGACCCATGTTAAATGGTAGAAGTTTTTTTGGTAAAAAGATGTCCTATTTTTTCTCTTTTTTTCATAGAGCTTATGGAGAAAAGATAAGAAAATACATCACTATTTATAAATAATGTGGGCCAGGCGCGGTGGCTCAAGCCTGTAATCCCAGCACTTTGGGAGGCCGAGACGGGCGGATCACGAGGTCAGGAGATCGAGACCATCCTGGCTAACATGGGGAAACCCCGTCTCTATTAAAAAATACAAAAAACTAGCCGGGCGAGGTGGCGGGCGCCTGTAATCCGAGCTACTCGGGAGGCTGAGGCAGGAGAATGGCGTAAACCTGGGAGGCGGAGCTTGCAGTGAGCTGAGATCCGGCCACTGCACTCCAGCCTGGGCGACAGAGCAAGACTCCGTCTCAAAAAAAAAAAAAATAATGTGGTGTTTCTGAAGTTCAAACATGAAATGAAGCACAAAACCCTAATGCTCAATTTTTGTATTACAAACTTTATTTAAAAAATCAAAATGTGAATTACACAAAATAATTGCATAGGAACAATTTCATTTGGGAATAAAATGAGTGTTTACCATGAATCTTGAAAAGATGTTAAATTATTTAAAAAGAATTAATGAGAAAGTAAAAATAGAAAAGAAAATATGCTATAATATGATGTGCAATAATAAATAAGTGACATTGAACAATTCTTTTGACTTTCTTCTCAAGAATTTGTTATACCCTTCACTCTTGCTGCTTGATAGAATCCAAAACAGTGCTTGGAACGAATAGCAGCATCTTGTACATATGCGGGGTATACACTTAACTTTCTCTGTAGAAAACACCTTTTTGCACAATTTAGGTTCTACAGTTGCTAAACCGAATTCAGTTATTTCCTAATTTTGAGAAAAGGGATTAGAAAAAGAAATACAAGCTAAGCAACTTCCGTTACCAACAGAGATAAACCGAAAGCGTAGATACGCTGTTCTTCCATTGCTTGGTGAATTTTGCCTTACCCTGAATCATTCTACAAAGACTTCACTGAGCATACCTCAGTTTAGAAGGATAACCATAAGACCCTCAATTAGAACTATAATTAAATGTCATTTGGGGACTAATAACCAAGACTCACAGTGTTATCTGAGTTGATGACAGTGGAGAAGAGATGAGGTTGCACGGTTCAGCTTCTGGTCAGAAATGCCAGCTCATTATTATACTCCAGTCAATTTCATGCACTACTATATTTATAGCTACTATAAACTGAAAACATAAAAGACAGAAAAAGTGGAGATACTGTGATTGCAT
The DNA here is from genome assembly GCF_001698545.2 of Rhinopithecus bieti. Classification (NCBI taxonomy): domain Eukaryota; kingdom Metazoa; phylum Chordata; class Mammalia; order Primates; family Cercopithecidae; genus Rhinopithecus; species Rhinopithecus bieti. The sequence goes on from NW_016806560.1 coordinate 834,384, forward strand.
GATGGGTCTTGGAGGTTCAGTTTGATATCCATGGGATTTATTCCTTGATAGCAGATATGCCTTTTGGTTTTACCCAACTAAATTTGTTTTTCTCTATTTCCAACCTTTTGTGAAAATTGGCGTAAAATAAAATATTTCATGGAAAAAAAAATTGTATCCACCTAGAAAGATATGATGTTTTGCTTGGCACAGTGGTTAGGCCCTAGACCTCTCTCATCATGGAGACTGGAACATTGAAAGTTTGGAATCTTGAGAGGTTCGGATATTTTACTGTCCTGATTTCCCTACTGCTGTGGTCTGAATATTTGTGTTTCTCCTATAACACAAATATTAAGTGATTAAGTCATGAGGGCTCTGCCAGATGGGCCCTCACCAGACATTGAATCTACTGGTGTCTTGATCTCGGACTTCCCAGCCTCCAGAACGCTGATAAATAAATTTCTGTTGTTGATAAGTCACCTAGTTTATGGTATTTTGTTAGAGCAGCATAAACTGGTCAAGATACCTACAAAAGTTGGGAATTCTCAACTAGGTCTTGAGATAACAAATTGTTTAGCTATACTAGATCTAGAAATGCTTCTCTTTAGGAACAAATTTTTGAGATAGTTTTGCAATTCCTTTCTTTTCCAAGAATCTAAAGGTAAAACAAACACACAAAAAATCAAAACTTGCTTTTAATAGGTTTTCTTTTAGGCTAAAATTATTATTAGTGCATGTTGGGCTCAACAACTTAAACCAGAACTGAGACTGCTTCTCTAGTGGCCTGTTCAGAAATCAGGAATGAGAATACATGGCAGGAAAATGACTACCAAAATTGGAATAAACTTGAGGTTGGCCAGAAATAAAACCACATACAGCCAGCTGACCTTTGACAGAGTAGACAAGAACATACTGTGGGTAAAAGACACCCTTTCCAATAAATGTTGCCAGTAAAACTGGACTGCCAAATGCAAAAAGATGGAATTGGACCCCTATTTCTCCCCATATACAAAATCAACTCAAGATGGATTAAAGACTTACATGTAAGACTGGAAACAATAAAAATACTGGAAGAAACCCGAAAATTCTTCTGGACATTGGTCTAGGCAAAGAATTCATAACCAAGACATCAAAAGTAGGCAACAAAACAAAAAATGGACAAACGGGACTATGTTAAACTAAAAAGCTTCTGTAGAGTAAAATAAATGATCAACAGAATGATCAGACAGCTTGCAAAATGGAAAAAAATATTTGCAAACTATTCATCTGACAGGTGACTAATGTCCAGAATTGATAAGGAACTGCAACACAGCAGCAACAACAGCAAAAACAAATAATTCCATTAAAAAGTGAGCAAAGCACATAAATGAACATTTTCCAAAGAAGACATACCAATGGCCAGCAAGCACAGTTTTTAAAAAGCCTGTCATCACCAATCAGCAAAGAAATGCAAATCAAAACTACAGTGAGACATCATCTTACACCAGTCAAAATGGCTACTACTAAAAAGTGAAAAAAATAACAAATGTTGGTGATGATGTGCAGAAAAGGGAATGCTTACACACTGTTGGTGGGAATGTAAATTAGTACAACCTCTGTGGAAAACAATACGGATATTTCTCAAAGAACTAAAAATAGAACCACCGTTTGATTCAGCAATCCCACTGCTGGGTATCTACCCAAAGGAAAAAAATCATTATGTAAAAAAGATACCTGCACTTGTATGTTTATTATAGCACTATTCACAATAGCACAGATATGGAATCAACCAAAGGGTCTGTATTAGTCTGTTTTTGCATTGCTATAAATGCGTAGGGCTGGATAATTTATAAAGCAAAGAGGTTTCATTGGCTCATGATTCTATAGGCTGTATATTCCTTTACATGGCTGTAAAGAAAGCGAGTCAATTGCTCAGTTTCTGGTGAAGACCCCAAGAAACTTGCAATCATGACAAAAGGGGAAGGGGGAAGCCTACCTATCACATAGTGAGGCGGGAGCAAGACAGAGAGAAGGAGGAGATGCCACGCACTTTTAAACAACTGGATCTCATGTGAACTCACTCATCACCAAGGAAATGGCATTTAGCCATTCATGAGGAATCCACTCCCATGATCCAAACATCTCCCACCAGGCCACACCTCCAACAGTGGAGATTATATTTCCAGATGAGATTTGGAGGCGACAAACATCCAAACCATATCAGTTCCCATCAGTGGATGACTGGATAAAGAAAATATGGTATATATGCACTATGGAATACTATTCAGCCATAAAAAAGGATGAAGTCATATCTTTTGCAGCAATGTGTATGAAACTGGCTGCCATTATCTTAGGTGAAACAACTCAGCCACAGAAAGACAAATATTGATTGTTCTCACTTATATGTGTGAGCTAAATAATGTGTGCACATGGACATGGAGTGCGGAATGACAGACAGTGGAGCCTTGAAAGGCTCAGGGGTTGGGATGGCTATAGTAATAAAAACCTGACTTCACCATTATGTAATATATACATGTAACAAAGTTATACTTGTACCCCATACATTTATACAAATAATAAAATAAACTAGAAGCTGTAAAACCATTTGAGAACATCATGTAAAAAAGCAAAAAAAAATCACTATGCTTATTTATAAATAAATAAAGCAAGCAGGCAAGCATACATACATTTAAGCTTTTGTGAGGCCAGAGAAAAAAGTAACTTTTGTATAAATAGGAAGAAGTTGAGGAAGTTAGAACATAAAGGAAGTGGGAGGATTAGAGCAGCCCAGCAGCTGTTTCGTGGCTTTGTAGGGCCTATTTCAGCATATCTGGCATATGTAATCATGCGTCAGGGTGGACTTCGTGGGGAGTCCTATATTTACCAGGTAAGTGACCAGATGTCTTTGCCAATGTATGATAATTTCTGGAAAAGGGATTTAAAAATTCAGGTCATACCACCCAAAATAGGAAACCAGCTCTTCTTGCTTTAAAGGAAATTTATGGATAATTCAAGATAAACCATCTGTGCAATAAGAAATACACATCCTACAGATGGTGAAAAGTATAGGACCCATAATACTGTTAATAATAGTATCACTTGTAGATGTATTGTATGAGAAATACACGTATGTGTAACCATGGGGTCTGTTAGGGTAGTCCTTTATATTGATACACAACAGTCAGACTCCATGTCTGCTACAGTGCTGGACACATAGTAGGCTTTCAGTAAGTCTAGAAAGAGAGAAGGGAAGAAGGGCTTTACGGTTATCTTGAAGTGTCTGCTGTGTGTATTAACTGAAATTAGTTATAATGGACCACGTAATTTAGCAACATTGAGACTAAGTGCAATTGTAGGAGGAAAAAAGGTGGAGTTTGTTTGTTTGTTTGTTTGATTTTGTAGTCAGACCCTCTCCGTCTTCCCTCTGTTGAATGACTATACAATATTTACCTGCACTCCCAGTACCATGGCAGAGATTAGACTGCAGATCCAGATCTTTCCAGGTTGGGCATGGGCAGGAATCTGGAGCTGTCATGCATTGTAAGATTTCAGTCATCTGAACTTGTTAGAAAAGAGGTGCCGATTATTTCTTCCTATTATGGCTGCCTTAGTGTGCGAATAGTGATTAATTTTAATTGAATGTTGTCTAGTTTTGTTTTAATCCTATGTGGTATGCCAGAGCCCGCTTGTATGGTCACTTACTATTTTTAGAAAATTTATTTGTGAGCCAGTTTTTAAACACAGCTGTTATTAAATATTAAATGATATAAACTTAGAGTTAAATAATGGTATTAAACCAAAGGTAATAAATATTCAAATGCGTTACCTCCAGTGACTTTACTGCGTTTTACTATGATCTGTGCCCTTGAGATTCTTTATTCCTTTTGTATTCGAATGGGGGGAAAATATAAAATGGCATGCTAATGTACCTATCTTCTAAACTCTGCATTCAGTGATAGCACATTGGTTGCCTGAAATTGGCCATAGTAGCAGTATTCACTCTACAGAAATTGACAAATGCTAGGGGATGGTGGCTAAACATTTTCCAGCACCTCACCACGTAAACATCTTGTTTTTCACTGCATTAGTATCTATTACTCTCTATCTTCTGGAACTATGTCCTGCATCTTTTAGATAATCACTCCTCCCCTCCTTTAGGTAGTTTTAGTGAGGCTTTCAACTATTCTACTCCACTCCTTGGTCACAGATATAGGAACATTATCTAGGATTGGCCAATCAAAATTACCCTTCCTTCTGACCACAGTTGGAATGGTAACCCAGGGAGGAGTATATGACTTAGGCCAAACCAGAGTCCTTCCCTGATGTCTTCTAGATCAATGACGAGAAAATTAAAGTTTCTTTTTGTGTGTGTGTGTGTGTGACAGAGTCTTGCTCTGTCACCCAGGCTAGAGTGCAGTGGCACGATCTCGGCTCACTGCAAGCTCCGCCTCCTGGGTTCACACCATTCTCCTGCCTCAGCCTCCTGTGTGGCTGGGACTACAGGCGCCGGCTACCATGCCAGGCTCATTTTTTGTATTTTTAGTAGAGACAGGGTTTCACCATGTTAGCTAGGATGGTCTTGATCTCCTGACCTCATGATGCGCCCTCCTCGGCCTCCCAAAGTGCTGGGATTATAGGTGTTAGCCACCATGCCCGGCCTAATTAAAGCTTCTCTTATCCCTCTGGGGTTGCTAAGCTGAGATGATGTAAGACTAAAGCTGGCTGTGGCCAATCTTCCCCTAATATCCACATTACACGTAAGAAGCCAGTACCGATTAGAGAACCTAAGGCTGCCATAGCAAGTAGCAAAGATATGAAACAGAAGACAACCTGGTACTATCATCTGGGTCCCTGGATGCAGACATGCTTGTCCATCCATTCTTTTTCAACTGTATAAGTCAATAAACTCTAACTTAAGCTATTTGGAGTTGAGTTTCTGTCACTGAAATGAACTAATACAGTTTATTTGGGATGATCCATATCTTCTCTCTTGTCCCGTTTCCTTGGTTCATCGATTACATGTATACATGTATGATTTTTATGCTGTGACTTTAAAATTGATCTAGAGAAAAATGTCATTCTGGAAAACCAGATGCAGACATTTAGGAAATCCAGTAATTTCTCTTAACCAGGACTTCCATGGTTTTGCTGCCACCATGGGGATTGAGGGTCATAAAATGTAGAGGTTTCTCATTTTAAAACCCAAACTCTGCCAGGAACAAACAGGATTCCAACACTGTGACTGATTAGTGTCACTCCAGCAGAAGAGTAGCATAATGATGGGAATATCTCTCAAAATTAAATCCTAACGAAAGGACCAGTTGGCTTGCTATCTTGATTAAGTTATAGAAGCTGAAGTCTACTAAATCACTTATCAGCAGAACTATGATTGTGATAAGAATAAGGGAAATAGAATTAAAGAAAGAAACTGAGAGAAAAGAAAAATTCAAAAAAGATCAGAAACTAGTTTTTTAACTCCCTGTGCCTCAGTTTTCTCACATGTATAATGGGAGTTATAATAGTATCCTGTAGAGTTATTATAAAGATTAACATTTATAAAGCACTTAAACAGATCCTAGCTTATATTTTGAACCGTATAAGTTTTAACTCTTTTTTCTGTCAATGTTCTGGAGGTAAGCAAATGGCACTCTCAAGTAGTTTAATACAAGAGAGCTTAATAAAAGAACTATTTAAGACTAGGAAAATCCTCAATGGATAATGAAGTATTCTGAAGCTAGTAAGAATGAGAAGGAGTTTGAATTCCTGGAACTGAAGGAGCAACTACCAGAACCTAGAAGGAGAAAATTATGATGGGATGGTTGCCTGACAGTCGCCATGGATTTTAATGAGGATTCACAGCCAACTTGAGGCAACCTTGTAGGTAAGGAGATGGGAGAACAAATACTTTGATTTTATTTTCCTCTGTTCTACTGCTAGGGCTACCTACTGGCCAAAGTCAACCTGAAGCCAGAATAGGAGTCTGCTAATGTAGCCCATGTAGGTCAGGCTCTGCCCGGGCACAGAGCAGAATGGACATAAGTCACGAAACGTAGCTCCTAGAGTTCTCCTGCGATGGCTGATCACCAAGGTTGGAAATCACCATGTCTTTCTTTCACTTGTCATTCTGTGACCCCCGTACCCTCTCCCAGCACATGGAGTGAACAAAGTTCTTTATTCGTTGGGGTGAAGAAAACTTTCATTCCTATATTTGAATTATTGATGGTCATGTCTTTATTGGTTGGTTGTAGGTTTTTATTGACCAGGACTACTGGGAGAGGGAGTATTTAGAGTTGTTGTAGAGAATCCTCTGGATTTCAGACACAGCCCTCCTTTTCCCCATTATATTTCAGCAGGCTGTTTTCCTCCTTGGAAATGGGATCAATCACCTTAGCACAAAATAATGATCTCTTTCTTACCCATTGGTTTAGCAGCACAAGGAATAAAAAATGGACACGGAGAATCTCAAGTTCCATGCCTCCAGTACTAGAAATGTACTTCCTAATGGAATCATTCTTTCTCTGAGCAGTAAGGTCTCTAAACCCACAAAATGGAAAGGGTTGGAAATGGAAAACAAAATTCTTTCAAATGGAGCGGTAGGAGTAAAAATGAAAGGTCACTTCTAACACTACCCTCTTCGTTCTTGGACTTGTGTTTTCTATGTGAAAGTCTGTTCAATGTGCTGGCTGATGATTTAAGGCATGATGAGATCCTGTAAGATAACAACCAGTCTCACAGAGTGGGGCCTCCTGGTATGGGCCATACATGAGCCTTAAACAATAGACATTCCTTTGTTCCATCAAGCCAGCCATTTCTAAGTGTTGGGGAAAATGGCAAGACTAGTGAATTTCTAGGCATTAGCCTATTTTTTATGCAGGTTTCATAATAACATATGTCCTCCAGTACTTCTATGGAATACTGTGGTGTTAGAAAAGGCATTCTGAAAGTTAATGAGTGGTTACAATACTAGAAGTTCGATGAGTAGAAAATACATGACACCTGGAATACGTAATAGCTGCCGCCTTCAATGATAGAAGGGGTCCAATATAATCAAACTACCAATGGAAGGCCAACTATCCCTCTTCAAGGAATAGTGCCATACTGGGAAACAGTGTTGGCTTCTTCTGTTGGTATATTGGGCACTTAGTAGTGAAAGTAGTTAGGTTAGGCTTGGTGAAATCCAATAATTAAGTGTTCAAGATGACCCATCTCATGCTTGTCAGAAGCCTCTTTGCCCTGCCACCCTTGTGCTTCCTGAGTAAGTGATGTGGCATGGCTCTAGTGGCAATGATGAAAAATATGCACAGGCTCAACCACATAGACCTCTAGCAGGAGCGTCCTGTGCCCAGTCCCAGAGGTGTTGCGAGTGCAAGCAGTTGCACCTACAACTTAGTGGGAGCAGTAGGGGGGTCTTCACAAGACCACTTCTACACCATCATTTTAGATGTTAGACTTTACTACATATACATTATACATATATTTATCATACACAATCTCCATTTACTACATGACCTCAAAAGCTTCAGGCTTCCCAGAGATTCTGTGAACTAGTCAATATGGCTTTAATAATTTTTTCTGCTGCAATCAGCCAGGGTAATTTCTGCTGCATATACTTCAGCATCTTGATCAACTCACGAAAGCAACACAACACCAAGATCGTGATTAGAAAAGCAGTGGTAAGCATCAAGTCCCAAATAAGAGAGGATGTTCAAAATGAAAGTGTAGGTAAATAATCAGAATTCAGGGTGGGATGTGTGTGTGTGGGCTGTCTAGGTACACAGCTCAAGCCGAGGCCATGAGCAGTCTCTAAAATCCTGCCTCAGAAAGTTAGTCCAGTGACTCAATACTTTGAACCATACTAGAAGCAAAGGAGACCCAGAACTTCACAGACAATAGAGATTAGTGAGTGGGAAGGTTTCACAATGAATATGGTAATTGTTCCCAGAACTGGTATTTTAGCTGGAAATATTTAATTGTGGTAATACATCTGTTGAACTTCAAATGAAGCAGATAATAGCGTATAAAAGGTCATATTATTCATCATATACAATCACTGTTCCAAAAGTCACTACTTGGAGCAAGACTGTTCTAGAAGATATTACTGTATGGCTTTTATCTTAGAAGAAGGTAAAAACATAAATAATGTGTATTCTTGTTAAATAAACATTTCCTTGGAAAATATCTACTCATTATCATCTCTCTTTGGATTATCTACATTTGAGTGAATTACCATCATAAAATAGGAATCATTTAGCTTATTTTTCTTTTTAGGCTTTAGCATTTATCAAGTAATGCTTTCCAGTCATTTATTTTTAATTAATTGTTTCAGCTCACCATACATTTGTAACAGGTTATTTTCCATCTTTGTCACTATGAATTGTATTTTTCCTAATTGATCATCCAGAGGTGCCACTCTTTTCATCCCTGGTTAGATTTTCTGTTACTGTTAATGGATTACGGTAATCTTTTTGTGTTTTGTAAAGCAGGAGGTGATGAGGTGATGTGAATGGAACTGAGTCACCCAACTTCAGGTGCCACAGGAGGCAACATGCTCCAACAGAGGCATTTTCTTTTCTTTCTTTCTTTTTTTTTTAGATTCCTTTTTTTTTCTTTGTTTCTTCTAAAACAAAACAAAAGAAACAAGCAAACAAAAAAACAGGATACATGTGCAGAATCTGCAGGTTTGTTACATAGGTATACATGTGCCATGGTGGTTTGCTGCACTTATTGACCTGTCCTCTAAGTTCCCTCCCCTCACCTGCACCGCTCAACAGGTGTGCTGTTCCCCTCTCTGTGTCCATGTGTTCTCAATGTTCAACTCCCACAACTCCCACTTATGAGTGAGAACATGTGGTGTTTGGTTTTCTGTTCCTGTGTTAGTTTGCTAAGGATGATGGCTTCCAGCTTCACCCATGTCCCTGAAAAGAACATGATCTCATTTCTTTTTATGGTTGCATAATATTCCATGGTGTAGATGTACCACATTTTCTTTATCCAGCCTATCATTCATGGGCATTTGGGTTGGTTCCATGTCTTGCTATTGTAAATAGTGCTGTAATACACATACATGTCTGTGTGTCTTTATAGTAGAATGATTTATACTCCTTTGGGTGTATACCCAGTAATGGGGTTGCTGAGTCAAATTGTATTTCTGGTTCTAGATCTTTGAGGAATTGCCACACTGTCTTCCACAATGGTTGAACTAATTTACATTCCCACTAACAGTGTAAAAGCGTTCCTATTTCTCCACAGCCTCACCGGCATTTATTGTTTCCTGACTTTTTAATAATTGTCACCTACAGAGGCATTTTCTTTTGGAAAACGAGTGGCAATTTGCCTTAATGACTTCTGTTCTGTTGTGCGATTGAACAAGAGTATATGGGCTGGAAAGATTGTCAAGAGTGAGATATGGCATTTTTTGGATGTGTGATTTTCTCTGAGGCTTCCTGACACTGCTCTGTCTACCTAAGGTTTATTTAACTTGAGCCCTGGTCCCTTTTGGCCCTTTCCTGATCACAAATAGTTTAAGAACAACAAAACTTTCACAACTCTAGAGTACCTGCAGGTCAAAATTGAAATGAGACAATGACTCAGGTTGCTGGCGCTGAGGGTAAGACCCTGATTACAGAGGAAGCAGGGTATGCTTTGAGAATAATCAGGAAAAGTATTTAGTAAGGTTTATTTAACTTAAGGTAAGCACAGAAATGTTCTCTTCTTCTTCTTCTCTTCCTCCTCCTATTTTTCTGTTTTACCTGCTCACAGCCAGTTACATGTTTCTTTTTCAGAACTTTACATTAGAAAGGCAAAGTAAAACAATAGTCTAGTTATGCCGTTGTTCTCCTGATTAAAATGGCAGCCTGTAAAGCCCCACATATCATTCTGTGGGTCACATCAGACCCCCGTATTTGTGGTGATGTACTGCTTTCAACAATCAACTCAACATAAAACTATAAAACAAGTGTTTGTTGCCTAACACCAGCATTTGAATGAGATTGAACATGATGAAATATTGTTGGATATTTGAGCTCAAGGGTTTTCTTTCCTACTTCTCATATTCCAGGTCTATTAAATTATTGATGTTTACAACTTAAGGCACAAAGGACCCACGGATGTTTATGTGGTTGAACTAAAAGGCTGGGAACAGACCTTCTAAGCTTATGACAATGTATAATTTGGAGCCATTCAATGTGAACTTAATACTGGAAAGGCAAGTGAGGTTTTGCCAAGAATGTGAACTTCAAATTTACTGTTGTACTTGTGACTCACAAGCAGAGTGTTGAAATAGCTTTAGATCTCTGCTTTCTCTCACTGCATTTCCAGCACCACTTACTACAGAATCTATTGCAAAGCTGCCCTATCTCCACCTATTCCTAGCTTTAAGACAGGAAATTATACATCATATAGTTAGGGCTATAGTAGGGGTTGAAGCAGTCATTGAATAAGTTATTTTTTCATTCGTAATGTTACTTGTATCAACATCAGGAAAAAAAAAAAAACTACCCATGCTTTTACTCATTCATTTATTCAAATTACATCACCAGACACTGTCAGGAAAAGTGATACATAGATAAATTACAAATGATCACTCCAGTGACAGATGATAGATGTACTATTATCTCCAGTAGATAGATGATGGGCAGATAGGTAGATAGACAAATAGATAGATGAGAAGTGAATATTAAATAATCAAGTAGATGAGATAGACAAGGACAATCATTAACCTCTAAATGGTTGGCATAGCAGGACAAGGAGCTATGTAGCTATGTACAGGCTGCTATAAAGGCAGTATAGTATAAAGATTAAGGATCTGTATTTTGGTTCAAACCCTGGCTCTTCCACTTACTAGCTGTGTAACTTTAGCAGTTTTCCTAACCCCTCTGGACATTAATTTCCTTGTCTTTGCAAGGAGAATAATAGTATTTATAGAGTTTTTGTGAGGATAAGTAAAACAGCTATTCTCAAATTGTGATCTTCTCAAAGTGTGGTTTGGGGATTTTGGGATTCTAAGGTCCTTAAAGGGGCTATGGAAGGTCAAAACTATTTTCCTGATAATGTGAAGAAATGTTTTACCTTTCTCACTCCCTTTTTATCTTCATGCTAATACTAACATGTTATATGCCGTTCCCTCTTATTCTCTCATGACTGTACGGTGGAGTTTTCCAGAGATCACCTGACTTGTGATATCTAAACAGAATGAATGCAGAAGATGGGAGAATCCAGAGGTCTTTCATTAAGCCAAACATTAAAGAGATTTACAAAATGTAAAACGAAATCACTCTTCTCACAATTTGCTTTGAAAATGCATTAGTTTCATTAAAATATTTATTTTAACACATTTATAATCATTTTATTTAAAATTTAAATCTATCTGAGCCATTATTTTAAATAAATTAATAAATATTTTGAAATTTTCTGTCTTAATTACATTGTAAATACAGATAGACATAACCCTCATAAACAAACACTCTTCAGTGTCCTCATGGAAGAATATAGAAGGGACTAAAGACCAGAACTTTTGAGAACAGCTAATGAGAACATTGTTGATACATATAGGAAATATCTAAATATTAGCTGTTACTATTATTGCTATTATGAGACCTAAAATACAGATTGTTTGTAGTGGAAACTGTTGATGACTCAGTGGAGCAAGTGTGGTTAATGGAAACTTGGAGGACTTAATGTCTAAACTGACTTTTAAAAGGGCTGATACACTCTGCATCTTTGGCTTTAAGAGGTGGTTAATAAGTTAGCCTAGGCATTAGCCACATTGTATTGCATTGTGTTTGCAATGCATTTATCATGATGGGATTACAAGTAGTGTGTGAAATGGTGCTGGCATTGACAGAGCTGATAGTCTACTTGGAAAGCCAAACTTTCATGTAGAAAGATAACTCATGATACAAGATTACAAAACAAGTGCTAGCATTAGCACACGGATGAGAAGTGGCAACTAAAGCCACTAAGTGTTTTAAGATTTATTTTAAAAATTATTATTGAAAGGATACATGGTTATTTTTTAGAGTAATCGTTTTATTTTATTTTTATGTTTTAAAATTAAACATTTTCTGCATAAACATTCTAGCAATCATAAGGGTGGTTGGTTGGGGATGGAAAAAAAGTGAAAACTGAACTTTTGGCTCTCTATCCAATTGTGCTCCTCCATCTTGAAGTAATTGTCATGAACAGTTTGGTAAATATCTTTTCAGGCCTTTTGGTATGCATCAAATAGAGTAATAGTATCAAAATTTATAGCACTTACCAAATACCAGACCCTACTCTAAAATATTGACCTAGATCAACTCATACAATCTTTACAAAATTCCATAATATAGTTACCATTATGGAATTTACTCTTTTACAATGGTAAATGGATATTGTTCCTTTTTCACCACTGAGGGAGAGAGGTATACTAGGTCACAGAGAGGCTAAGCAAATTACCCAAGCTCACAGAGCTAGTAAGTGACATACTATGCTTTATTTAGATAAATGAGCAGGTCAACAGAAACATAGAAAGGTTTTAGAAAGAGTATTTTTTAAAATTATGCAAATGGGATTGTATTGTACATGTTGCTGTATGACTTGCTTTTTTCACTTATCGGTGAAATGAACCCTAACTTTATTTGATTTAACAGTTCCACAATCTTTTTACAGAGGCATATTATTAGTTTAATAAACATTCTGGACTCCTGTGATACAAACATGACAGTGTTTTACTTTTCTCCAACCATACCCCAGGTCTCAGTCCATTTGGGAGATGAAAGAGAAAACCATAAATGGGGTAGCTTATAAGCAATACAGAATTATCTCTCACAGTTCTGAAGCTGGGAAGTCCAAGATTAAGGCAGATCTGGTGTCTGGTGAGGATCTGTTTTCTGGCTCATAGATGGGATATTTTTACTGTGTCCTCACGTAGCAGAAGGGGCTAGGTAGCTCTCTGGGATCTCTTTTACAAGGGCACTAAATACAATCATGAGGGCTCTACCCTCATGACATAATCACCTCCCAAAGGCCTCACCTCCTAATATCATCAATGTGGAAGTTAAGACTTCAGCATACGAATTTAGAGAAGACACAAACATTCAAACCACAGTACTCCATCTAATCCTCATTTCAAACCACTTCACGACATCTAGGCCTGGTCTCTCAGTAATTTGAACAACAGCAAACTCACCATAGTCCAACTTACAACTCCGATTTTCTCCCCTCCTCTTTGTCCCTTATTGCAGGCCTCATTACAGAACTCAAAGTTGGGGTGTGGGTGTGGTGGTGGCAGTGATGAGTCAAAGAGGCAAATATCACTTCACTTGCCTGGAAGAGTGGCTATCATGCTGTCTCCGTGGCCTGCACAAAACTGGTTGGTGAAGCCTCCTGTGTGACAGGTGTCCAAATGCTGGATCATTTATGAAATATGTGTGAGTTCTGTGCCCCTGGGACTTCCATGAGAGACAGGCAGAGCTTTATATAGAGCTAGAATCCTTAAAAGACCTTCCAGTATGAAAGTGGAAGAACTTCAATGTCTTCTACAGACTTTCAGTGGAGAGGAAAAGATCTACCAGAAGAAACTGAAACCTTTCTGCGATGCTACTTTATGAGATATTAATTTATACTCCCCATGTGGTATGAGAGTCCCAAACAAGAATTAATTAACATATGTATGAGTGCAGAATCCCAGGAAGTTCAGATGAGACACATGCAAAAGCACTCTTATGTGTCTGCTTTCATAACCTAGGGCTCAATGCTACCAAAAATGAGCTCACACTAAAAAATTACAAACCACAAGAAGAGAGAAATCACCATGAGAGAGAAAGAGGATGTCTGTACATACAACACGTAGGAGAAAAAGTCTCCAGAGAACTAAAAATATTAGAATAATATAAGGAGACAATAAGGTAAAGTTTAAATGAAAAAAGCCATTATGAAATAATAGAAAAAATTAAAATATAAAAATATTTTCTGTACTTTCTAAATCTTTTATAAAATTTTTATAGATTTAAGTTTTTTTTTGACAGAGTCGCACTCTGTCGCCCAGGCTAGAGTGCAGTGGCATGATCCCAGCTCACCACAACCTTCACCTCCCGGATTCAAGTGATTCTCCTGCCTCAGTCTCCCTAGTAGCTGGAACTACAGGTGCCCACCACCACGCCAGGCTAATTTTTGTATTTTTAGCAGAGATGGGGTTTCACCATGTTGGCCAGGCTGGTGTCGAACTCCTAACCTCAGGCACTCCATCCGCCTCGGCCTCCCAAAGTGCTGGGATTATACATGTGAGCCACTGTGCCTGGCCTAGATTTAACTCTTTAATCTACCTACAATTTATTTGTGCATATGGTGCAGGAATCTAGTTAGTTTATCCAAGCGGTTGTCTATTTCCCCCAAATCACTTTTAAAATATTTTTTGTTCACTGATTTTGAAATGCCAAGCTAATAAAAATGAATTCCTAAATATTTTATATATATGTGAATATATTTCAAGATGCTATTCTGCTTCACTGTGTGTTGCTATACCAATGCTTTTTTTATTAATTTAATTTTTAGCATGTTTTGATGTTAGGTTAGGAAAGTGGTCTTTCATATTTCTTCTTGTTCTATATTTTTTTCAAATTGTTTTCTACCTTTTAAATTTTAGACCATACATTCTCAACGACTTGTGTGATATCATCCCCAAGAGGGTGAAATTAGTTTTCAGTGAGCAAAAAAAAAAAAAAAAAAAAAAAAAACGTACTGTTTTATGCATAAGAAAAACCAGATATAAATGCAGTAGATAAACAGATACATATCGGTGGTATTAATATTTTATAATGGGATGATTAGAAAAAAATTAAAATGTCTCTATAGGGTGTGGATAATATTAATATTAATAATAATAATAGTTGAAAGACATTGTTTTAGATGAATTTTAAAATTAGCTTGTCAATTCCTACCACTGATTTTTGCAAAAGAAGACCCTGGAGACCAGAGAGATGTGATTTGACCTAGGTTGCATTGAAAATTAGAAGCAGATCTGGGATGAACACCCACTCTTGACTTTTAGTTTTAGATTCTTTTCACTGTACTCTGCCTATCCTGATCTCTCCTGGCACCTGGAATATACAATCACTCCCAGGCCTTTCAGCAGCTTCTGCACATTGGCCAGTCCTGAGCATAAGTTGTCCATAACCCTCCTGCTCCAGTCCAGGAAGGCTGTTTCTCAATCTGGTTATTGCTGTCCATCTTTTATCCTGTCCCTTCTGTTCCCCACTTTCTTTCTCTTTCTTAGATCTTTGTTAGTCAATACTGGCATCAGTTGGAGCCCTCGAGATGAGAACAGAGAGAAGGATGCTGAGACTCTGAAATTTGGGCTCTAGACTCTACTGAAACGTAACTAGAATTTCAGAAAAACAGAAGCCCTCTGGGCAATGTTGGTCAGAAAAGTCTAAGAGATCATAGGGGATGAGAAAAAAATGAAAACAGAGAAAGAGGAACACAGCCATGAATAAAGGAGCAGGGGACAAAATGTTAACAATTGCTGAAGCTGGGTTCATTATACTGTTCTCTCTACTCTTGCAAATGAATGAAATTTTTCATAAAAAAAGTAAACAAAATAAAAGCTTCAAATTTTCATCAAATTCAGAGGCTCTAATTTTCTACAACTCACACTTCCTCTGAATTTCCTTTGACGAGCAGTGAAGCAAGTATCATTATCCATCTTTTTTCTCTTTTCTTTGATTTGCTTTCTCTCCGACCACTCCTGCTGTTTCTGACTCCATTATAAAGGGAGAATGGTGGGAAAAGAAAATAAAGGAGAAGCGGGGAAAGCTATTTGAACTTAGAAGGTGTCATCTGTAGTTCTTATAGTTCTCTCTTGGTTATTAAAGCCCTTTGTCATATTAGGCATCCTGTGGCTCTTTCTCTTTTGTGATGCCTTCATGGCGTTTTGGAAGGCCACTCCATGACTACTATAATCCCAGGTTACCTCCAGATGACACAAATCCCTGATGGTTACTATACACTTTCTCTTTACAACTCTGCCTGTGGAAGCCACCAGATGGATCCCAATAATTACCTCTCTCTTGGTATTCACTTTTGTTTAGTCCCACATTTTACCACCCTCGGTATTTAATACAGGAGAAATTATGGTATATTCTTCCAAGGTTAGGTTATAAAACATTCTGTAGCAGCTGGGCATGGTGACTCACACCTCTAATCCCAACACTTTTGGGGGCGAAGACAGGAGAATTGCTTGAGGCTAGCAGTTCAAGACCAGTCTGAACCACATAGGGACACCCAATCTCTATAAAATAAATACATAAATAACAATAACAATAATAATAATAATAATAATAATAATAATAATACAACATACTATAGCTTCCCTCTTGGCCTCTCCCCACCCCATCACATGGCTTGCTCCAGAGGAACCCAGCTACTATGTTGCAAGCAACCCTATGAGGAGAACTGAAGCCACCTTCTAACAGTCATGTGAGCGAACTTGAATATGAATCCGACAGCCCCAGTCAAGCCTTTGGATGATGGTAGCCCCATATGACAGCTTGTGTGCAGTCTCATAAGAGATCCTGAGCTAGAATCACCAGTTGAGCTGCTCCCAGATTGCTGATCCTTAGAAATGGTGTGATACGTTAAATATATGTTGTTTAATGCTGATAAATTTGGGGATTATTCATATATAGCAGTATATAACTAATACACTTCCTCAGCTCTTGCCCTAGCAGTCCATCCCTGGGGTTGCTTTATCTCTGAAAGCAGACCTCTTGGGAATGGCCTTTTCATTACAAATCTAACCGAGTTTCCCACAGAGGTGTCTACTTAGTCCAAAGAAAACATGAATCTTTGCTCTGCTCTTTGCGGAAGTGCAGCTTGCTGTACCTGTGGCCTTCTCTCCTCTACTTGACATTGCAGGGTTCAGACACGAGGCTCTATAACTTTAAACTCAAAACAATAATTTTCCCAAAAATTCTCTTGTGCTCCACTTTTTTGATGGGTTTGTATATTAATTTTCCTGGGCTGCTGTAACAAATTATGCCACATTTGGTACCTTAAAATGGCAGAATATTATTCTTTTACAGCTCTGGAGGCAGAAGTTTAAAATCGAGTGTCAGTGAGATAATGTCCCCTCCAAAGACTTGAGGGGAGAATCCTTCCTTTTTTCTTCCAGCTTCTGGTAGCTCCAGGCACTCCTTGGTCCTCAGTCTCTGCCTCTATCTTCACATGGACTTTTCTTCTGTGTCTTTACCTTCTCTTCTTTTGTCTCTTATGAGGACACGTCTCATTGGATTTAGGACCAATTTGAGTAATCCAAGACGATCACTCCTTAAGATTCTTAATTATTTCTGTGAAGATCCTTTTCCCAAAGAAGCATATTTAACAGTCTTGGGGCTTAGGACGTAGACATTATTTTTGGAGGCTACCATTCAACTATAGCTTGTGAGTTACTTTATTTCAACAGTCACCCAGGTGGTAAGGAAAAAATATCCCAATTACTCTTGGATCCCCCTTCATTTACCTTGAAAGGGGCTGAAAATCATTCTTTTCTTTGTCTTTTGTTTTGGCTGGAAAGAAATATTGCCTTAAAGTTATCGTGTATTCGGGTTTATACCTCTTGACCCTGTGTAATTACGAATAGTGCCCTCTTTTGCTCTCAAAGTGTTGTAGTTAGGATGAGTAACATGAGAGTCCCAACTAAGGTTTTGGCCAACTTTTAGCCAGTCTTACAGGTAGGTATTTATCACTTTTCTTTAGAATCTTGGAACCCTTGGTACCCAAACGTCTCAGAGATGACAGAAAATGTTTTGTCTGACATACATTTACAATTTTTACTAATAATTATTTTCTTAAAAGTGAATCCCTCAGAGGTTTGGGGGTTTTATAATCATGTAGCATGTGTCATAAGGAAGAAAAAAGGGACCAAAAGTGAATATTTTAATGACTGCATTTTTAAAAAGAAAGTCTGAAAAGATCTGATCTGAAAATATAAGGCATGAGCAAGGCTTCTCACCCAAGAAGTTCTTTAAAATTTAGGGGTATACGAATAATGTTTTCCTATATCCAATCCTACAAAGAAAAGAAAGTGTATTTGTCATCTTAAAAGTGGGGTCCACTAAGTTTCATTCTTTTATTCTTCCTGCTCAAACTTATGATCGGTTAAGGAGCAGGGCTGCATGTAGAGGCAGAAACAATTCCAACAGGCAAAGAATAAGGCCAAGTCAGCCAAAGCCACAATCTATGGAAAAACTAGCCTCATTGGGTTGATTAATTGATTCTCCTCATGATATTGGGATATTGCATTCTCAGTTTCCAACATGGGTGGATAAATCCCAGGGGAGAGGTAAACGAGCTTTCTCAGTGTTCCACAACAGAGGAGTCTTTGTTTTTATTGTTTGTTTACTCATTCATATTCATATGTCAAACTTTTCTTCAGTGTATGCTGTATTCAGGTCACTTAAGGAAGATTTTCTGGGTTTTTAGGTCTCAGTTTCTTTCTATGTTAAATGAAATTGCTGTTTATAGTCTGGTTCTGAACTATTTGGAGGGATAACCACCTTTTCAAATGGCCAGTTACTACTCTTCCTCCAGATTTTAATTTAAATGTCACTTCTTTCAATACTTCTTCCTAAAAACACCTGACGCATCCGTCTTAGGCTAAGATAGATACTTGTTTATGAGCTTCCTGATCCTTTGTGCTTCTTTTGTGCAGGATAAGTGTGCTTTATGACAGTTGCTTGTTTAATTGTGTGCCTCCTCTTCAAGATTTTATGCATCTTGAGGTGAGATACTCAGGTGTCTATTTTGCTTGTTCTCCAATGTTTACCCATGTAATTTGGCATGGAGCCAGTACTCTATCAATCTTTGTTGAATAACTGAAGAAACTTAATGTATTTGTGGTTCTTCCCCATTTTTGGATCATGGACACTTGAATAATGGATGAAATCTATGGAACAATTTCAGTGGGTTTGTAACCACCATCCAGGCTCAGTTATGGATTCTGGGTTAAAAACCCCTAGGCCGGTTGATTTATCAATCATCTACCATCCCTAATATTCTAAGATGCTATGAAATCATTAGTCTCCAAACTTGGAACACAGATTTCAGTATCCCTCAGTGCAAGAGATAAAACAGAGTTCAACATGACCATAAGGAGATACCACGTGACTGTACATGAGTGATGCCCCCAAATAATAAAAGGCATTTTGGAGAAGAAAAGCCTCCTACATAAAGGTTTTTGCATTGGAAGCGCCTTACACTTCCTTCAGTAAGAATTACCAAAGCAAGAATTCTCTTTCGCCATTCTCCACAACACTTACCCTCTGCTTGACACAGTGAGAAAAAGGAACTCACATTTTTTTTTAACAAAAGTTGAAAACGGTTGGCCCATAGCTTGTATTCAGCCAAAGAGCACCTTTTCCCTGCTTCTTTAATGGTGTTTTAAAATTCAAAGAATTTCACATTTAAATATCTACATTTCTAGGCTTATTTCATAAAACAGAGACTGAAAACGCTGAATCACCTTTCCCATATAGAAACTGTCTAGAACTGAGGAGACTTCCTTACACAGGGCTCTCCAGTTTGTCAGTCTAGACCACTTCCTAATTTTAGATACCTGGTCTGTTTCAGTCATATACATTACCTTTCTACACCCTGTGGCTGTAGTGTGCTGCATGTGAGTGGGATGGGGAGCCTTGGTTTGTACCATTTGCCAATTTCCATGACATGAATTCTCCCACTATGGTCAATTTCAGTCTACCAACCTGATGTCAGTCTGTTTGCTAGATTTCTTAAAATTTAACAGTCCTCTCTCATGAAGAAGTACAAGCTGGTTTCAGCATACTATTATTATTTGTGATCTTAAAATATTAGAAAACCAGTTTCATTTAAGTTGAACCAAAATTTCACTTCCTGTACTTCTTACATATATTCCTAGATCAACCCTTTTTATCAATTCAGAATACTCTTTGGGTTTGTTTCATAGTCTTATAATTATTAATAAAATAATTTCTGTTGTGTATATGTAAGGTATACAACATAATGTTATGAGACACATATATAGTAAAATTGTTACTATAGTGAAACAAACATATCCATTACCTCACATAATTTTTGCCATTTTTCTTACCTGTGGCAAGAGCAGCTATAATCTATTCATTTAGCAAAAATCCTGAATACAATACACTATTATTAACTATAGTTCTCATGTTGAACATTTGATCTCCAAATGTGTTCACCTGCATATCTGCTACTTTGTATCTTTTGACCTGAATCTCCCAATTTCTCCCCACCACTCAGCCCTTGGTAACCACTGTTTTATTTTCTATCTTTGTATCTTTGACTTTTTTTTTTTTGATTCTACATAGAAGTGAGATTCTGCAGTATCTTTCTTAGTGGGTCCAGCTTATTTCACTTAGCATAATGCTCTCCAACTTCATCCATTTTGTGGTAAGTGCAGGGTCTGCTTTATTAAGACTGAATGATACTCTATTGTATACATACACACCACGGCTTCTTTATTCATTCATCTGTCGACAGA
The DNA here is from genome assembly GCF_001698545.2 of Rhinopithecus bieti. Classification (NCBI taxonomy): domain Eukaryota; kingdom Metazoa; phylum Chordata; class Mammalia; order Primates; family Cercopithecidae; genus Rhinopithecus; species Rhinopithecus bieti. The sequence goes on from NW_016806560.1 coordinate 854,857, forward strand.
CACTTTGGTTGTTTCCATATCTTGGCTATTGTGAATAATGCTACAATGAACGTGGGAGTGCAGATTTTTTTTTTTTTTTCAAGGTGGTGATTTTATTTCCTTTGAGTATATACCCTTAAGAGGAGTAGCTGGATCATATGGTAATTCTATGTTTAATTTTTTGGGAACCTGTATATAGTTTTCCATAGTGACTGCATCAATATGTACTCCCACTAACAGTGTACAAGAGTTCTCTTTTCTCCACACACTTACTAACACTTATCTCTTGTCTTTTTGATAATGATCATCCTAATGGGTACGAAGTGATATTTTATAGTGGTTTTTTTTTTTTTTTCCTTTTTTTGAGATGGAGTTTCACTCTTGTTGCCCAGGCTGGAGTGCAATGGCACAATGTTGGATCATTGCAACCTCTGCTTCCTGGGTTCAAGTGATTCTCCCGCCTCAACTTCCCCAGTAGCTGGGATTACAGGCACCTGCCACCATGCCTGGCTAATTTTTGTGTATTTAGTAGAGACAGGGTTTCACCACGTTGGCCAGGCTGGTCTTGAACTCCTGACCTAAAGTGATCAGCCAGCCTCAGCTTCCCAAAGTGCTGGGATTACAGGAGTGAGCCACCAGGCCCAGTCTCTTATACTGGTTTTGATTTGCATTTCTCTTATAATGATGTTAAGCGTCTTTTTATATACCTGTTGGCCATCTTTACATCTTTTTTAGAGATGTCTATTCAGGTCCTTTGCCCATTTTAAAAATTATGTTATATGTTTTCTTGCTATTGAGTTGCATGAGTTCTTTATAAATTTTGGATATCTACCTCATTTTTTTAAAATTATACTTTAAGTTCTAGGGTACATGTGTACAACGTGCAGGTTTGTTACATATGTATAAATGTGGCATGTTGGTGTGTTGCACCCATCAACTCGTCAGCACCCATCAACTCGTCATTTACATCAGGTATAATTCCCAG
>NW_016806560.1:856620-871206 GCF_001698545.2 Rhinopithecus bieti
ATCCATCTTGAATTAATTTTCATATAAGGAGTAAGGAAAGGATCCAGTTTCAGCTTTCTACTTATGGCTAACCAATTTTCCCAGCACCATTTATTAAATAGGGAATCCTTTCCCCATTTCTTGTTCTTGTCAGGTTTGTCAAAGATCAGATGGCTGTAGATATGTGGTACTTTTTCTGAGGGCTCTGTTCTGTTCCATTGGTCTATATCTCTGTTTTGGTACCGGTACCATGCTGTTTTGGTTAATGTAGCCTTGTAGTATAGTTTGAAGTCAGGTAGCGTGATGCCTCCAGCTTTGTTCTTTTGACTTAGGATTGTCTTGGCAATTTGGGCTCTTTTTTGGTTCCCACCTCTTATTCAATAGATGCTTTATGCTTTTTTGTCCCCAGTCTGTAGGTTGTCTTTTCATTTTGTTGTTTCCTTCCCTGTGCAGAAACATTTTAGTTTCATGTTGTACCATTTTTATTTTTTTAATTTTCTTTGCTTTTAAAGGAGGAAGTACCAGAGAGTACTATCAAAGTTTTAAAATGTGCCTTTTTCTCACCTAGTTTCAGAAATTAATTTAGGTGGATGATAGAGTTTGGATCTGCACCCCTGCCCAAATCTCATGTTAAATTGTAATCTCCAGTGTTGGAAGTAGAGCCTGCTGGTAGATGACTGGATGATGGGTGCAGTTTCTCATGAATGGTTTAGCACCATCCCCGTGGTGCTGTTCTCCTGACAGAGTTCTCACAAAATCTGGTTGTTTAAACGTGTGCAGCACCTCTCCCCTCTCTCTTGCTCCTGTTCCAGTCATAGGAGGTGCTCGCTCCCGCTTCATCTTCCACCGTGATTGTAAGTTTTCTGAGGCCACCCCAGAAGCAAAAGCCACCATGCTTCCTTTACAGCCTGCAGAACCATGACCCAATCAAACCTCTTTTCTTTGTAAATCACCCAGTCTTGGGTCTGTCTTTATAGCAGTGTGAGAACAAACTAACACAGAGGATCATCAAAACTGGTATTACATTACAAAAGATGCAGAACAAAACCCCAACATGATAAGAGTAGCAATATTGGAATTGTGTGATTACACATGATTTCTATTTTATTCTGTGTGCTCTTCAGAATTTTCTATTCTTTCTACAATAGATATGCATTGCTTATGGAAATGTCTCCCCATCATACTGTAAGGCAAAATTTAATGGTATTGATTCCAGTACATGTTTAGTATAGAGGTAAATAAGCTTCACTTTGTCATATAGGAAACAAAATGATCTTTAGATCTCTGTCATGTATCTAGTTAGGACGGCACATTGGTGGATGATCTGGTATAATCTTATTAGCCAAATATTCCTATGAAATAAGAAATGTAAATAATTAGAAATGAAGCTAGACGCATGAGAAGAGTATCCTGTATAGGGACAGAAGGTATTAATGGGGTAGAATTGGGGTAGAGGAGGGTGGTTAGTTGCATTTTGAAGAGCCAATTTTTGTTTACCATATGTTTTTCCTGATAAGTAAATAAATGGTAGAGAAAGTTCCTTATCCCTCTATTTTGCCAGGACTTTCCTAGTAGCAGTAAACCAACTTTTGTCACATTGGCAAGGACCACACACAGGAAATTTCAGAGTTCTTTGGCCTTGAGCTCATATATTTCGTAAGTGTCTGAAGCTCTTTTGCAAGTCAAGCAGCTCTAGTGGCTGAAATCTTGCACACCTGCACACAATATTTTCTAATCCTCTCCTAGAACTTTCTTTAAAATAATAATGTCCAAATAGGTTTCTAAATAGGAGAAATGTGTGTGTGTGTGTGTGTGTGTGTGTGTGTGTGTGTGACAATGCCATGGCATTTATGTTTGAATTACATGGAGCTTAATAAATATGTTAAGTCAATTAACTTAACAAATTCCCTGAATAGACCATTTTTAAAAATATCCCCAAGAGAAGACATTTTTACTCACAATGAATATCCAGAAGACTGACTGACAGCAACATAATTTTCATTATAAATGGAATGAATATGTTTTATAGCTAAAAAACGTCAGGAGAATAGAATCAGTACACCTGATTACAATATTAAAGATAGGCTTGGTTGAAATAAAAATATACTATATAGAGAGGTGATATAAAAGAAGCAAAACATGATGTTTAAAATTTTTTCTTTCAGAAATGCTTGTGTAATTACTCTAATGGGTTTAAATACACAAACTAAGCTGACATCACTGAGTTCATTAATGATTCTCAAAAATACTCAAACTCATTAGTCATATTTGGAAAATTTTTAGAAGCCAATTTACTCCTCTGAAACTAATCAATAAAGGGGAGAATTAGTTCTGAGCCATCTGTACATTAAGATAGCCAAATAATCATGAAGAGAAAGTCCCTGTTTACAGATAAATTCTAAGTAATAAATGCATAAGGAATTATAGAATTAAAATATCATTATCTGGCAGCTCAGAATAAAATAACCGATCTAGGTGAAGACCCTTTTAATCTGCTAAAACTGTTAGATGAAACATTGTGAGAAGTCTCTAATAGGTGAATCAAATTTGCAATGCCTGAATGCCTGTTTAATATTAACATCACAAAGAGAGAAAGACACTAACTAGACATGGCAAGCTCCCCAGCTGATACAAAATGAATTTATAACTAGCTCTGAAGTATCACTGCCTAAAAATGAAACCTAAGCTTATCTGAGTCTTTAGATCAAACCACAAGTTTATGGGAAATTAAAGGGCAGAAGAACATGGCAAATGACACCACAGGCCTGTGAACAACAAAATCCAGAGTTTGGGATTTGATCCAACATAATAGGGATGGAAGTAGTGAGTATATAGGAAACAAGATGAGCCATGTGTTGAATGATGTTGAAAGTGGATGACAGATGCATGAGGGTGTGGTAATATATTATTTCTATTCTTTTATGTGTATCAACTAGCTATTAGAGTAGTGTTCCATTACAAACAATCACAAAGCTTCAGTGGCATGCCACAATGAATATTTATTACTCACACCTCTGTGGTTGACTGTTAGTGGCTTAGATGGTTCTGCTGATCTTGGCTGGTCTCAGTCTCATGTCTGGGGTTAGCTGGCTGTCAGCTGCCTGATGATGCCCACGGTTGGAGGACTGAAGTGTCTCAGCTGTGCTTCACAAACCTCTCATTCTTTAACAGCCCAGACAGGCACATGTTTACTGCTGTGACAGGTGCAAGAAGGCAAGTGAAATACATGAAGCCTCTACAGGGCTTGTCTTCAAAGTAGCTTCATTCTATTGACCTCAACAAGTCACATGGTGGAAAGTTAGAGTGCAACAATATTCTGTGGCCAAAGGTATGGATGCAGGTGAGAAATGGAGGTCAATGTATGTTTGAAATTTTTCATGATTAAAAGTTTACATAAATAGCTATGTACAATGTGAATAGATATAACAACTGAATAGATATAACAATATTTTAAATGTTCTTCATTAACCTAGAAAAAAATACTTAATAGCACCAACAACTGAATAGATATAACAATATTTTGATACTAAAACAGTTTACCTGAAGACTGTGATGCATTCAATTTTGCTATTTTTTTCATAAATAATTGATGGGATAATAATACTTTCTTCATGAAAGTTTTATAAATATTAAACTAGGCTTTGTAAAGTGCTTTGCATAGTGCTTGGTGCCTAAATGCCCAATAAATAAAAATGAAAACAACAACATAATAATTGCTGCTACTGTTACTGTTATTATTAGCCAAAAGTTCTGTGCTTTGAAGAGATCATAGCCACAATGTGATAACACCTCTAACTTTATCTTTAGATTAAATAAATTATTTGATTATATATGCCAAATCTTATTTGCAAACAGTGCAAGTAAACTAATTGTGAACAGACTGAAAGATATAGCTGTCGGAATATTTTTGCAGCTTTGTTTATGGAAGAAAATACAAATGAATAAACAGAAAACCTTGGTATAATCTATATTTCCAAAAACAACAGAATGCTTAAATGAGTTTTGCTATATACTGAAAAGAATGCCGTGTACTTATTGATAATAAAGTTAGGGAAGAATGTTTGATTTTGTATACTACAACTTTATTTTGTAATATAACTTTATTTTGTATGAATGTTTGGATTCATAGAGATACACATAAATGTTAACAATAATTTTCCTTTAGTGACAAGATTATCCTTTTTCATATAATTTATTTTTAGAGCAGTTTTAGGTTCACAGCAATATTGAGCAGAAGGTACAGAGCTTTCCCATATACTCTCTGTCCCATACCTGCATTATCAACGTCACATATAAGAGTCATACATTTTTTACAATTGTTGAACCTACCTCCATGCTTTATTACTACCCAAAATCCATAGTTTACATTAAGGTGCACTCTTGGTGTTTTCAATTCTATGAATTTGGGCAAATGCATAATGACATGTATCTGTCATTATAGAATCGGATAGAGTAGTTTCACTGCCCTACAAATGCTCTCTGCTCTGTCTATTTATCCCTCCCTCCCCACTAGCCCCTGGCAACCACTGATGTTTTTACTGTCTCTATAGTTTTGCCTTGGATTATTCTTCCTACTTTGTTTACAATACATTTTTGAACCAAGGGTAGCACCATGAAATCTAGAGTGTCTGATATACTGTTTCAGGAGATAGGCGATGGAATCTAAGAATCACTGATGTAGACAAAGTGAATAGCTACATCTACAAGTACATAATTGATTTGTTTAAATTATTACTCCTAATAATGATAACAAGTTACTCAGTTGATAAATGCTTGTGTTAACTTGTTAGAAGGTCCACACAGCTAAAACGGTCTAATCAGTTGCCTCTAGTCATAGCATCACACCATGAGGTATGCTAAAATGATTAAAACCTTGACTTCCTCCAAAAACATGTTCCCCTTAAGGCAAGATGGGTTATGGACTTTGACTAGAACTAGAAGCATATGGGTGAAGGAGTATCCATAGTGGAGAAGCATTTTCCAGCATCAAGTTCAACCAGGGAGGCAAAAAGGACAGGCTTTAAAAATGGATCCAGGCCAGGAGCGGTGGCTCATGCCTGTAATTCCAGCACTTTGGGAGGCAAGCCAGGCAGATTCACCGGAATCCATGAGTTTGAGAACAGACTGAGCAACATAGTGAGACCCCATCTCTTAAAAAAAAATTACAAAAATTAGTCGGGTGAGGTGGTAAATAGCTGTAATTCCAGCTACTCAGGAGGCTGGGGTGGCTGTATTTATTGAGCCCAGGAGGTCAAGTCTGCAGCGAGTCGTGATTGTGCCACTGCACTTCAGCTTGGGTGATAGAACAAGACCCATCTCAAACAAAACAAAACACACACACACACACACACACACACACACACACACAAATGGATCCAGTGTGTATTATTGGTCTTCCAAAGGTATTAAAACTCTTAAGCAGTGATTTTTATTTGACTCTAGTGAAAGCAATGAAAATGTCCATTCTTATTTTAGTTTATTGGGTTGACCATGTATACATTATTTGGGATAAATATTCCAGAACCTTCCTGGGATTGTTGCTAGAGTGCTTCCTACTCAGCACCTCCATGATTGCAACATTGTGAGAAAACGGAGGGAAAGTAACAACCTACCATTTAGAATAGGCACCTTGAGTTGGTTTTAGTCGTTTGAGAAATAGGTTTTCATTTGATTGACCACTAGGATGGCATGATATAATCATGAGAAATACTATATTTCATATGACTTAGACAAGTGACATTTGCATATCAAGCCCACTATTAGTGCAATACCTCGATTTACAGCAATTGTGTAAATAATGAACTTCACAGTAACTATAGTTCAATGTAGACAGTTGACTACCTTTCAGTCATGGAACATCATTTTGGTAATGTAGATTGACAAAAAAATGTTAAAATAGAACTCATTTTAAAAATTTGCATGTATTATAATAAAGAGAAAGAGTGTTCACTTTGCTTATAAGAAAGAGAAAAGTAAGAAAAAAATGAATAATTCAAGGCAAATTTACCAATTATTCTTATTACAAAGTCATTGACATATTGTGTGACTAGTTCTTCATTTATCATCTATTTTGTATAGTTCCAGCCAGAAGAAAATTGTGGGAAGATCAATTCACGATTTATAAATCAAATCATTGAATACTAACTTTGATTCTGTCTCTGATACTTTCTGACTTGAACAAGTAGATGAGCCATTCTGAATGTTAGTTTTCCCACTGGCAAGAAAAAGACGTTTTGTATGTGCAATATATTTTTTAGCCAATCATAGGAAGGTTGTTACAGTTATACACACAAACACACAGTACTTATAATATCGGTGCTATTAAGTATTTTTTTTCTAGGTTAATGAAGAACATTTAAAATACAACTTGTGAAATGAAATTTTCCAGACTGGTAGGAATTCCGGCACTGAGATTTACCTAAGTTTCTCTCAATTTTATTCACTCATGTATTCATATTGGCATTAATATGCTGGGCACCTACCATACCTTCAGTTTTGTTCTTGGCAGTGACGATCAAAGATGATGGAACAAGATGAAGTCACTGCTCAATGGAATGTACATTCTAATAGGTGAGACAGGCAGTAAATAAACAACTGAATTAATTTCAGATAGTTATAGGTACTGTGAAGAAAATCAGCGTAACAGGAGAGTATTTGGAGAACCTTGAAAGGAAAGTAATCTGAGAAGATGTGTCTGTAGAAAAGGCACTGTAACAAAATCATAAGAAGATACCAGATACACAAGATTCTGCAGAAGAGCTTTTCAGGCAGAGGCAAGGAGCCAGTGCTAAGATCCTGAGGCCAGAAGTAGCCTTATAGAGCAGCAGAAAATAGGCCACCATGGCTGAAGCTTAATTGGCTAGGAGAGCTGGGGGAGGTGTGGAGTGGGAAGGCTGGAAATTGGGTTTCTAAGCACAACAAAAGGCAACTGAAAGGTTACAAGCAACAATGATCAAATATTGAGTGAGTCCTACAAAACAATTGTGCAGTGAAAAATTTTCCATTTATTTCAGAAAAAAATATATAAAAAAAGTTTTTCCCATCATTTGGTAATATCAATCTGCTAGGATAGTATTTATGAACTAATTTATTTTAAAACACATTCAAATGGTCCCGATATATTCCAGAAAATTCCCATCTCTTAAAGGTCTCTCTGCATTCCAGAAAATCATGCTCACATTTGTTAAAATGTGCTTTATGATCTCAACATGCTGGGTTAAAGAGTTTCCTTAAATGAGTTGCCATAAATTAGACTGCCTGAATGCTGCAGATTGCACCATAATTTGTTTTCTGCCAAATAGATAATGCATTCAGCACATCATATTTATTAGAGCTGCTAAACATCTACCCTTTGCTCTCTAATTAGGCTTTTCTTGTTACTGTGTGTTCCAAAAAATATGACTGCTCCATTCCTTAAGCCTGATGAGCAGGATTAGAGTTAATTCAAACAAGAGTAGGTTTAACCTTTGTTCAGTTGTGTTTATCCAGATTATTCAGCACCAGGGGCCTGCTGCTGAATGGTAGAGTCCCGTCAAGATAGGCCTGGCTACCTTCATGTCGCATGCCTGCCATTCACTTAATTCTGCCCTATTCGTCATGGTAGCTGAAGGTTGTCTCAATCAGCAACATCTGGAAAGTTACTTGAGAAACTCCTTGTTGATCGGTTACTCATTGTGAGACTCATGCAGGTTTGGTTAAGCTTAATTATTGGTGAGGGTTTGTGTTTCTGTTTTTCAGGACATGATTAAAATTTTACTTTGTCTATGTCATTTTTAACTCAGAACAACAAGCTGCTGGGAATACAATTGTTGGGCTCTATTTACAGTTCTTCCTTTGTGCAATACAAGTTCATCAAATGTGCTTCAAGGAAGTTTGGATTGTGAAGAACACATGGGGACATTTTGGAAATTAGTTATTTTCAGTTTCTTAACCTGAGAGAGAGTTATATTGTATTTGCTTTATAATTCATCATTGGAACATACATACATGTTTTATATACTTCAGGTATATATGTTTATTTCATGTTTTAAGAAAATGTGGTTCATGTATGCGTGTAAATGTGTAATACATTTCTTTCAAGACAAAGAGGATGTAACAAAGATGTTACCTTTTCCTTCTGACTTATCAAGTCTCATTTATTCTAAATCTGCTGGTCACTTCATTCCCCAATGATCCCATCATCTCAGGTATTAAAGGTCTGTTCCACATTCTTTTTCTTTCCCCATTAATTCTATTTAATCTTCTTCTGCTTGCTATTATTTTGTGTAGGCTCTTTTTTTTTTCCAATTACAGATTATAAATGTCTCAAAGCAGAGATCATAGCCCTTCTGCTTTTTATCTTTGCTGAACACATTCTAGATATTCAAGAAATACTTCTTGATTAAATCTAGCAGGTTTTTAATTTTTGTTTGTTTGTTTGTTTCAGTATCTTTAGGGGTACACGTGGTGTTTGGTTACATGGATGAATTGAAGAGTGGTATAGTGAAGTCTGAGATTTCAGTGCACCTGTCACCCGACTGGTGTACATTGTACCCAATATGTAGGTTTTTACCCCTCACTACCTTCGCACCCCCCACAATTGGGTCTCCAAAGTTTCGCTATTGTTACCCAGACTGGAGTTCAATGGTGCTATCTCAGCTCACTGTAAACTCTGTACATTCTTGGGAGAGTGACGATGTAGTTTCTTTTCTTAAAATGAAAGAAGAAACAGTACCTACCTCATGTTTTTAAAAGGATGGAGTAAAGGTACTGCACATAGAGCATTTAGAAAGCTGCCTTACATTTCTTGCATATTGTAAGCACTCAACAATGTAAGCTATTATTATGCTTTTTATTATTTTTACTGCAACCTGAATAACTGAACACATTTTAGCATTAACCTATAGTCAATAGCTTATCTTAACTACATAAACTTTACTCTAAAAATTGGACAAACACCAGTACTGTTTGAAGTTTTAATATGTCAAATTTTTGGCATATATTGGAAGAAATAGAGTCAAATGCATAACTATATATTTATCCATTTAAATTGACTTTTTAAAAACTGACAGACACCATTAAAATATCTTATCACGTGAAATGGCGGAATTCAGTATCATGTGGTCTGAATGGACCTCATCCAAGAGGACTTAGTTACAAATCCACCAGAAGGATCTCATTATAATGCAGCTTCACCTATAACTAAATCTGTGTCACTGATTCCAAGGGCAGTGAAACATCAAGACTTCTGGGCAGTGATTTGTGTTGGCATCTTTTTCTCTTCATACACCATATGAGATTAATTATACCCATCTATTTGCATTATGTATACTGTTTTACCTCTTAAACATTGTAAGATAGAGCACTTTCAGTAATAAAAGCTACCACTTACTGAATTGGAAATGGAGGTGATGTAACTCAGCCAAGCCATAAGAATTTTACTCCAGGAAAGTAAAATTCAGTGGTCTGTACTATCTGCCAACATCCACCATGTGAACCCCCTACTGCTCTAATGTTCCAGCAAGAACATTGGGGCTTTCATCTCAATGCTTGATCCCTTTCCAGATACTAAACTCTTGCCATTCAACCTTTCTCTGCTTCTGACCATTAATATATCTTTCACCTAACCTCTCAATATCCTACTTATTCTGTCTCTGTTATCTAGCCTTGTCTCTTCTTGTATTCCCAATCAGTCTAGGTCTTTACTTTCTCTAATTAGCCTTATCCATGGGACATAGAGGACATGTGTATTGTGCAAGCCAGTTTGCATCTAAGTTGTATTCCTTGTTGGAATTCTGATGTGTCTGAGAATTCCTGGGAGAACATGGGGAACTGGTCCCTACTGAAGTTTGTTTGTGTGTGTGTGTGTGTGTGTATATATATATATACAAACTTATCCTAAGAATGTGTATATATATACACACACACACACACACATATATATATATACAAACTCATCCTAAGAATGTGAAAAAGAACTCAACCTGAAGAATAAGAAAGTCAGCACTTAGTCATCTGCAGTCATCACAGGGAAGAATAATTCTAAGTATAAGCACATCATATTCTTTCATTCAGAGGCTGGAGTGACTTTGGGTCACACTCCATCGAATAATCTTGAAAGCACCCTTGATGATCTGTCCTCAGCTGATAATTCCTCCTATTATTTTATTGCAGTCTATCACTCTCAAAAGTTTGAATTATATTTACTTTATATATTAGTACCTTGTTGTTTGCTGTTGGATGCATATATATTTACAATTGCTAATCTGCTTTCTGAATTTACCTCTTAATCATCATATAGTGATTTTCTTTGTCTCTTTTTATATTTTTGTCTTAAAGTCTATTTTATCTGACATAAGTATAAATACTCTTGCTCTCTTTTGGTTTCCATTTGCATGGAACATCATTTTCTCTTCCTTCATTTTCAGTCTATGTGTGTCTTTACAGGTGAATTGAGTTTCTTGTAGGAAGCATATACTTAGGTCTTTTTTTAAAAATCTTTTCAGCCTCTCTCTATCTTTTAATTGGGAAATTTAAGCAAGTTATATTTGAGGTTATTTTTGGTAGGTAAGGACTTACTCCTCCCATTTTGTTAACTGTTTTCTGTTTGTTTGCTTTTTTTAATATATAAAACCCTTTACCATTCTTCCTCTCTTATTGTATACCTTTGTGGCTGGTCAGTTTTCTGTAGTGATAAGTTTTTATTCCTTTCTCTTTCTCATGTGTGTATCTGCTACAATTATTTTTCCATGTGGTTATTATGGAGCTTACATTTAAAAAAACTTATAGTTAGACTCTTTTAAGCTAATAACAGTCTAACTTTGGTCACATATAAGTACTCTAAATTTTTGCCCTCCCCCTCAGTTTATAATTTTATTACCTTAATGTACATCTTTTTATATTGTGTGTCACTTAGAAACTTAATATTGTTATAGTTATCTTTGAGCATTTTGACTTATAATCTTATACTAGAGATTTGAAAGGTTATATGCCACCATTGCAGTAATGGAGTATTAGAAATTTGATAGTAAGTTACCTCTACCAGTGAGAATTATACTTTCTTATGTTTTCATGGTAATATTTGTCATCCTTTCACTTACAGGTGAAACACTCTCTTTAGGATTTTTTTTTAAGGTCTATCTACTGGTGATGAATTTTTGCTTATCTGGGAAAGACTATTTCTTCTTTATTTCTGAAGGAAATGACTCCATGTCTCATATCCAAGGTGCGCTGATGTAAGAGGTGGGTTCCCATGGTCTTGGGCAGCTCCACCTCTGTCGCTTTGTAAGGTACAGCCTCCCTGCTGACTGCTTACACCAGCTGGTGTTGAGTGTCTGTGGCTTTTCCAGGCACATGGTGCAAGCTGTCGGTAGATCTACCATCCTGGGGTCTGGAGGATGGTGGCTGTCTTCTCACAGCTCCACTAGGTAGTGCCCCAGTGGGGACTCTATGTGGGGGCTTCAACCCCACATTTCCCTTCCACACTGCCCTAGCAGAGGATGAGGGCCTCACCCCTGCAGCAAACTTCTGCCTGGACATGCAAGCACTTCCATACATTCTCTGAAATCTGGGTGAAGGTTCTCAAACTTCAATTCTTGACTTCTGTGCACCTGCAGGCTAAAAACCATGGGGAAGCTGCCAAGGCTTGGGGCTTGCACCCTCTGAAGCCACAGCCTGAGGTATACCTTGGTCCTTTTTAGCCATGGCTAGAGCAGCTGGGAGGCAGGACACCAAGTTCCTAGGCAGCACATACCAGGGGGGCCCTGGGCCTAGCCCATCTAACCATTTTTTCCTCCAGACCTGTGGTGAAAGGGGCTGCTACAAAGTTCTCTGACATGCCCTGGAGTCATTTCCCCCATTGTCTTGGCAATTAACATGTGGCTCCTCATTACTTATGCAAATTTCTGCAGTCGGCTTGAATTTCTCCTCAGAAAATGGGTTTTTCTTTTCTATCACATCATCAGGCTGGAAATTTTCTGAACTTTTATGCTCTGCTTCTCTTTTAAAACTGAATGTTTTTAACAGCACCTAAGTCACCTCTTGAATGCTGTGCTGCTTAGAAATTTCTTCTGCCAGATATCCTAAATCATCTCCCTCAGTTTCAAAGTTCACAAATCTCTAAGGCAGAGGCAAAATGCCACCAATCTTTTTGCTAAAGCATAGCAAGAGTCACCTTATACCAGTTCCCAACAAGTCCTTCATCTCCATCTGAGACCACCTCAGCCTGGATTTTATTGTCTATATCATTATCAGCATTTTGGTTAAAGCCATTCACCAAGTCTCTAGGAAGTTCCAAATTTTCTCACATTTTTCAGTCTTCTTCTGAGCTTTCCAAACTGTTTCAACCTCTGCCTGATACCCAGTTTCAAAGTCACTTCCACATTTTGGGATATCTTTACAGCAGTGCCACATTCTATGGGTACCAATTTACTGTATTAGTCTGTTCTCATGTTGCTAACAAAGACATACTTGAGACTGGGTAATTTATGAAGAAAAGAGGTTTAATTGACTCACAGTTCCACATGGCTGGAGAGTATTCACAATCATGACAGAAGATAAAGGAAGAGCAAAGGAACATCTTACGTGGAGGCAGGCAAAAGGAAAATGAGAACCAAGCAAAACGGATCTCCCCTTAAACAATCAGATCTCATGAGACTTATTTACTGCCATGAGAATAGTATGGGGAAAACCACCCCCACGATTCAATTATCTCCCACCAGGTCCCTCCCACAACACATGGAAATTATGGAAACTACAATTCAGGATGAAATTTGGGTGGGAAAGCAGTCAAACCATATCATTATGCATCAAATGAATATACAGCAAAAAAAAAACAAAGGCCATACATAACAAAACCCAGAGATAGCATTATATTGAATTGTGGGGAGGGGGAGCCCTTTCCTTTAAGAATTGGAACAAGATAGATATGCCCACTTTCACTACTTTTATTCAACATAGTACTGGCAGTTCTAGCCAGAAAAAGAAATAAAACACATCCAAATTGGAAAAGAGGAAGTCAAATTATGCCTCTTTCCAGACTACATGATCTTATATATGGAAAAAAGTTAAATATTCCACCAAGAAAAAAACCCTTATAATTGATAATGAATTCAATAAATTTGCAGGATACAAAATCAACAACACAAATCAGTAACAATTTTATATACCAATAATGAACTAGCTGTAAAAGAAATCAAGATAGCAATTCCATTTATAATAGCTACAAAGAAATACCTAGGAATTAATTTAATAAAAAAGATGAAAGACCTCTATAATGAAAACTACAAAACATTAACAAAAGAAATTGAAGATGACACAAACAAATGAAAAGACATCTTGTGTTCTTGAATTGGAAAAAATAATATTTTCAAAATGCTGATACTACCCAAAGCAATCTACAGATTCAATGAAATCCCTGTCAAAACACCAATGACATTCTTCACAGAAAGAGAACATTTCTAAATCTTCTAGTATTATTCATGTGAATTTTCTAGAATTCATATGAAACCAGAAAGACTCAAAAGCAATCCTGAGTAAAAAGAACAAAGCTGGAGGCATTACATTACCAGATTTCAAAATATACTACAAAGCTATAGTAATCAAAACAACATGCTACTGGCATAAAAACAGACACATAGACCAATAAAACCAAATAGAAAATCAAGAAATAAAACCATATATTTACAGCCATCAGATTTCTGACAAAAGCCCCTCTTCATTGGGAGAAGGATAGTCCCTTCAACAAATGGTTCTAGGAAGACTAGATATCTATATGCAGAAGAATGGAACTAGGTCTCTAACTCTCACCATTTACCAAAACCAACTTAATATGGATTAAAGACTTAAATGTAAGAACTAAAACTACAGAACTGCTAAAAGAAAACAGGGGAAATGCTTTATGACACTGGTCTAGGAAAAGATTTTAGGGCTAGGACTTCAAAAGCATTGGTAACATAAATAAAAATAGGCAAATAGGGCTATATCAAACTAAAAAGCTTCTGCACAGCAAAGGAAACAACAGAGTGAAAAATCAACCTGTAGAATGAGGAAAATAATTGCAAAGTGTTAATCTGACAAAGGATGAATAATCTGTATATACAAAGAACTCAAACAACTCAACAGCAAAATAATAATAATAATCCAATTATAAGTGGTCAAAGGATCTGAATAGACATTTCTCAAAGGAAAGCATACAAATGGCCAATAAGTATATGAAAAAATGGTCAACATCACTAATCATCAGGGAAACACAAATCAAAACCACAATGAAATATCATCTCATCCCATTAGATGGCTATTGTAAAAATGACACAAAAATAACAATTGCGAAGATGGCCGAATAGGAACAGCTCCAGTCTCCAACTCCCAGCGCGAGCGACACAGAAGACCGGTGATTTCTGCATTTTCAACTGAGGTACTGGGGTCATCTCACTAGGGAGTGCCGGACAATCGGTGCTGGTCAGCTGCTGCAGCCTGACCAGCGAGAGCTGAAGCAGGGCGAGGCATCGCCTCACCTGGAAGCGCAAGGGGGAAGGGGATCCGTTTTCCTAGCCAGGGGAACTGAGACACACAACACCTGGAAAATCGGGTAACTCCCACCCCAATACTGCGCTGTAAGCATACAGGCAC
>NW_016806560.1:877159-896332 GCF_001698545.2 Rhinopithecus bieti
AGGGGGAGGAGGGAGGGCTTGCATTGGGGAGTTATACATGATATAAATGATGAATTGATGGGTGCTGACGAGTTGATGGGTGCAGCACACCAGCATGGCATAAGTATACATATGTAACAAACCTGCACGTTATGCACATGTACCCTAGAACTTAAAGTATAAAAAAAAAAAAAATAAAATAAAACAATTGCTTGTAAGAATGCAGAGAAAGGGGAATGCTCATATACTGTTGGTGGGAATGTAAAGTAGTACAACCATTATGAAAAATGTCACTATTGGGTATTTACCCAAGGGTAAGAATGAGTATATTAAAGGGATATCTTCACTCCCATGTTTATTGCAGGGCTATTCACAATAGCCAAGATATGGAATCAACTTGTGCCCATCAATATGTGGTTAAAATATGTGGTTATATACATAATGTCATATCATTCTGCCATAAAAAGGGATGATATATTGTTATTTGCAACATGGATGGACCTGTCAGACATTAGTATAAAATAAGCGACACACAGAAAAACAAATACCACATGATCACACTCATATGTGGAATCTAAAAATATTCCCCATGTGAGTGAGATCCTGGCTGGGTGCTGTGGCTCATATCTGTAATTCTATTACTTTGACAGGCCAAGGAGGGAGAGTTATTTGAGGCCAGGAGTTTGTGACCAGACTAGTAATATAGCAAGACCCTGTCTCTAAAAAAACCTTTTAAAATTAGCTGGGTATACTGGCATATACCTATAGTCTCAGCTACTTGGGAGTCTGAGGTGGTAGGATTGCTTAAGCCCAGGAGTTTGAGGCTGCAGTGAGTTATGATCTCTCCACTACACTCAAACCTGGGCAACAGAGTGAGACCTCGTTCCTAAAAAAGAAAAAATTGATCACTTAGAAGTAGAGAATAGGATAGTGATTATCAGAAGATAGCAGGGAGAGGGGATGGGGCAAGACTGGTCAACAGGTACAAAGTTACAGTTAGATGAAAGGGAGAAAAAAAAAACTTTTGATGTTCTATTACACAGTTAGGTGACTATAGTTAACAGTATTTTATTGCATATTTCAAAATAGCTAGAAGAGAGGATTTGGAATGTTCTCACCAGAAGTAAATGGTAAATATTTAAGGTGATAGATATGCTAAATATCCTTATTTTATGATTAACCAATTAGTATGCATCAATTAAAATAAAACTGAAAAAAGTCACAACTAACTCAAGGGTTCACGTGGGAGATATTTTCAAAAAGTTGTTTAAATGATTAATTAATTACAGTTGTAATGAATACTGTGCAGGAGAAATTTACAGTGGTATGTGGGTATATAGCAGAAAAATATGTGGTGTATTTCTTTCTGACCTCTTGCTTCTGCCCTCTGCCTAGAATATCCTTCTCTTATTTCTATTAAAATCCTCAAGCAGCTTCTCACACAAAGGCAAATGTCCCTCCTGCATGTCGTCTTCCTTCCTTCCTTCAATAAGAAGCATCCTTTCTTCCCTTTGCATCCATGGACACATCAGTTATCATTTTCCTTATTCAACATTAAATTTTAGTTGAGAAGGATTTTTTTAATTGCCGTCCATGCACCAATCTCTGAAGGCAGGGATCAGTCTCTTGCACACCTTTATAAACTTCTTCATACCTAATGTAACACCTTGCAAATAAAAGTTCAACATATGTGTGTATTAAGTTAAAAATCATGTTAAAATCCAACTTAGATGATTCCACCCTTTACGCATCAAAAATCCGTTTCAGTCATTTTGTTGTTGTTTATTGTTGAAACAATGAAATATGTCCAACACAGAATCTTAAAAAATGTGAAAAATATAATTATTTCATATTTCTTTTAAAAAATAATATGCAGTGTGTGTATAACACTGTAACAGAGTTTTTTCTTGTTTTATTCATGTTCTGTATTTTAAAAGTTGTGTATAGTAGTGAAGAATATAAACAGAGCAGTAGGACATACAAAGAAAATAATTCTCTTTCTTTCCCTATTTTCACTCATAGGATCCTATTAAAACCTCAAAAACCCTTTTAAGTGAGCACTACTATTGTCCTAATATTGTGAATATTGTGGAGAAGAGGCCTGCATGGCTTCCAGAACAGTGATCCAAGCACGACTGCACAAATAGTGGAAGAGCTGCACCTTACCCAATATCTCTTGCCTACCTGACCTCTTCTCTCAAGAAAAATCCCTCTTTTGTCACAGTTTCCATTTCCTTCACTAGTGTGCTGAAGCTAGCCTGACAGAAAAGGGAAATTTTTATTTATTCATTCTGTTTCTATGAACCAGACATTGTGTTAGGTGCTGGTGTTATAATGGTGAGCCAAGAGCAGATTCAGTCCTTGCTCCCATTACTGTAATAGCTTAGCTTTGTGGTTTGAGAGGTGTGTGGAAATAAACGAAGCCTATCCAAATGAGAACAAGCAAAGATTATCATTCAGAGCTTGCTGTCACAAAGAGAAAACCACCAGGACTTGCATTTGGTACAGACTCACAGGCAGGCGGAAGAATGAGAAAGCATTGCAGTGGAGAAAAGGGAGGGCTTCAGGTGTGCCCTGATTGGAAGCTGTTGGCATGGGGAAGCAGTAGGTGGTCTAACTAGAAGTGAGGCATCTTATGTGATTGGTTGGGAATACGGATTCAACTTTTTCCGATTGGTCCTAAATTGGTAACTGGGGCAAAAATTAAAGAAGCTGTCAATTGTTATTTAAGTCCTGGCTATTTGGAGCTGATTGTTACAGGGGTTATTGTTCAGTTTCCCGGGCTGGTTGATGCAGATAGTAGTTTGTTTTCTTGGATTCATTTCTGTAGATAGGTTGCCTTCCTGGGTTGTATCGCTCCAAGTTGTAGGTCGGAGTTCTATTTTTTATGTTATCTGGCCATTGTCTGCTTGTATATGCAGTTTCTCAGATACAGCTATCAGGGTTTTCTGTTCTTCAACCAAAAATGGTCTATTTTCTTTCTTTTCTTATTAATTATACTTTAAGTTCTAGGGTACATGTGCATGACATGCAGGTTTGTTACATACGTATACATGTGCAGTGCCATGGGAATTGAACAATGAGAACCCTTGGACACGGTAGGGAATAGCACACACTGGGGCCTATCATGGGATGGGGGGGATGGGGGAGGGATAGCATTAGGAGAAATACCTAATGTACATGACGAGTTAATGGGAGCAGCAAATGATCTATTTTCTATTAGTTCATTTCTAGGTTGAAGACCGGGGCTTCCAAGCACATTTTTTCACGAAGAGAAAATGAATAATAGCTATTTTTGAATGATCATCCAATGTATTCCAGACTAAGCCTGATAAATGCAGCCCCTCATTCAATATTCACAATGGTCCTGTGAGGTAGATGCTATTCGTATTTCCATTTTACATATGAGAATGCAGAGACACACAGGCATTAAGCAACTTGCCCAAAGTCCCCTAGGCTAGAAATGGAGGAACAGGGATTTTCAGTAAATCAGTCTGACTATAAACATTTGATTTTAACCCATTTACTCTAATCTGTGCACTATAGTCTCCCTAGAAGCCCCTCAGCAAATAACAGTTCCTTTTTTTACAAAGTCCAAGTATGACAATAGCCACCCAGGCTATTGCAGGGGTGAAGAACAGAATCAGCAGGCACTTTGAGAACAGAGTAAGTGTGTGACTCCTTCAGGAGGACAGACATAAAATGCAAACACAAAGAGGCTTTGGTGGAGGGCACCAACATTCTGAGAAACAGACATATCTATGATTAGCTGTTCATAGTTAAGGACCTTTTTATCTCTGACATTTCTGTGATCCAAAGCTGAGTGTGTATACATCAGTTTTGGGTGCCACATAGATGGCAGCAACACGACATAGACATTCCATCACTATCTTCCCATGCCCCCATCCCCTAAAACTACAATGGTTTAGTGATGTCCTGTGTACTCCTTCTCACCATGATTGTCATACTTTTCTCATTTATGGTTATTTCTTTGCTTCCAGGCAAGGGAAAGGGCCTTCTGAGCACAAGTCTTTGTGCACAGCGTGTGTGCAGTTCATTTGGCCCGTGTACCCAGAAAGGAAATGAAAACATTGTGATTTTCTTGCCTAAAAGACAACTCCCTGAGGTTTTAGAACTAAATTATAACTTAAATCAATAGTTTGCCCTTAAAGGGTATTTTTCATGCATTTGAGGCATGAGAAATGGAATAATAAAAACATTCGCTAAATTTATATAGTATTGTTTCCAAATTATTTGCTCTTTTTTTCTTGTAATAAAAATCCTAGCACTGTTGAGATTATATAAATGTGTTGGTTATTTTACAGTAATCCTAAACATGTCCAACAATGTTTCTTAAGAATTCCAACTCCTTCCATTTGTCTTAAAGCCGTGGTAATAATGAAATATAATGATGATCACGGTGATGGCAGTAGGGTTTTGATGTCCTTGCCACATCATCATCTAAACATATCAATCATAAGGAAGGACAGGACACCCTATCACTTCAGTGTAACTAGGGGAGGCACTTGGGAAGCTCCATTAGCTCTTACAAGGCACTGATATCCTGTTTAGTAAATTACTATTCCTACCTGCTAAGCAGTATGATCCCATGCATGTAGTATGATCCCATGCATGTAGTATGATCCTCCATGCTAAGTAGTAAGTTCCCATTGGCACCACATTCTGGAAATACCACTAACTGTTTCGGAAATCCTGACGTGGAGTGACTGAAGATTGGCCAGACAGCTGATGTTTCTCTGAACACGATGGGTCACCACTATTAATCTACACCTATGTAGTGGAATCTAGGCTGGAAATGAAACCAGTTTACAGTGAGGGTAAAGAATGCTTTTCTTGTGCACAAATTGAGTAAGTGATGTAATCTCACTCATTATCTGTTCTCTCTTTTCCACTCGTTCCTCCTGTGACCATGAACCAACTTTTTCATGAGAATTTTCATGAAATTTCATGAAATTTGTCAGGATCAACTGACAGAGATGTGTTCTTTTTGCATTCAAGGCCTCACTTTCAAACCTGGCTAATGTGTCCATCACCAATGCAAGTACCTGAGCTTATTCTTCATGCTGGATCCTGTGCTAACCATTAGTTCCAAAACATCCAAGCCCGCTCAGGCTGCCTGCCCACCAGATACCTAATCCATTCTCATATCTATTCAGGTCTAGGTTTCTGGTTCTGATTCCTAACTGATTCTCAATTTCTGGCCCTACATCCAGATTTAGCATTTCCCCAACAGTCTTGGCTGTCCACATTGTGCTTGAAAATATAATTTCTAGAAAATGCATCTTTCATTCTGCAACCATAGAAACCATCCCTAGTTTCTATGACTAACTGGTTCCAGTTGGTGATTTAATAGCTGTGTCAACAGGAGTAGCCCCAGAAATGTGGTGGAGGAAAGTGCATAGAGCCTGTTGGTCAGATTGAAGTATAAAGGTCAAAGATAATAGAGAATTTCTATGAAAAGTTCAGCGTGGAAAATTAAGATATAATAAAAAGAGTTTGTTACTTTTTTTCTTTAACACTCCATTGTCATTGTGAGGTTTTAAAACCTGTAGCTAGCATTTGTATCAATGCGAAAAACGGGATATAACTATTTCCAGACTAATCTGAAGCTCCTCCAGTTTGAGAAGGGATACTTACTTCTGCAATAAACTTTTTGAAGTTTTTACAAACACCCTAGACATGGAATTGACCCATGGAATGCCACCTTATACTGATATTTCTATCCAATGACAAGAGAAGTTTCATGTTGATAAAAAATTGAGGAACCTATTTCTGATTGTTGACTCAGCACTTTGGTAATTTAACACTGGTTTCATATACAATTAGCACAATTCAACTCCACATCGCTTAAACCTACTGCCTGTAGAAGCCAGTTGCCTCATTAGAATGACAAAGTGGAGACAAGGGACTTTGAACTGCATTGCACAATGGAATCCCTTTTTTTTTTTTTGCCTCCCCCAACCCATGCCCTACTTCTTGAGAATTTAATTTTCACCTTAATAGAGGGAGCTAACATCCAAGAAGAATTTCCAAGGAATGGGTAATACTCGAAGATTACACTGGTTCTCTAAACCACAAAACAGCTGTCCATTTAAAGGGTTAAGGATCTCGAAAAGATTAACTGGGGTGATGAATGTAAAAGTGCTTTATGAAAGTGTAGGTTGTATATGAAAATAAGAATGAATGCACATGTGTGATTTTGGCATCATTGTTACATAAATCCTGTTGGGACTCCACAGTCCTGTTCAACTCTCCTCTCTGCTAAGAAGCTTACAGTGAGTCCCAGCACTCACTCTCCTCTCTCTCTTCTCCTGTCTTTAATACCATGATTTGACATTTCACATGCATAAGTTGTCATGAGCCATGGCTATTTTCTCGCCAACCCCTGAGGAGAGATATTTATGTATCCCCAGAAAAATAGACGATTTATTTATTGATGAAGGGATTGTAAGGAGATAAATTTGTCGAGACAAGGAATTCCTAGACAGCCACATCTGACGTGTCTGTGTTCCCCCAGCCTGTCTCACTTTTGCCTTGAGACTTGCTGACACCAATATCCCAGGGTAGTTGTGAGCATCATATTAGATAATATATGTGTAAATTCATTGTAAACTGCAAACTGACTGCAGATGATTAATGCATAGGATTACATTCAAAAGTATAGAACAGAATATGTATATAAAAATATTAAAGTTAGATTAAGATTACTCACCAAATATCAGTTAGATGAAGTAATAGTTCTTCCCTCCAGATTAGAGGCTTAAGGTAGAATATGGGATACTCTTAAATTCAGAAGATCTTCATACAAATTCAGAATTTGCAATTACTTTTTGTAGTCTGAGCTTCACTTATTTTCTCCTGTGAAATTAGGCAGTTAGCTACGTTGATTTCTAAATTCTCCTCTGCTTCTACAAGTAAATAAAATGTTGTATGATTTAGCTTGCAGTCATTTCATTTGCATAAAAGACTGCTGGGTAAAGAAGAATAGTCTATGGGAAGTCTACCAAATCTTTTAGCTCATTTCTCTGACTTAAAATGCAGTCTTTGATTCCAAAATTCTTCTAGTATTAGATTATCTCCATTAACATACATTATTTCTAAATTATTTTTATTGGAGTCTTCAGTAGATGTGTAGCACCAGAGAAGATATTTGGCAATTGAGCAGGAATTAATACTATATTGCAAGGAATCTCAGTTTAATCTAAGGAGCTATTCATGAGTAAATTATACAAACATTACTTGGTATAGTAGTCTTGGGGAATAATAACATTTCAGACTATGATGCCCAGAAAAGGCTTTACAGAAGAATTTGATATGAGTTAGGATGTAGTAAGAGATGTAAAAGGGACATCCAGCTGAGGATGCAAAGTGTAATAGTGCAAAGGTGGGAACATACAAAGGATGTTTTTCTGATAACCAGTAAAACAACCTGATTGCAGCAGAAGGTCAGACATGGTGGTGGTGGGAGATAAGGCTTGAATAATAGGTTATCCCTAACTGGAGATGACATTGAATGACATTGAAAGAACTTCAAAGAACTATATCCTTCAGGCAATGGGGAGCAGGTTCCAAACTTTTAAGCAAGACAGTAATGGATTGAAGTGTTATATTAAAAATAAATTGCCATCATTCATCAGCATGAGTTGGAAGAATAGATAATGACAACAAGCAAAACTATTAACACTTTATTCCCACAGTCCAGGCCTGCATTGATAAAGTCTTGAATCAGGTCACTGGCAACAGGATTTGAAAGAAAAGAAGAAAAGCAAAACACTGGGGAGGGAGAATTGTCTGGGTAGGAACAACAAGTGAGAGGAACAAGACAGAAATGCCAGTGAGACTTCAGTTCTGGAGAACTGAGCACATCAGTGGTGCTCTTTGAAGAGAAAGAGGAAGTGCAGGAAACCAAGCATATTTTGAAGAGTTTAATAGTGTCTTTGGTTTCTTTAGAAAGTGAATTTGTATGGTGGAAATAGAGTACAGGAGGGAGGTAAGTATTATCAGAAGTGCCAGGAAGTGATTCTTTCTGATTGAGAATAGATGACATGGTAAAGGCATTACTGGGGGAGTTGAGAACAGTCACTCAAGTCAAACCTGGTCGAAACTTTCTTTGCACTCACTAATTTGTGGACCTGGCTCAGAAGCAGAAAAACGTGAATCTTGGGGTCAGACTCCCTAGCTCTTTATTCCAGCTCTACCACTAACTGGCTATATGATGCAAGTTACTTGACTACCAGTGCCTCAGTTTCTGCTCCTGTAAAAAAAAAAAAAAAGATAATAACAGTGCTCGCCTCTTAGGATCAAGTAAACACATCTATATAAAGGGTTTGGGACATACTATGTTATTTTTAACCTCTCTAAATTTTTATTTTCTCTTGTATAGAATTAGGTTTTACTTATAGATAGACTATAAAAATTTACTTAAGGACAAACTGAGAACTAAATATAAAAAAATGCAAAGCTCTCTGCAAAATGACTGGTTTAATGCCAGTACTCACTTTAAATAAGTAATTCAGTCACTCAATAAATATTTGTCATGTACCTACTATATGCCAGATACTTTCCTAGTAATTGGGGGTGTGTCTGTGAAGAAAACAGATGTGCCACTTGAGACCAAGTGGGGCTGGACAGGCAATGAACAAATGGGTAATCTGATGCCATGTGAACAATGTAAAGCAGGTCAAGGGAAGAAAGAAGAAGGGGAGTGGGCTTAGATAGGGTGGTAAAGGAATGCCTCTCTGACAAGGTGACATTTGAGTGTAGTTTTAGCTGAATGAAATGAGGGAGAAAGCCAAGCAATTATCTATTGGGAAGAGCTTTCAGAGAAAGCCAACCACGGATGCACCATGCCTTCTCAAGTGGGCATGAACTCTGTTGCCTGGAGGACCTCAGAGTGGTGTGAGGTTGGGACACTGAGTGAGAAGTGTGAGGTGAGGTCTGGTTAGGACAGTTCTGGGGAACGGTACTGCTGGATAGAAGTAAAATGCAAGCTATACATGTGATGTTAAATTTTCCAGTGGCTACATTAAAAGAAAAAAAAAAAAGAAATAAACAGTGAACTTAATTTAACTCAATATATTCAAGAGATCATTTCAGCACATAATCACTATAAAAATGTTACCTGGCATGTATATTCTTTTTTTCAGGGCATTGAGGTGGGAGTCACTAAATCTTTGAAATCTGGTATACATTTTCCACTTACAGCACATCTCAATTCAGACCAGCCACATTTCATGTGCTCAGTTGCCACATGTAGTCAGCAGCTTCTATCCTGGTTGGTGCAAATATAGAGTACAGAGTGTTGTAGCTTGTGGAAAGGAATTTGCGTTTTATTCTAAGCGGATTTGGAAGCCATTGGAAAGTTTGGAGTTGGGGAAGGTGTATGTGTGTGGGTGGGGGGAGGACAAGGATGACATGATTTGATTTCATCTTTAAATCGTCACTGAATAGATGTTTCATCAAGTATGAATCATATTTCACACACTTGGTTAAACAAGAAATAGCACCTTGATTTACTTCTTTAAAATCAGATTAAACCCGGTTCCAAATCTCACTTGCTAGGTTGACATTTATTCCTAAACATTATCATGATTTCCCTTCCCTCTTTTTTCCATTTCTAAATTTTAAATTTATTAATTAATTGGGTGTTTGTGTGGTTGTGGGGGGAGGAGGGTAGCCATGCAGTGCTAAAGCATTGGAAAAACTTCCACATATCACTCCACCTTGACTCCTATTATGTTACCCATTTGCTGAGCCCAAATATTCCCAGAAATCTGTGGCTTCCATGCCATCCATAGCACAGGCACATTGACAGAATGAGAGCTTAATACCTGGTGCCCAGACTGCGTGGTTCTTAAATTTAGGAGATACACTGACTTTCCTCTTTTTCTCAGCCCTGGGGACAATTTTTTTTTCTTCCAATTTCTCTTTCTTTCTCTCCTCCCTTTCCTAAAGAATGCCTAATCTTATCTTTTCAATCACTCAAATTTCAAAAGAGACAAGAAGAAGGGAGTCTTCCAGCAGCTCTTGCCCTCCCACCCCATGTCTGGAAGTATCTGATGCAAAGCATTTGAATGGGCTTGACTACTTGCTCAGAACAAATGCATGAGAAATAAGAGGGAACACATGCAAATTAGCACCGCAGTGAATTACCCTGCCACACTAGCTATTATTATTGTATAGAAGACCCTTAATTGGTTATTGAATATTTCTGAAAGTCTCTAAACTGGTTAGATTCACATCAACCAGAAGTGTGATCTGAGTATGGCTTTGCAAAATGTAAAAACCAAAGAAATGACTTCTAAATGATTTATTCATGTCAATTTTCTTCATTTCTAAGGTATTGATTCTTAAAATGGGGTCCCTAAACCGGAATCATTGGCATCACCTGGGAGCTGGGCATGCAGAAGCCTGGCACCACTGCAGTTTTAGCAATCAGAAGCTGCATTTTGCCAGAATCCCCAGATGAGTGATACGCGCATTCAAGTGTGACAAGCATGATCTAAGACACAGTGGCTCTCATTTGGAGCTTATAGTTGTCATCAGCAGTGTCTCCTCCTGATGAATTAATCCATCAAAGGGTGAATACCAGCTGCCTATGATGTGTAAGGTGCTGAGATTAGGCACTGTGGAGGTGCATAACAGTGTAAGGCAGTCTTTGCCTTCAAGTAGTTCACGGTCCAGTTGGAAAGATGAGATACAAACACATAAAAGTGAATAAGGATCTAACAGGGTACAGACAATAGCAGGTCAATGAGAGTTTATAATAGCCAGGTGTTTAGGGAATAGAGAGGTAAGATTTTCAACCAAACCTGAAAGATGAGAAGGATTTATTGTTCCAAATTATATTTCTTTATTCTCTTTGAATCTAAGGTCATAGGAAGAATAATAGGGAGAAAAGGAAAGTTCCCTCTAATGAAGAAGTACAAGCCAAAGGCAGACAGCACTTCTGAGAAAAGCAATACAGTGCCTGTGTCTTTATACACAAATCCAAGCAGAGCATTAGACAGACTCCAGAAGGTGAGAGTTTGCTGCCAGATTTCACTTTTCCTTGCAGCATGTTTGGTGGTGCAGTGCTGAAAAGCAATAGCCAGCAACACATCCTTGCGGAAGCTGTGTGTCCTTGCAAATAGGAGACACATCTCAAACTCCAGATGACCCCTATTGTTTCCAACCAATATGGGCAGGTTGCGGAGGTGTGAAATTGAATATCGTATTCTCTTTAAGCTAAACTCTTCTTCTTACTTCAACAGAAAAATCCCCAGAGGGATCTATAGTGTGTATTTCTCTCATGAGATTGTCTAGGTGTGCAAGGGATTATAAGCATTTGGTGGTCACAGTAAGGGACCTGGGGTTGGAGCCACATGGCCGACTAGAAAAAGACGCTATACTTTGTCCTCATTTGTGCTCCTCGTCCTCTTTCAATATTAATAAAACTTAATGTAGAGCTCCTACCTTTGGTTGAACTCATAATCTTATTTTAGCATTTTAATGATTATTTTTTATGGTTTATAGGGGCCACACTGTCCATAATGCACAATTAGAGGTAAGATGCCCTTTCCGGGGTCAATGGCTCTATACAACTCTTGTAAATATGACTGGTATATTATACTTTTATTATTTGATTAGCTTTAGCAATCAGGAATTTAAGATGTAATTGAATCATGTCAAGCACATTATCATTGCACATGAATCTAAGAAAAGAATGTGATGAGTACTCCATAGGTTTAATTCAGAGTTATTTAATTGTTTTATCCTAAAATACAGCTCCTCTCATCTCACTGGAACTCATACACTAAATTGGGACTTCTGGCTGCCAGAATTCATTTGTGTTCTTGGACTTTCACTTTGAAAACATCCAAGGGAGACCAGGAATCCTGCTGATAGCAGAGTAAGCCTCAGCTATGAAAGTCAAACTGGTGATTAATATAAAGAAAACCTTAATCAGTTTTAATGAATACAAATAGCATAATGCTTCGATCGGGGCAGTCCAGGGAAATGTTTAGTGTGGTTCTGTGGGTGGAATTCAACCATTTATTTATAAAAAAGACACTATTAAGGTAAGAGGGTTCCTGGTTATGGCAAACAACAATGATGGGGAAGGCACATGGAAATATTTATTCATGCATGCATAGTAAGCCTTCTAAGGGTGGGCTCTTCTTAAAGAATACTTTTTCTGTTCAGTGCAGCATGAACACCCATTGAGCAGCTAGCATGAGAAGTGGGTAACTGTCAACTGGAAAGAATGGCAAACTAAAGTCTATACTAGAAGTTAGTCCGGGCAAATGAGAGAAGTTGAGGACACACTGGTTAGGCAGGGTTTTAGGTCAGACTTCCTGGGCTTGGATCCTGATTTTTCCAGTTTGTTCCTATACTGAAGGAAAGACTGGCTGGGTTGAATTTACTGAAAAGCTGTATGTGTGTATTCTCTGTGTCCACCCTGCAAGTTAGTTAGTGTCTCTCTGTGACTCAGGTTCTTCACTTGTGATATAAGAGTGCAGTAGCAATTCTGTAGATAAAAAGAGCAAATATATGTGTATAAGTAAACATGAAGATATTTATCATATATAAATTACGTATCTTAGAAGAATAACCGGCATATACACTGCAAATGTGTTAGTTCTTCTTCTTACATTGTTGTAGTTATAATAATTATTATTGCTGTTGAGTTGTAAATGAACTGGTATTACAGGAAAAGAAATCAATAACATGACTCATGAAACAAAATTGTTTCTAAGTCTCTCACTTTCCTTAAAGTGTTAAGAATATGGAGTGATTGCTCAAGACTTCACTGGGGACTTGAATACTCTACAGTTAGAGAAATGCAAAGGTTTAGCCAGCAGGAGAAGTAGTAGTGCTACAGATATGCAAAGAAGGTCCAGAGGACTTAATGTTTAAATTGAAATCTTAAGGATGAGGAGAAGTTAGTCACACAAGGATGATGACTGAGGATATGTGCAAAGGCCTTGAGATATGAGAAGTATTGCCCTTTTAGAGAGTGCAAGCAGTTTGATTTCATTGGAAATGGCAGTGGGATGGGTGTAAGTGTGGTGAGAGCAGAGACTTGCAAAGAACAGGGAGAAGATTATGAAGGGCTCCTATGTCATGCCACAAGCTTTGGACTCATCAGAATGAGAAGTGGTTGAAAGATTTTAAAAAGAAAAGGGAGGGAGAGGGATGATCAAATTTGGTTTTGAGCTATCATCCTGTGTTCAGATGGTAAATGGATTGAAGAAGATTAATATCGGGGGATAAGAGTCTTTTTAGAAGACTTTCATTGTAATTCAGACAAGAGATGTTGGTACCTAAAAATAAACAGAATGGAGTCCTATCATATTACTGGCATTCTATTATACATTCTAAGCAACAAAGAGAGGGGAGGGAATTGGATAAAGAAAACAGACATAGAGAAATAGCACTTTAGATAATGCCAACACTTCGTCATTGGGTGAAAGGAGCGTATGCTCCAGAGAAAGCCCAAAATGTGAGATACAAAACTCTTGTTTTTCAATTTCTGTGCATCGCACCATATAGATATCTCACCATGCTAAATGTCATAACAGGGTTTAAATATGTATATATTTTCATCCAATATGGTCCCTAAATACATTTTAATGTCTTCATCTAGTGCTCAGCTGAAGAAACAGCAATTTGTTCCAACACTAGAGAGAAAACTGTGTTGGATTTACTGAGAAGGAGTAAGTCTGCCTCCACTGGGGCACCTTCCCAAGGCATTCCCGATAATTGTAACAATACATGACTTTCACCTAGCCTCAACTGTTTACAGCCTGATCTTTAAGTAAGGTATGACTTTCCTGCAGTGACATTGGGAATAGCAAAGTGGAGGGGATTGGAGAGATTGAATAGGCAGAATTAACAACACCTGGTGAGGACTTGCATGTGGGATGTAAGAGGTAGGGAGGCATCAAGATTGATAACTGGGATTCTAACTTGACAGAATTTTCTAGCCTTTACCTTCCAGTTCTCCCAACATCATCAAAAAAGTTGGGGAGATTATTGCTTTACACCCTGGGTTCTGGATTTTATAGGGACAAGCTGGGCTCCTCCTTGGAGAGGGATGTTGGGAAAGTCACGCTGCAGACTCACATGCCCTCCCCTTCTATACAGTGATAGGTTCCAATTTAAAGAAATAGGAAAAATATGGCCGGGCGTGGTGGCTCACATCTGTAACCCCAGTACTTGGGGAGGCCAAGGTGGGTGGATCACCTGAGGTCAGGAGTTTGAGACCAGCCTGGCCGACATGGTGAAACCCCCATCTCTGCTAAAAATACAAAAATTAACCAGGCATGGTAGCGGGCACCTGTAATCCCAGCTACCCAGGAGACTGAAGCAGGAGAATCGCTTGAACCTGGGAGGTAGAGGTTACAGTGAACCGAGATGGTGCCATTGCATTCCAGCCTGGGCAACAAGAGCAAAACTCCATCTCAAAAATAAATAAATAAAAAATATGGGAGAAACAGACACAATTGAAAAGCTATAATCAGATTCTCTAACGGTTCAAAAGAGTATGTGGAATTCCCAAAAGTTAAGGTACTCAGACCCTATAATCTACCAAATAGGTTTAAAGCAAGTAAACTCTCCAGAGCTAAAAGAAATATAGTTGCCATCTGACAGGTGAATAAGCAGGGTGGCAATGAAAAGAAAAAAACTAGGGATTAGTCTAAACTCTGGGGAGGTAAATAATTTCCAGGGTTGACAGGCAGTCAAAGGCAATCCAAGAAGATAGATGAGCCAAGTTCAGTAAATCTTAGTGTAATCCTCATGCCAGAGGCTGCTCTGACATGAAGGACTGGTGTATATTCTAGGAATTTATCACATTTCTTCAGCTGAAGCCTCCACTCTGAAATCTGCTTCAATATACCCATACTAGCTCCTGGAGGGGCTGAGTGGAGAGGAAATTGGTAAGGAGATTAGGGGAGCTACAGGCCTTCACCCTTTCATTTCAAATAGAACAGCTATGTTTGGATCTTCCTCTGGGATTTGACTAGAAGAAAGAACTCTAGCTATACTGAAAAGTTTGCAGGACACTTCAAGAACTCAAGTCATGTAAAGGGCATATGGTATTTTTTGCCCTTGCTTGTTTCAGTAACCCCCTAGACACACCAGTGGTGATCTTGCTGTCCTGTAGAATCCCTACTCCGTGCAGCCCATTCAGTTGGGGAGTTTCTGTCTTGAAAATTCCTTTGGATTTAATGGATCCTGTAATGCATTGTGCCTGCATCACTTGATGCTTTATAAGACGCCCAGCTTCTCACCCATAAGGTATCAGTTCATCAATTAAGGCAAATTTCTGTGGCTGAATTAACCTTTCAATTTGAACTGTACTGTGACATTATCACTTCTTTTTTCTTTTTTTTTTTTTTTTTTTTTTTTTTTTTTTTTTTTGAGACGGAGTCTCACTCTGTCGCCCAGGCGGGAGTGCAGTGGCGCGATCTCCACTCACTGCAAGCTCCGCCGCCTCCCGGGTTCAGGCCATTCTCCTGCCTCAGCCTCCCTAGAAGCTGGGACTACAGGCGCCCACCACCACGCCCGGCTACTTTTTTTTTTTTTTTTTTGGTATTTTTAGTAGAGACGGGGTTTTACCGTGTTCGCCAGGATGGTCTCAATCTCCTGACCTCGTGATCCGCCCGCCTCGGCCTCCCAAAGTGCTGGGATTACAGGCGTGAGCCACCGCGCCCGGTCCGACATTATCACTTCCAATGATTACCTGGTAATGAAACAGACCATTGCAACTAGATCAGTTGTGGGAGGCTCAAAGGGCTGCATTGGAAGGAGAAGAATGCCAGTTGCTCTCTAAAGCTTCCTCAAGGGCTCCTGTGAGAGGCAATCAGAGGAAACAGAATAGATTCAAAGTCAAAAGATGTTCAAGGAAATCTTGGCCAGATTCTAGTTTTCCACCTCTTTGATTCTCATTTAGCATTGGGGCAATTCTTGTGAAGTACTCACACAACTATTTAGGCAGCTAATAAAGTACAACAGCTAAACTATGCTGCACTAGGATAGTGTTTCAAACAAATTCAGGTAGCACAGCCACCTAAACGAATGGTATTTTTGAAAAACACTATGAGGTAATCAAGTTGATATTGCAAAATAAATATGTCACTGCACTAAATTACATATCATTGTAGACTGCTTTCTAACAGAGACTATTGAGACCGGATGCCAAAGGTTTAGGCCAAAGTTATAGAAGAGATACTTAAAATGAAAAAGATGGTATCTATAAACTTAATTTTCCCTGCAATGTGAGAAATGACTGCCATCCATCAATTTTAATGGTAGATTTCTGTGGCTCTTCTGAGCACCATTGAATTAGGTTATCAAGGCTTGCCAGGAAGTGGGAAGTAATTAGAAAAAGAATAGAACTTTCTAATTCCATAAAGGTAGGTGGTCCTGTAATAGTAATAATAGTAATAACTCCTCTGACCCATACTAAAAGTTTCATCCAGACAGAATATAGAGCCTAGAATCCACTTTTATTCTTACGGCTGCTGTGGGATTGCTTCCTGTGAATGTCATGTCTTAAACCACTGAATCCCTGTTGGGAAAGGCAGTCTCCTGTGTGTTAGTCTTTTGACTCCTTCTTAGTGGCAATGTGCCATGGTCCTAGAACATTTCATTGCAGAGAAATAAAGAACCTTTATAGCCTGTGCTATAAAGGTTCTTTACTGGAATCCTTGGGAGTCTTTTTACCTATTTCAGACTTGAAGTGTACTTCTTTGCTTAAGCATGTGCATCAAATGGCACCTGACCAATCCCACTGCTATATCTGGTCCTTGAGGGGAGAGAGTGGCTCACGAGTGTGAGCAGACCATCTTCCTGCTGCACGGTAAGTCCTGCTGGCTGTGGGCACTAACATTCATTGTCGACGCTCATCTTGCTTTGTCTCTTCTCTATATGCGTTTAGTGTTGGTCCATTCAGTGCCTGTATGAATGGTGTATTTCTTGGTGACCCTGGCAACTGCAAACTATGCAGAGGGTTGACATCTTGCAACTGCTGCTTCTAGTGGTAAACAATGTTAGGCTCTTTGCCATCATCCATGCAGTGGGATTCCTCCAGTGGAACTGGAAACAGCTGTCCTTTGCTCAACCATTTCTAGCAGCAGTGCAGATCTATTTCCTATGAAATCTAAGTAATGGCCTGAAAACAGTTAAGGGCAATATACTGTGTACTATTGTAGTATTAAGCTTCCCTAATGGACAGCAGAGTTCTCCTGTTGTTCCAGGAGTACTACTAAATTTAAAAAAAAAAAAAAAGGAAAGAAAGAAAAAAAATCTGTTTTGTTATCCACATGCTTTAGAACTCTGAGCCTTTATTTGTACTAAAATTATATCAAATGCTTTGAGTATTACTGCATTTCATTATGATGAAATTAATATATACATGTCTTAGTCTGCGTGCCCTCAAAGACAAAGCCTGAGATAAGGTTTATGTGCATGCAGAAAGTGTATTTGGGAGGAGGAGGGAGAGACCGGAAGACTGAAATAGGAGAGACCGGAAGACTGAAACAGGAGAAAGACCAATGCAAAAGTTTGTTATGGTGCTGGTATTCTGGGCACAATGATCTGGTCACTGCTGTGGACAACCAAGGATACATTGCTGGGACCTGTTGAGGAGCCCTAAAAATGCATTTAACATTACAATAGGGTATTTCTCTGATGACCCTATCCCTGTGGGTTAAAGATTGCCTTGTGGGGTATGAATGCTCTAAATCACCTGCAGTCAAAGAGCAGAAAATCTATGGAGAGGGAGCAAGGTGTGGTGGGGCCCCCCTGCCGGAAGCCGAGTGACACAGGAGGGGCTTAAGTTAAAGAATTTAAGATGGGTTGCAAGAGGTGGCTGAATGAATACCTAACATAGAAAAACTTGGAAAACCAAAAAAAAAAAAAGGTTTTGCTTTAAGTAGAAATTACCCATTATCATATCACCCAGAGAACTACCGGCCATTGTTCTAACCTCATTCTGGATAGGAATTTTATTTTTTAATTTCATATTTCACAGCTTTTTAATAATTAACCATTTTTGTATCTTCAATATATTTTCATGTTAATAAATACACTTCTGTGACACTTTTAAATGATTGAACAGTATTTCATTAAACAGACGTGCTAGTATCTCTCATCTCTTATGGTTGGTCATTTAGATTGTTCCTAATTTTCTATCATTTAAAAAAAAATGAAGACTAATTTATTGTATACTCGTTCAATTATTCCTTTAACATTAACTCCTAGAAGTGAGATTCCTACATCAAAGCTGTCAACATTTTTAAGGCTTTTAGTGGCTAATTAGCCTCCAGAAAAATGATAACTATCCCCATCATTGTGTAAAGCTGTCGGCATTTGATATTATTATTATTATGCTGTCTCCATTTGATACTATTGTTTTCTAACTTCTAGCAATTTAATATGTAGTTATCTTTTATAATTAATTATTAAGTAATTTTTGTGTTGTCTTCAATTTTAACTTTTGTTCCTCCATTTCTAGTGAACTTTTAAAATTTTCAAAATTTATTGACAATTTGTATATTTAATTTTACACCTTTTTTATTTGTGTTATTTGTCCATTTTCTGTTTAGGTCTTCATGTTTCTGTTATTAACCAGTAATTAGTCATTTTAATATTAAAAGGACTTTAAAAATATATTATAATTATGCAATTATAATAATATATAATACATATGCAATTAAAGATAAAATATCTGTCTAAATACGTTATCATATGCAAACTTTAAATTGTCCTTATTTATTCATTAATGGGCTTTTTGATATTTAAATTTAACATTTTATGTAGTCAAAGATATCACTATGTTTGGTTGTGATTTCTGTCTTTGGAGATAATGCTCATGAAGATTTTCCTCTCCCCAAAAGTATAAAAATTCACCTACACTTTAATAGTCCTTTGTGGTTTAATTTTCTACATTTTTCTACACTTGGAATTTCTGTTACAATATGGCATAAGGTCAAGATTGAACCTTATTATTTTTCTCCAAATAGCTGATGATTTACCTCAAAAATTTAACATTAAAGGCCAGGCACAGTGGCTCATGCCTGTAATCCCAGCACTTTGGAATTCTGAGGTGGGTGGATCACAAGGTCAGGAGATTGAGACTATCCTGGCTAACATGGTGAAACCTCATCTGTACTAAAATACAAAAAA
>NW_016806560.1:899124-902438 GCF_001698545.2 Rhinopithecus bieti
AAAAAAAAAAAAAAAAAAAAAAAAAAACATTAAAAATACAGCTTTTCCCACTAACTTAAAATGCTAACATTATATCACATTAAATATACTTCATTGCCACTGTTTTATATTTCTGCTTTTGTTTTGGAAGGTTTTAAAAAAGATTAACAGCAATCTGAAATAAAGGTGCCATGAGATAAATAAGGGATGACAGAGTATGTCTTGACACAGAGAACTCAGACCAAACAAGAGGGCCTGGATTGTTTTTTTAAAGCTATTGCATTGATGCTTTTGTTGTTATTTGTTTTTTGTGCATGTGTTTTCGGATGCACTATACCTTGCTCAGGATAAAGCATAGCTTCAATGAAAGCTTTCTGGTTGTTTGATAGATTGAGACTGATTTGCCCCTTTATGCAGGTGCTACCTAAAATATCCTTTAAGATCTTGCTTCAGGACTAAATTTATTTATGAAAATTTATTTCGAGTTGTATGAGGTCATGCAACTAGTAAGTGAGGTAACTCAGATTTGAACTCAGTTCTGACTGATATCTAAGTGCCTTCCACTCTCAAAGTCCCCAAAAGCCTTTCTGAATTATATTTTTGATTCCCTTGACCTAAGATTTATGAAACACTTTAGTGAAACTTTATTATGATGAGATTATTATATATTTATTTATAGTAAACTGCTCTATCAAGCTAAGATGTGAATATTGTGCTGGTCTATCCTTTTCACTCAACACCACTCCCCATCCTCAGTTTTTGTGGCACAAAATACAAAGTAAGAATAGAGTTAAATGCAAATCAAAATAGCTAACATATTGACTTCATATACATTTATGCTGAAATTAATACACTCTGCAGGATGGAACATTTCTTTAAAAAAATTCACCTTGCATGGTGTAAATGGAAGTTCTGATAATAACAAAAGAAGGAGGAGATGGGGAAAAAATCACAATAACCCGATAAAGTGTTATTTTAGTAAATGGAGCATTCGGCTCTGAGATAAAATATTTTTACAAAGAAGAAAATTTGCCCGTAACTGTGTAAGAGTGAAGACAAATCAGAAAAATAAGGCATTAATATAAAGACTAGAAATTTTTCAATTACAGGAACAAATATCATAGGAACTAAAGACATTCACCTTGCGGCTTTAGAGAGACAACAATGAGAAATTATTTAGTGGAGCATGCCCATTTTAAGACACTCTGTCACCTGAATCATTCATTCCATAAACCTTCATTGAGCCCAACTAAATTCTGTGGGTTAATGCATGAGAGAGAAACAGAACATTGGGTTTTCCAAAAGGAATTAAAGTCTAGTGAGAGAGACAGGTGGTAAAATAACCACAATACAGAGATGAATGAGGAAAGCAATAGAGAAATACACAACATGTTGTGGATATGCTATGACATGCATGAGTGGGTGGGCAAACCAGGGACTAAACAGTTCAGTAGGTACTCCTCCATTTCTAGTACAATTTTAAAATTTTCAAATATTTGTTGACAATTTTTATGTTTAATTTAACAAATTTTTTACTTGTGTTGTTTGCCTATTTCTCTATTCAGATATTCATCTATTATCAACTTGTAATTAGTCATTTTAATATTAAAAAGACTACTAAACATATTTATGCAATTAAAATAACATATTAGCCATGTGTGGTGGCTCACGCCTTTAATCCTAGCACTTTGGGAGGCCAGGGCAGGCAGATCGCTTGAGGTCAGGAGTTCAAAACCAGCCTGGCCAACAAGGTGAAACCCAGTCTCTACTAAAAAAAAATACCAGAAAGTTAGCCAGGCATGGTGGTGGGCACCTGTAATCCCAGCTACTCGGGAGGCTAAGGCTTAACATGGTTAAGTACTGACTTACTAATGAGGAGAATTTCTAGGAGAGGCACCTGACCCACTATGGAAGGGAGTCTTCCCAGAGAATCCAACCCAAGGTGAATCCTGAAACTGAGATATAGTCAGCCAAGTTAGTAAGGACTGCAAAGGCTGCCAAGTGGAAAAAACAACAGGGGAAACACCATGAGTGATAAGGAGGTGATGCTGTGCATTTATTGAACGGCACAAGGTTTAGAAAAGGCAGTGCTTAGGTTGGGATAGAAAACAATGGCAACAGAAGCAACTAGAAAAGCCAATAGGCATCCCACGAAAAGGATGTTATACACTACACTGACTTTAGACTTCGTCAGAGGCAACGGATAACTTCTGAGTGATTTTAAACATCATCAAAGTCATGTTTTAGAGAGATCACTCCTGGAGGCAGTGCAGAGGCCAGAGGCTGGGAGACTAATTAAGAAGCAATGTCTCAAATGTAGACTAAGCAATTTGAGGACAGGTACAAGTCTTTCATTCCTATGTCTCCAGAGCCTAACCAATTTTTGTTGAACACATGACTGAATAAAAGGACTGCTGCAGAAATCTAGGCAAGAAATAGGAAGGTCTGAATTAAGGCAGTCACAGTGGGCATGGGAGTTGTTGGATGAATTCTCTAGACAGTAGAACTGGAGAAGACTGCATCTGCCTTTCAACTCATTAGCTATCCTTTTCTCTTTTTCTTTTTAAAATTCTGAACTACATTAAACATTTAGCAGTATTGGAAATAATATAATGCTTACTACCCAGGATTAATACATCTTAACTACTTGTCATATTCACATCATGTTTTAAATAATTTTCATATTGTCAAAATTTATAATTATTATTTGTAATAGCTCTACGATATGCAAGTTGATCAAAGTCATGCACGATAATTTACCTAAGCATTTCTCTATTGTTAGACATACAAACTACTAGTCATTTTTGATGTATCTTGCTCTGAGAGAAAAACTGCATTGAACAGCTTCAGACATAGCTGCGTCCTTGAGTAAGACCCCTACACTTTCTTCTTTATTGCTCATTTAGTCTTATATTTGTTGGG
Source organism: Rhinopithecus bieti (assembly GCF_001698545.2). Classification (NCBI taxonomy): domain Eukaryota; kingdom Metazoa; phylum Chordata; class Mammalia; order Primates; family Cercopithecidae; genus Rhinopithecus; species Rhinopithecus bieti. Next base: position 902,026 of record NW_016806560.1, read on the forward strand.
ATTGGTGTCTGGGAAAAGATTGTGGACTATAATTGATATAAACATATAGATTATTCCTTAGTGGAAGGCTATGAAAGCTGTGGTTGTGTCTAAATGGCTTGGGAAGCATCCCAAGAACAGTAGCTCATTTTCCAACAAAATATTTTTGTTGGGATAAAATATTTTCTATCCTACAAATTAAAAAAAAGTTTTAAATCTGTGTCCATATTGTCTACAACTAGAACAATGCTTGACACTTAGAGGTTGCTCAATATATCTTTGTTTCAAAAATGAACAAATAAATGAAGAAACAAAAGGGAACAAATACAAACAAGTCAACTTAAAACTCCAAAGTCCATTCTATGTGTATTTATTCATGTTCAGTATTCTAGAATGCAATTTTCTAAAAAAAAAAAAAAAAAAAAAAAAAAAAA
>NW_016806560.1:902700-945827 GCF_001698545.2 Rhinopithecus bieti
AAAAAAAAAAAAAAAAAAAAAAAGAAAAATTCTGTTTCCACCAGGATCAGAAACATAATGGGAAAGGTTAGAAAGAAGTCATATCATATTTAGAAAATAACAGGACACTCAATTTACAAAAGAGATGTTTTATTTCAGAGAAGAAAAATCCACTAGAACCCTTTTGTGTGTAGTAGCGGGAATTAGGCTAATGAATTGGAGGCAGGCTATCAAAGAGGGAAGGAGGCAGAGACAACCGCCCATTATATACCTCATTCATTACAGGGAGGAACAGGGGAGTGCAGTGGGGTTTGGGAACTGACCAAGGAACTTCCTGATTTGGCAACAACTGTGAAATCTTAAGTAAGTTCATTCTGTGTAATAAGGTCATTTGTCAATATTCTAGTGTCTTAGAGTTTAGGCTCTAGGGGCCAACAGGTTTGCTTTCAAGCTTTGCCAGCAAATACTACTGAATAAGGACTATTTGCTTAACCTTTTCCAGTCTTTGCTTCCAGTCTTTGTTTCTAGAGATGAAAACAATACCTACTTTATTAAGTTGTCATGAAAGCTAAATGAAGTTAAAGTTCTTGGTATATAATAACCTCTCAATAAATTCCATCAGTAACAATTAATATTGTCTGATCTGAAATTCTATCATCTGCAATCCTGTGGCATGCTTGCTTCATATGGTAGTTGTACTGAGAGCAAATTTGGTCTTATGGGAGACACACTATTTGTATCTGTGCCCGGTTCACTGTGACACTGTTTCCTAACTCCCTGCCACTCAAAATGCAATCCATAGACCAGCATCAGAATCACAGGAGAGCTTTTAAGAAATGCAGACACAGGCCCTATCCCCAAACTACCTAATCAGAAGCTGCATTTTTAACACAGGCCCTAAGGGATTTGTGTGCACATTAATGTTTGAGAAGAGTTCTTTTACCCAATCATCCTCCTCCTCCACTTTTAACTACTGGTGTTCTTGTGAGCAGCAGTGAATCATTATCGTGCTAGGCCAATCATTACCCTTCTGCTTCCCTGGGAAAGTAAGCGTCAGAATTTCACTTTCCTAGCTACATTCTGAAGCTGGAGTGTGGCCCTGTGACATCATTCTGACCAAGGATGCAGTGGAAGTTAATTGGGAGGCTTCCAGAAACATTTTTTCTCTTCCTCCACTCTCCCATACACCTTTCTTCTTCCCCTTGAATCCTGTGAGAGGATAAAATCCCTGGGATTGGGTTGCTATTTAGCATTCACATAACAACAATGAGGAAAGGCCAGCACAATGAAGAAAATGCCAACACTGTGGAAATGGCAGAGTATAAGGTTAGGGCCTGAGTCTTTGAGGATATTGTTGAGGTGTTGATCCAGCCCTGATGGTGCCTACATCAAGTGTTCTTATTAAGAGAATGTGTAATAAAGAACTAGCCTTACCCAGAATGAGGTCTGGTCTTTGCCTTCAGCTACTGGGAGGTAATCTTTGCATCCTTGAAACATTACACCCGATAGGCATGTCTTTGACTGGGGACTTCGGCCACCACATAGTCTAACAATGTGATTTACAGTGGGGGCTTTTGGTGGGAGTAGTCATTTCAGTTTTGCCTTTGAATGAACTGGAGTCTAGAGGTATCAGCCTGACCTCTGGAAAGGCTGGAGACTACAGGTCAGCCATGTAGGCTGTATAAAATCTCTGGACACTGAGGCTTAGGTGAGCTTCACTTGCAATACTGGGTGTATGTCACACATTGTAGCCAGAAGGAGTTAAAGAGTTAACACTGTCCATGACTCCAAGGAGAGAGGATGACTGTAAACTGAGCAGTTGGATTCCACCTGGACTCTGTCCTTGATTTTAATCTGTATTTTTTTTTTCTGTAATAAACTGTTTACAGTAAGTTCTTTGGATGCTTCTAGTGAATTATCTAAACTAAGAGTGGTTCTGGGGACCCCTAAGCTTACAATTGATTTCAGAAGTGAAGTTAGTCTTATATAGAGGACTATTTCCTCTAATGCTCATAGTTGGTGAAAACTCCTCACAGAGTAACATATTCTATTCATTAAACCACTCTCCATGGGACATTGTATTGTCAGATGCCTTGTCTACCCTAAAGGGTATACACTGGTTCTCAAAGTGCAGTCCATAGACCAGATTCCTTTACATTTTTAAAAAACATTAAAGACTTCAAGGAACTTTTATGTAGGTCACATCTATTCGTAGTCACTGTGTTCAAAATTTAAATAGAAAACCTCTGAAAATTGCTTATTAATCCATTTAAAATAACAATAATAAGCACATTCCATGTTAGCATAAGTATTTATAACTATATAGATTAAAAAAGAATCTGTATTTTTCTCCCAAAACTAAAAAGGAACACTGTTTTACATTAAAAAAATTATTTAGTGCTGGCTTGATAGAAGATAGCTAAATTCTTATATCTGCTTCTGTGATATGTTGTAATATATTACTTTGGTTGAAGTATATGAAGAAAATTTAGCTTCATGCTACTGTGTAGTTGGAAATGAGAGAAATATTTTATTATCTTTTTCATATAATTTTGGCTTTCTTTTTTGATACATTAGTCAAACTAAACAGGTGGTAGTTTTCTAAAGGTTAGTTGCAATATAGAATCTGAAATTATTTCAGTTAACTTTTCATACTCTTTTTACACTGAAATCCATGGATTTACCTAGCACTTTCAATGGATCTTTTACTCCTGCATGATTTTGTAACATCATACGTTGATGTTACACTTGGAAAATATTGGTTCACTGAGTTATACGTATCTTTTAATTATTGACGTGTTTGAATATGTAATATTTTTAAAGTCACATTTATCAATAGCACCACTAACCCCATCAGGAAAGTCATATAGTTTTAGGAAGCTTTGAAGCTCGTGGTGGCCAAGTTTTCCAATATTCTAATTTTTGGTTAGAAGCTCAAGTTTTATGATTAGCATCAAATCTTGTCAGTTGTTCTCCTTGGAATGGAAGGCTCATTTCAGATAACGTATTTACCACAAACCCAAGTTCATCTATAAAAAATGGTATTCCACACAAAGTGCAGCTGGTTCAACTAGTAACTCAATCTCAAGAGTGCTTTTCCTTGAGGCAGCCATCACTCTTTGATGCTCAGAAGAAGTATTTTAGGCATGCTTCCTATTTTACTACACAGAACATTAAAAAGCACATGTGCATAGGGTTAAAATTTAATAAAATTAATAATTTAAAATTTTTACCACTTCACCAAGGTTATTTCTAAGTGAAACTGGCACACTTTTACTGCAAATGTATGGCAGAGAAGCATTTAACATTTAGTGCCATTGCTTTAGTTCATCCTGAGTCGCCAGCCATTTTACCCAGAGTTTGCTTTTGTATCATCATTGCAAATGTCAGAAAACTGAAAATGGCAGGTAGCATATTTTATTATGAAAATAGGTTTGACCTCGATGACCCTCTGTGACTCACTCATGGTGTAAGTGATACACTGGTTTTCAGGAGAATTCAGTGACATCACCAGATCTGCAAAACAGATTACCCCCACTGCTGGTCTCAGGCTGAGATGTGAGTTCTGAAAGGAAGATCCTGATCCTGCAAACTTCCTTTTCTCTCAACCTTTCCAGCCCTGCTTCTCTGTTCCCCCTAATGGATTTGATCAACTCATCCATACTAAAAGAATGGTTGAGACTAAGGGCTTCAAAATCAGACCACTGTGGCTCTGACGTACATGAATTGGAACCTCTGTCCTTGCTTTGGTTTTTGCATTTGTAAACTGAGAAAATATGTTGTTTTGAGAATGAAATTTGTTAAATAACACAGAGTGCTTAAAACTCTTCTGAGTGTTATAAGCTCCCATTAGGCATTAGTTATTGTTGTTACTATTATTTAATACATTTCTTCTTCTAGTGAGATTTATTTTTTAACAAGGAGTATCTTGTATAATAGGATTGAATGTTCAGTGACGGAATTTCAAGCACAGTCAGCAGGCAGAATATTTGTTTTAGTTTTTAGGGTCTAGTTTGTGGGAAAATGAAGATTCAGAGTCCCTGAAACCCTCCGTGGAGTCCCAACTACTTATATTAAGTGACTATTTTTAATAGGCTTATTCTTAATGGCCAGCTAATACTATAAAGCCAGAGAGTTCCATGAGCAGGTGGTTATACCTTTATTCAGTTTTCACGTTCTACTAATATCCTCACATAGCAATATGCACGTGGTCAAGGCCTGATAAATGCATATAAACTATATATTCTTAAGAGAAAAAAAATGTTTGCAAATGAACAGCTCCTTGGAAAAAGAAATTCTCTAGAAACAACATTTTCACAAGTTTCACTAACCAAACCAAACCAAAATAATAAAAAATAAAATAAAATAAAAAAACGCAATAATGTGAGTCCTCTGGCTATAGCTCCCAGCAGAGCACAGAGTGAGAATATTGTCACTCCCTAGCCCCTTTGGAGCCTGAAAAAGCAGCTGCTCCTTGCATAAGAAAATAAAGGTTTAAAATAATTTCCCAACAAAAAGAAGTACAGGTTATTGCATGCATTCATATTAGTTTCTGCTCCAGCAGAGAATGGCTTATGTAATTATATTTTGGGAACTCTCTTGTAGAGAGAGATTTATAGTTTTTTGCTTATAAAAACCTATTTCTATTTTGAAATATAGACTCTCAGCAAGTGTCACCCTAAAGAATTGGGCCTACTAGACTATTTTGTTACATTTTAGGGGATAAAAAAGCATGCGGCAGTTACACTATTAAGCCACAGCAATGGAGCTGCCACTCTCAACCTCATTACTCAAGACTCTCTTTAGTTCAATTATACACCTCTACAGCTAAGGAAGATAGATGGAGGTCATTTGGGAGCTGTAAACCACAATGCCTTGAATGTAGAACTATGTTCTTAAACTGATTTACACCTTGTTCTCCAGTGTTCTACAGCAGAGGCTTGGATTGAAATGCAGGGGCTATGACTGAAAAGGCTTTTTCTTGGTTTTAGCATCACAACCTGTGCTGGCTGGAAATTATTATCTCCATTAAATGGCGAGGGACAATGAATGTTGCCTTCATTACTTCAGTGGTAGTAGCAAAACGAAACCAAACCAAACCAAAAGGGGACATAGAAGTTCTTAGCCAGAATATCCTTTGGGGAAAGAGGAATGACATTTATAACTCGATTGTGTATTGGTTCAGTGTGAAAGGAATTGGGTAATTGAAAGGAGCAATTTGCTTTTCCAGCACTGACAAAAATACTGTCATGCTGCTCTGATTCAACTCACACATATCTCCCAGTGTGAAACATGTAAAGTGTACCAAAGAAAGTTAATTAAACAGGGCAAATCCACATGAAATTCCTCAAATCTGCATGAATTTCTCATAGATGAATGAAAGATTCTTAGAAATTTGAGGTATGTGTATTTTACCGCCCCGTAGCTACTATACCCCTTTACTTTAATCTCCTGGGCTCAACTTCTGCAACTTCTTCCCTGGGTGTTTCTTTCGATTTCAGAAGGTTGTCACCACTGGGAATTAAAGAGCGCATTAAAAAACTAATTAACAGAAACAGAAATTGCACCTATAAGAACACGGTGCTCTAATTCCCTTTACCTGTCTCAAGTTAAGTAAACAGGATGTGTCAAGAAATATGGTTTCCACTGCCCCAAAATTTATCTTAATGAGTCCCCAGGAACTAAACAATCTAGGTCTTTAAGTTATATGTCATTCCGTTGGACACATATCCATAAAGACAAAGTGTTTCATAAAAGTTCACTTCTGAATTATAGGCTATAAAGAACTTTATTTCCACTGATATATTTTCATTTGGAAGGAAACAGGTCTTTTAAGAACTTACTTGAGGCCACTACAGAATCAATCCTGCTTCCTTCTCAGAAGAAAATAATGATTGAATTTAAGTAATATACCAGGTCTTCTGTGACATGTTTTTTTCTGTCTAAGTTAATCTTAAAGTTAGATCTTTTTTATGAGATGGCATTTGAGAAGTTTCTTGAACTATAAACACCCTTAAAAACAGTGGACTTAGGAAACATTTCATTAACATTTAAAGTTATCTCAGATATAGTGCTGAGCTATAGAAAGTATTTTTAAGGGCTAAACATTTTATGGCCATCCTAATGGTGCCTTATAATAGAGCTGAAACATACTAGGATTCTTCCCAGCCTATGGATTTAGTATGTCCTATGAAATGCTATAAGCAGAGACTAAGATGATAATTTTTTCACATTGTATTTATCGATATTTTACCATTGAAATTCTGCTTGTTGCTGTAAAACAAGGAATTGATTAATTACATTTTTTGAGCACCTACTGGGTATTCCACATTATCAGAGTCTCCTTTGTTTACAGCATTCTATATCACACTTCTCTTCAAAGATCACACTTCGGCTGCACTGGTCTTTCTACTCACCAGCTATGGCGAGCTTGCCCATGAGTACTTTCTCTCTAGAACTCTCCTTTCCCGCATATACGTAGATCTGTTTCCTGTTCATCTTTGAGATGAAGTCAAAAGTCCCTCCAAGAGAATTCTGCTCAAATCACTTCCAGCCCCAGCCACTCTCCATCACGTTACCATGTTTATTTTTATTTTCTTTGCTACACTTATCACCATATAAAATATTTTGGTTTATTATCTGTCAGAACTTGAACATAAACTCATTAAATGTAGGAACCTTGTCTTCTTGCTTATTGGCAAGTCTCCAGACCCTAGAATGGCAAGCATGCAATAAATACTAGTTGGGATGAATGTATGCTAAGTTTCAGAAACCTCGGGAAACTTATACTTTTGATTATTAAGAAGGCAAATACTAATCAGTTTAAAAAGAGGGAGAATTCTTTAAACACTGACATGAAAACCATCCATGAGTAATTGTTACATAAAACAACGAGTTGCAGAATCATTCATTTAGGAGAGTATGTTCCATTTTCGAAAAAAAGTAACGTATTTACACATGAGCTAGTATATCAACAGAATACAATTTTTTAATGTAAACATTAGTAATTATTTCTGGAAGAAGAAATTACATGGAACTTTACTTTCTAAATTATACTGATACATCTATATTTCAGTTTTTAATGAATATTCATTTTTTCAACTAACAGCATTGATTATTTACTATATCCAAGGACTATTCTTGATGCTAACTAGTATATTAATGGACAAATCAAAGATCCTACTTTCACAGAGCTTCCATTCTAAGTTCTATGAGGAAAATAGATCAAATGAGGCAAAATGAAGCCAAATTGGGGCACAAAGAGTGACAGGGAGAAGGCTGCTATTTTGGATAGGGTGGTCAGAGAAGACTTTTTTTGGCGAGGTAATGTTTGAGCCAATACTAAATGAGGTTTTCCATCAGGAGAGTCTTGACTATGCTGGGGTAATCAACAACCACAAAACCTCAGTGGCTTAAAACAACAAAGATAATTTGTTTCTTGTCCACATCAATGTCCAGCTTAGGCTGATGAGGGCTCTGCAGTCCTCATGCAGTAACCCCTGCCTACTCTGGCTCCACCATCTTGCGGCAACCATCTGGAACTTGAGACCTTTCTGATACAACAAGGAAGGAGAAGACTGGAGAGTCAAACAGCACAACTAAGCATAGCTAAACCTTTCATTTAGAAGTAACATGCCCTCCTGTTCACATGGCATCAGCCTATCATCATTGTAAGCCTCTGTGTACTCAGAAGTAAAAGAGAAGCAGATATTAGTGAACATTGTGATGTTTACTATAAAGGATAAGTCATATCAATATCTGGAGGAAGAGTTTTCAAATAAAGGGGACAAAATTTGCAAAGGTCCTGAGGTGTATATTAGCTTGTTGTATTCCATGAAGAAAGGTAATGTGACTAGAGTATAGTAAGAGGAGAAGGGAAGGGGGTGTAGAAGAAGCCAAGGATCAGATTATGTGGGATCTCATAACCCATCATTATTATTCTAAGTATGATGGGAAATCACTGGCAGAGACTTGAGACTGAGAATGATATTACAATTTGTGAATCACTCCTGTTATCACAAAAGTACAGCAACATAAAGGTAGCCATGATAAACAAAAATGATAGACTATCAAAGTGAATAGATATGTAAGGACAAAAAGAATTATTAGTCAGGTAAATAGAAAGTGATCCAAATAGTTTCAAGATGCAGGCAGTTCCAAAGTTTTGATTTCATATGAATAAATCCCTCAGAGGTGTGTGTGTGTGTGTGTGTGTGTGTTTGTGTGTGTGTGTGTAACACCAGCTGAAGCTCTAAAATGCCAAAAGACATGAAAAGGATATGAGCCCCTTTAATATGGGTAAACGAATTAATTCAGTATGCACAGATGGCTGCTACATGGAACCGGAGATAGGGCAGCTTTCAATTGAAGCTGCTGTTACTGCCTCTTGGGGAAAGAAACTTGTAGGTTTTTTGAGAAGCTCTTTGCCATTTTAATGGGATTTTTGTAGTCTTCACTCCTTTCTCAGTATTTCTAGAATCTCTGGGTATATGTATGTCTTCCTGCTAGACTCGGGTAACTGGAAACAACCCTGGGATTTTTGGTATATTCCTGAGTGCTTAAGGTGAATCAAAATTCAATTTCCCAGGTTCACATTGCTGGGCATCCTGCCCCCCTAGTAGGCCTTCAGGCCCACCTGGGTCTATTCTTGTAATAATTAAGTGAAACTGTAAAGGGCAGAGAGTGCAGTATGAATATAAATCACAAAGAATAGAAAAAAATAGACATCCTCTGGGTCTTGCAGGATATATGCAGTCTGTTGTTAGTGTTTTTAAAGCAAGAAGTTCAGCATTCCAAACAAAAGGACCCAGAGGCAAGAAAGAATTCAGCCCTGTTTGTGAAACGTGATGCCTGGTTCTCTTCCTACTGGTGTTATCATCTATTAATTTCAGCAAATTGGACCGTTCTCCCCCTCTTTCTCTACTCCCACAGCTAAGTCATTACTGAATCCTATAAATTTTACCTCCTAAACATTTCTCACAGTCCATTCACGATCATCTCCACCCATTTCCTGCTCCCATCCTGTCCAAAGTCCCATCATGTCACCCCTGAATTACCAATTTGCTCCCTAACTCATCTCTGACTTCCACTCTTGCCTGATTTGATCCAGTCTATAGGCAGCACTCAGGGGCAAGTTTTCCTCTTCCACATCTAGTCATGTCTGCTTCTTTTCTTAAACCTTTCAATGATTTCCCATTGTTTTCAGACAAAAACCAAAATCTTGGTCGATTAAAAAAAAATAAAATATAACAAACAAAAAGTCATAATTCAGAAACAGCTACCTACTAACAGAAATAGTCTACCTTCTGCTTATCTTTTCAGTTTTGTATAACTCTGTCTTCCTCCACTTCATAACTTCCTCCACTAGGGAACTCCAGTCACGTTGCCCTTTCAGTGAAATGTACAAGCCCCCCATCCACTTTAAGGAGACCCAGTAATGCTCTTCTCTAGATCTGGAATAGTGTGTCCTTGACCCCACTACCCTCGTCTCATCTTCTTTGCTCTGGTTAACTCCTATTTAAACAGAACTCCTATTGGGTTCTGTTTCTTAGTTGTTTGTTTTGACTTTATTTTATTGAGAACACGGTGTGTAGGCAGTAATTCCTCAATATTTTTGAGATTTCCTTTGTGGTGTGCAATATGTATTACATTTTTATATGTGTTTTAAGTATGCTTAAAAATATGTATTCTCTGTTAGGTGCAGTATTTATAAATGCTTATTAACAGGTTTGTTAATTATGTTATTAAATGATACCAATGTATGGGTTAGGTTGATCAATTACTAAAAGAAGTATGTCAAAATCTCCTACTGTGAGTGTGGATCTATCAATTTCTCCTTGCAGTTTTCCTGGTTTTGCCATAGTTTTCAAGTCTGTGTTGTTAGGTACCTATAAGTTGGACGTCATCTTCTTATGATAAATTTTTTTTTAGCATTGTGTATTGCTCCTCTATATTTTTTGATAATGTTTTCAAAATGATACTACTTTTCTTTAAAGCCATTTTCATTTGAACTTGGCTTCAATGAACTTGTTCATTTGAAGGCAAGCTCTCTTCTTTGAGATTACTTTAAAGATTAATGTTACCTTTGTTATTTTGGAGTTTTACTGTGAAGTCTGGGTATGAGCTACTATTTATTTGTCAAGCAAATTGTTTGGCTTTTGTAATCTGAGAATTCATTTCTTTGGTCAGTTCTGGAAATATTTTATTCTTATGTATCAAAATTACTTTTTTATTCTCTCTACTCTCTTTTTTGAGAAATTCTATTAATGGACACTGAACTTATTTTATTCAGTCCCACATATATCTTAATGTCTTCTTTATAATTTTCATTCCTTTATCTCTATAAACTTCATTATGTATAATTGTCATACTTATTTTCTCATTTACCGGTCTTTTCACTGGTTGTATTTAACCTCATGTTTAAGCTATTTACTGAGTTTCTAATTGTAAAAATCTTTTTTTAATTTCAAGAAATATCATTCGCCTCCCTTTCTACTGTTTCTTTGTTGATAGTGGTCCATCCATTTTTAGATGTGTAATTATTCTTTTATGTCTTTAATTATTTTGAACATACTTATTGATACTCCTTTCTGATTATTGTTCTATTAACTTGGGTTTATGAAATTCTAGTTCTGCTATTTGTTGAATTGGTTTTGTAATTAATTATTTTTAGTATAGCAGAGCCCTTCCTCATCCCCCAGATACAGTCTTTGTGACCTGGTTGTGGCATTATATCTTGAAATGAGTTTTATATTGCTTCATTCTGGATCACTGTTTTAGAAACAATTTTTAAATTAAATCCTTAATTTAAGGTTTCTCAGACTATGAGGGTGTATAGTATCTAGGCAAACATAAGCAAATTTGATTGTTGTCTACCTAAGCCAGTGGGAAGCTTTTATTTTTTTGGTTTATCCTTTCAGGAAGGACACATTCTTTTAGGATCTTGGCTTTATGTGGGGGTATTTCAATTCTAACTCTCTGCCTCAAACAGACCTGAGAACTGTGGAAATAAAAATTTATGGCCCAGGCCACAATCCCATGATTCCCACTAGCATGCCTGTTCCCAATGCAGCTATAGTGGATCCACACTTGCTAACCATCCTGGTGTTCCTTTTCCTCCTCCTTTCTGGTACTTTGATATTTCTCTTTACTTATTGTGAATCGAACTATACATACAAAAGAATGTTTATTATCTGTGGGGCATCCACATGGTAGTCTGAGCCCCGAAAAGAAAACAGAGAAAGTCATTATGAATTCATATGGAGTGATTTTCAGAATAGGTTGTTAAATAAAAGAATAGAGTACAAAAACATATATATGCTGTTTTATGACAGAAAGAAGTGAAAATGAAAATTAAAATATGTAAATAAATGTGTATGTGTGCATGTAGGCACTTATTTTTGCAAGGAAGAACATGGGGAGGATAATTTAGATTCTAATTGAAAATGGTTTTAATTAAGGGGGTGAGTCGTCAGGGGAAAGTAGGGTATAGAGATTAGAGTGAAACATCTTGAATATAAGATTTTATGTAGTTTTGACCTTTGAAATATGCAAATGTTTTACATGTTAAAAAACCATAGTAAATAGAAAAAGATAAGAGTCAACTGTAATATTTACATACAGAAACAAATGAACCTAACTGTATATCAAATTGATAACATAATTATGCAAATAAAGTAATTAATTTGAATACTTTTTGTACACAGTAATCTAACTGTACACCTTGAATGGGTTAGAGTCTATGGTCAAAGGCACCGTAAAGAAACCTTGAACTTTAGTTAGAAGGTTTGTTTTTTATAATGGTATTGGTGTAGTACAGTCACTAGTAAATAATTTTGCATGTTTTTCACAACAGATGAGTAAATATATTAATGTTAGAAATTGGCATCCTAATGGTGGGAGGAGATAAAAGTAAAATCAATAAGTTAAGAGCCCTATAATGCAGGAGGTGAAGGCATAAGTATGAATCCATGATTTATAACTGATAAATCCTAGCTCAGTCCACTAAAAGGGCTAGGGAAGTAATGACACCCCTTAATTGTTAGCACATTGAATGCCTAGACCTTGTTTTCAAAATGCCTTTTCTCCCACTGTAGTCTGTGTTTGCATAGATATAGAGAAAGTTGGTAAAATATCCACCAAAGACTTTGCAATGATAATGGAATGGGAAAGTTGGACAGCAAGCAGACTAAAAAGAAAAGGAGAGAACACCTTTACATACATTCACTTGTTACAATGACCAACCACTGTTTTTGTAATTTCAAAATTTGAATGAAGTAAATATTATCAGATACTACACTTATTACCTAGGTGAGGAAATAATCTGTTACACCAAACCTTCATGACTTGCAATTTTCCCATATAACAAACCTGCCTATGTACCCCTAAGCCTAATATAAATGTTTTTTTAAAAGACTGTTCACACAGAATAAGAATAGAACCATGTATATACATCTTCAGCAATTATTTACAGACAGAAAGTAATATAAACCTTGTTCTACTTTTCATTTTTAATTTTTTATTAAATGTATTTCAAACTCAAATTTGCAATAGACTTATATCCACGATGAGTTATTGTCATGAGTTATTTCATATTATACAAAGACATGCAGAGGCAATCTCCTTTACCTTACCTCCTCTATTTCTGCCTCCTTGGAGTTACAAATTATAAAAGCATGGTGTGTAACCCAATATATTTTTCCTGTCTTACAAATAGCTGGAATTTCTTGTTTTACAGTGTTCGATAGGGATTCAATTCAATTTTTTTCTATATAAATGATAAATTGGGCTAGCACCATTTATTAATTAATTCTTCTCTAAATACATTTTTGAGCCAGTTGCAGTGGCTCACATGTGTAATTCCAGCACTTTGGGAGGCCAAGGCAGGCAGATCCCTTGAGCCCAGGAGTTCAAGACCATCTGGGAAACATGCTGAAACCCCATCTCTACAAAAAATACAAAAATTAGCTTGACATGGTGGTGCACAACTGGAGTCCCAGCCACTCAGGAGGCTGAGGTAGGAGGATGGCTTGAATCTGGGAGGCAGAGGTTGCAGTGAGCCAAGATAGTGCCACTGTGCTCCAGCCTAAACAATAGAGCCAGACCTTGTCTCAATAAATAAATAAACACATTTTTAGATAAATAAATGCCTGAACTTTTTCCCTAATGACCAGTCCAGCCCGTAGGGTAGGAAACCTTTAACATGTCTCTCTGAAGATGTTGTACTAGTTGCTTATTTTATTTGTTTATTATTGTTGTTATTATTATTTTAGAGACAGAGTCTCAATCTTGTCACACAGGCTGGAGTTTAGTGGCACGATCTCAGCTCACTGCAGCCTCTGTCTTCCAGGTTCAAGCAATTCTCCTGCCTCAGCCTCCTAAGTAGCTGGGATTACAGGCACCCACCACACACCCGCCTAATTTTTGTACTTTTAGTAGAGATGGGGTTTCGCCATGTTGGCCAGGCGGGCCTCGAACTCCTGACCTCAAGCTATCTGCCCACCTTGGCCTCCCAAAGTGCTGGGATTACAGGCATGAGCCACCACACCACACCCGGCCCTAGTTGCTTATTTTATATGTGGATGTTGTTGACACTCAATACTCACTTATTGGCTGACTATCATGTATTTGGATGTGGCAATTTTGGTCAGTTGTTCATAGCTGCTATTTCACTGTCTTATAGACTCCAACGTGGTCTTCACAAACTGTAATGCCAGTCTAAGTTTTTATCTTTTTAAATAGCTTATCCTTTCTCCAAAATAAGTGTAAGATTATCACTTTATCTTTGAGGTTCAGTAATTTTATAAGCACATACCTATGAAAATGTCTTATGAAGCCTATGTAGTAAACCTTTTAAAAATATAGACTTGGTTCTTTAGTTCAAGGAAATTTTCTTTCTTTACTTTTTAAAAAAGAGACAGGGTCGTACTCTGTTGCCCAGGCTGGAGTGCAGTGGTGCGATCATAGCTCACTGCAGCCTCAAATACCTGGGCTTAAGCAATCCTCCCACCTTGGCCTCCCAAAGCACTGTGATTGCAGGCACGAGCCACTGGGTTTGGCTGGAAATGTTCTTCTATTGCTAGTTTATGTTTGGCGTCGCCCCCATCTCTTTCTTGTTTCTATCCTTCAATGGTAATCATTATATATACATGAGGTCTCATCTGTCCATCTCTAAGTTTCATCTTTTCTTTCACAATTTGGATCTCTGTGTACTTTAGTTCTAGGATTTAGGATTTGGAACATTTCTTCTAGTGATATTTTAGGTCAATTGTGACCATCATGTTTTTAAACTCATTTATTATGTATTTTTTAGTTCAAAATAATGTTTTCTATTCCAGAAAGTCTTTTTTGTGTGTTGATCTTAAATCCACTCTAATTGTGCAAGTTGACACCTGTCTCTTTAAACAACTACTTTTCTTAGGAGATTTTTCTCTCTGTTTTCCCTTTTCTGTCCCTTGATCCCCGCCTACATATATAGCTTTTTTTTTTTTTTTGAGACGGAGTCTCGCTCTGCCACCCAGGCTGGAGTGCAGTGGCACGATCTTGGCTCACTGCAAGCTCCGCCTCCCGGGTTCACGCCATTCTCCTGCCTCAGCTTCCCCGAGTAGCTGGGACTACAGGTGCCTGCCACTACGCGCGGCTAATTTTTTTGTATTTTTAGTAGAGACGGGGCTTCACTGTGTTAGCCAGGATGGTCTCCATCTCCTGACCTCGTGATCCGCCCACTTCGGCCTCCCAAAGTGCTGGGATTACAGGCGTGAGCCAACGCGCCCGGCCCATATATAGCTTTTTAAAAATTATTTCCTCTCCATGGTGTCCCTAAGGTGCCAGCACTCCAGTTGCAATGGGACTTTAAGTGACAGTGGTCCTGCAAGCTATTGGTGCAGCAGCACACAGGTGTTCAGAATCCCCGATGTGATCTCTGCTTCCTTGTATCTCCAAGTCTCATGGGTGAAGAGGATTCTTCCCCACCTGTTCACTTCTAAGCCCTTGTGGGCTAGTGTGGCCCAGCACATTCCTGTGGACAGAAGGTAAGCTTCACTGAGGAAATCTCCACAGGCCATGTGCTTCTGAAGTGCTCTCTGGCTGGTCCTCAGGACCAGAGCACAAAGGACCACTATGTCTCCTTCACTAATGTTCTCCAAGCTCATCTGACACTGCCCTCAGGAGTTGCTGGTTGAGGAGAAACAGATGAGTTGGAATAGAGTTGAGAGTAGCAAGAAGGCAGAAACGTCCATCTTCCTAGAATCCCCTGCCTCTTCCTGAAATAAGTTTGATGTTAAGTAATTTCCCTTCTCTGGAATCAGTAATCCAACCAATTAATATTCACATAAAAATGTTGGTCTGGGGACAGTTATCGTGTACAATGGTGATGATAATTAAAAGTATTATCAGCATTATGAACACAGAGGAAGCAAATAAAATATGATTGAAAGTCGACTGAACCTCTGTGATATGATTTGGCTGTGTCCCCACCCAAATCTCATCTTGAATTGTAGCTCCCATAATTCCCATGTCTTGTGGGAGGAACTCAGTGGGAGATAATTGAATCATGGGAGGGGTTCCCCCGTCCTGTTCTTGTGATAGTGAATAAGTCTTATGAGATCCAGTGGTTTTATAAACCCCTTTCACTTGGCTCTCATTCTCTCTTGTCTGTCACCATGTAAGACGTGCCTTTCACCTTCTGCCATGATTGTGAGGTCTCCCCAGCCACGTGGAACTGTGAGTCCATTAAACTTCTTTTTTCTTTATAAATTACCCAGTCTTGGGTATGTCTTTATCAGCAGCATGAAAATGGACGAATACACTCTGTTTTAGAGAACATTTGCCAAGGTAACGGTTTGTTTGTTTGAATGTTTGATTTTGGTGGGAGGGAAGGGAGAAGGAGAAGGAAAGAGATTCTTATGGTCTGTGACTGTTCTTTCTGAAATTCGAGTAACAAAGAGCTTTGTAAATGTTTTAAATTATGTAATAACTAACAGGACACTTATGCCACTTTTCTTATAGAATAACATGCTTTAAAATGTGTAAAGTGTGGGGAAAAGAAAATCCCAGATTTAAATGTTATATTATTTTCCTAATTGCATAAATTGATACCTTTTAAAAGATTTTTTTTAAATGAAAAAGTTTGGCTGTCATTGGTGAAAACATAATAGATTGAAACTGAATTCTTTATTTCCATTTTATTGGTTACAGAGGGAAACTAAAGGGGTATATTTTAAATGGCTCACCTTTTGGGGGTAAAACAATAGGTAGCTGCCTCCTGTATTTTTATTGCTGTGTAACAAATTACCACAAACTTTAAGGCTTAAAAGAGCACTTACTTCTTATCTCACAGTGTCTGTGGGTCAGAAGTTGGGGTGCAGTTTAGGTGGGTTCTCTGCAAGGCAGTAATTGAGGTATAGACTGGGACTGGTGTCTTGTTAGAGGCTGGACTGGGAAAGAACGCACTTCCTCACTCACATAACTATTGGCAAGATATAGGTTTCTATGGTTGCAGGAATGAATGAGAGTGTCAGTTTCTTACTGGCTGTTGGCTGGCAGTCACTCTCAGCTCCCAGGTGCTGCCCACAGCTCCCTGCCATGTGGACCTTTCCATAGGCAGTTCACAGATTGCTTCTTCAAAGCCATCAGAGGTGAGACTCTGTCAGAGAAAATCTGTTAGCAAAGGTAATCATGAGAGTGATAATCCATCACCGTGACCATATTCTATTCATTAAAAAGAAGTCACAGGTCCTGTTCATACTCAAGCAGAGAGGTTGGCACAAACCTATGAATATCAGGAGGCAGGGATCATAGGACTGGGGGGTTTCTTTTGAGTATGTCTAATACACATCCTATATTGTAATTATCTATTTACTTTGTGCTTATTTATTTTGGATTCGATAACTGTACAAGCATTTCATAGTGAGTAGTTAAGAGGTGGAACTCATACCTGGCTTGTCTCCGTGAAAACATTTTCAACCTTTCTGTGATCTTGGGCAATTTCTGTAACTTTGACGTCTCAAGTTTTCTCAGCAGTAAAAACGAGTATGGTAAGCGTATCTATTTCATACAGTTGCAGTAAAGATTAAATAATATTACTAACTTTAAAGCACTTAGAATAGTGCCTAGCACATATTAAATACTTATAAATCATAGTGAATATGAAACACAAATATATAATAGGAAGTCTTTAAAGATATTTTAAAATAAATATAAACAAAGTTCCAGCGAGGTCTTTCTACACTATAGGAAATGGCTTTGTACACCTTCTATGGTATATAGACTTTACTTTAAAGACAACTGTATAAACTATCACGCAGGACAAAAATCCCACTAATGAAGCAAAGTGGACATTTATACGAGATTACAGAATTCTCAAGCTGAATGATGGCTTCCAAGCCATTTTCCCTAACCTCCCTCATTTTACAGATTAGGAATCAGAAACCCAGAGAGCATAAACGTCATGCCAGAGGTTACATGGCTCCAGAGCAGTGGAAGAAGTGCAAGTAGGAAACTTCCTTGGAACTCAAAGAAAAGAATCACAAGACAAAAGGTAGTCCTAATTTACCCATCCTGGAGCAAAACAACCTATATTCAATTTAGCACTATCATGATATTCCAGGCTATTCTTGAAAATATCATATGAGTTTGGTGATTAGAATTTTACATATGTTCATGTCTGACTTTCATACTATATAAAAATAAATTCCTTCCTAGAAAATTCAGAAAAGCAGGTGTGCTAAGCTTGCAGGTATGAGACGTATTTATTGGGGATAATCCCCATAAAAAAGAATAATTAAATACTACTTAATCATAGTGAGATGATAGATAATGTATTAATATTATGCAAGTCCAATGGGCATTGTCAAATGATTAGAGCCCCCATTTAAGATCCTACATAATTATCCTTCCTATCATGGCAGAGGCTTTGGTGCCTTTTGTTCATCAGTATCACTCTAAACCACTGTGGGACATTCAGCCAATCAGACCGCTCAATTACTATGGTTGAATGGTCTTGACCTCATGAATATGAATAGAGGATGTACACAATAGAGCAGTACTTTTAATGACAATGAAAGTGCCATGAGGGATAAAAGAAAGTGTGGATTAAAAAAATAATAATTAAAATTGAAATGAGAAAAATCATAATTAGCTGTGAGGATTACATATATTTGTGAAAATGTTTCTCACTTGCCTTTTGGACAAAGAGCTAGAGCAAGTCATTTTATACTTCATTTCCTCTCGATACGGATGTCCCAATTGCTGAGGGCTGGACCTATCTTGCATTTAAATAATATAAAGATTCATGTAAATATTTGGAAAACAGAAGTTGAAAAATAGGAGTTCAGAAATGCTTTTAAACCAAGTGTCATGAGGCTTAACTGGAGACATAAAACTTGAATAGTGCCTGATTCATATGTCATGGTTGAAAGGCAGTGCAATGTGAAGGCTGTCAGTCAAAATCCTCGGACACTGTAGCACTAAACAGCAGTGTCAAGAAAGAGATTATAAAGTATAATTAATATTTACGTACTTAGTCCTTTCATTCAACTTTTATGCTTTCCAAACAGTGCCAAGCTTTTGCTTTCAGAAATGCAGAAAAGAAAGAAAGAAAGAAAGAAAGAAAGAAAGAAAGAAAGAAAGAAAGAAAGAAAGAAAGAAAGAAAGAAAGAAAGAGGAAGAAAGAAAAGCAAGAAAGGCAAAATGACATAAATTAGAACCAATTGAAAAGACAAAACAAAGGGAATATGAGTAGGGTCATAAATAAAGACACGGATGAAGTCCATTCACAAACATGCATAGCATGAAATTTTACACAGAGAGGGTTGTGATAATCTGAATTCATTAACGGAGCCTGAGAAGTTGCAAGGGTTGTGTAAGAAAGCAAAGTCATCACGAAATATTTGCTAATGAATGTTAACTTTGAAAATGATCTCCTTGCTTAACTTTAACATCTGTCCTCACCAGTTGAGTCCTCCATCAATCTCTTCCTGGTCATTGCAATTGTACAATGCAAACATAGTATATGGCATGGTGAAATTGCTAACCCTGAAAAAGATGCACGGCTTCATGAAGGAGATGAAAGTCAGATTGGATAACTGCTTGAATTACAAGCCAGTGGCAAATGAGGATCTGGCAGAGTTAGGGTGGTTAACAACTAAATAAGGGAAAATGGATGAGGAGAACGTCACTGGTGTGTGCTTCAAAAGCAAAGGATTTGAATATCAAAGGATCAGAAAGGCCTTTGGGAAAATCAATGAAGCTCTTGAGTATTTCTGTAGAAATGACCTTCTATATCTTACTATGAAAGTCAAATGTGAAAGATGTCTTACTAAGCTATCATATAATTTTATTGGGAAAAAAATCAAATAATCACATAATTTGGGGTTTTTTTGATAAGTCAGTGCATAGCTTCTAAGAGAAAATAAACTTCTTTTAAATTTTACTTTTGAGATAAAATTTCTATCAACCTTCTCTATCCCCACCCTCACCTACCTAGTCAATGTGATCATTTACCAGAAAATTTTGGTCTTTAATATGAAAAGGTCTTTTAGTACTAATTGTTGCCAATAATAACACGCTTGTTTGCCAGTAGCACACTCCAGGAGTAAAATAGGATTAATTACATGACTCGTGGTATCCCTGAGATTAAAATAGTTGCTCACTATTAAAAAGCCACATTTATTCCTGATACCAAATGGGAGCCATACAATCAAGACACTGTGAGATGTAAAAAATCACGTTCTTACAAAAAGCACAATGATTATTTCCATGGGGTTATGTTTTCATTGCAGTTCATACTATAACCTAATGACTGTCTATAAGCAAATAAGTTTGGGAAAGGCTGCATATTATTCTTGGAGATGTCCTATGTACCCATTATGTTGCTAAGAACTTGAGTAAATCACTACAGCATTGTGGTCAAGAGCTCAGACTCGAGCCCAAATGTCTGGGCTTTATCTTGGTGTATTAGTTAGTTCTCATGCTGCTAATAAAGACATACCCAAGACTGGGTAATTTATAAAGGAAAGAGGTTTCATTGACTCACAGTTCAGCATGGCCAGGTAGGCCTCAGAAAACATACAATCATGGCAGAAAGGGAAGCTAGCATGTGCTTCTTCAAATGGCGGCAGGAAGGAGAAGAATTAGCAAAAGGTGGAAACCCCCTTATAAAACCATCAGATCTCATAAGAACTCACTATCACAAGAACAGCATGGAGGTAACTGCCCCATGATTCAATTACCTCCCACTGGGTCCTTCCCCCAACGCGTGGGCATGATGGGAGCTACAATTCAAGATGAAATCAGGGTGGAGACACAGCCAAACAATATCACTTGGTTCTTGTTGTTAGGTCTTAGTTGCACTTAAATCTGGGACATGTTACTAACTTCTCCATACCTCAGTGTCCTCATCTGCAAAATGAGAAGATGAAGAATAATAGTATTTTCTTTATAGGGTTGCTGTTTAGGTTAATTCATCATGTACAATACCTGACACCAGCATCTGCTATCACTTATAGATATGTCCTGCATAGAAACCAGCTTAACATTATTGAATTCTGTTTTTCACACCATATTTGATCACAGAAGCCCCCAACTCCAGCCCCTACCATGTTTTTTCAATAACATCTATTAACGTGCTGGAAATAAGCTACGTGAAAATTATAAAACTGTAGGTTTTAGATTGATGTGCAAATCATAATCACTTGTAACACTTTTTCAAAAAGAAAATATTCATCTCCCACCACAAATGAAGATACTGAGTCCATGATGTGCCATGGGCACCATTCCCTGAATTTCAGAAAGTTCCCCAGGTGATTCGGATATGGTTCTTAACTAGTATTCAGAGCAGTAGCTCTTCCAGCAGCATCTGAATCACATAAGACTTGTTAGGAATGCAAAATATTGGTTCTTGCTCCAGGCCTAGAGCTCAAAAACTCTGTTGGGGGGCAGGGGAGGACAGCAATCTTTTCCAGATGATTCTGTTTGAGAAGCACTGATACAGGGGAATGAGTAGAACTGGCTGCCCTTCAATAGGCCCTCTATACATTTAACTTCTCTGCTGAGATTTTTAAGAGACTACAGATAGACATGATAAATTTCAAGTAGATTGCAGTGTGTCTGAAGTTATTCCCCTGAAAAGAAGAAAAGCTGCTCTTCTATCTTCCCGTTAAATTCAGAGCCAAAAGGTTTGGAAATCAGCTGAGCTTGGATCAGAATTAGCACAGTGCCCACAAGGACCTGGACCTAAATAGAAGGCCACCTCAGGTGGTTTTGTACAGTGTCAGCTTAGCTAAAATCTAGAACTACATATCCAAGAAGGGAGCCATGTATCCAAGAACTCCCTTCCTGTGATGCTTCTTTGTTAGGGCAGGCTATAAGAGAAATGTGCCTAAAATTTGGAAGATGGAAGTAAAGTGACAACTGTCACCCTCTGAAGGTAGATGTAGGTGTCATGTGCTGTTGAAGAGCTTGCCTGGGTGGCTGCTTTGTGGTCTTGCTTTCTGGCTGAGGCCACCAACTGAGCTTGCAGCTGCCCTGTCTTCCTAGTTATGCAGCTTCTTCGAGTTTGGGGCCAGATGTGTGTGCAGCTCCCCGGTGAAGGGCTCCAGCCTCTTCTGTCGGTCATGCACGTCACTGAGGTTAAAGATGAGGGTCCGGTTTGTCCTAATTCTCATCCACCTCAAATCTGCTTTTTGTCCTTATTGCCTGTCCTGCTGACTTTCAGTGACCTCAGGTGCATCCCCAGTGCAGAGGCAGCTGCCGTTCATACATGACTCAGCCAGCCTCCTTTGGTGGTTGTTGGTTAGTCACTTGTCTTTTATCCCTCCAACAGTCACCTTCCAGGCTTGGACTTCCACCACGAAATTACCGAACTTCTATTCAGAAGTATCTGTTATGTGTGCATATGTGTGTGTGTGTATTTATACAGAACAGATTTACAACTCTAAGCAAAGGATATTGTGACCTAAGAAAATAGCAAGGAGATTAGCTATTTCTCAACTGACTCTAAGATAGCAAGTTTTCTAAGCCAAAAGCAGGAAGAATAAACAGACTTTAGCTTAGCCTATTTGTTGGAATGACTAAAATAGCTGAGCTATAGTGGATGTTGATTATGTGCCAGGCCATATACTAAATACTTTTCATACAGCATCGTTTAATCCTCACAAACCTATCAGGTGGGTACTCTCACTTTCCTCATTTTACGTATGAGA
Organism: Rhinopithecus bieti; assembly: GCF_001698545.2. Taxonomy (NCBI): domain Eukaryota; kingdom Metazoa; phylum Chordata; class Mammalia; order Primates; family Cercopithecidae; genus Rhinopithecus; species Rhinopithecus bieti. The sequence continues at coordinate 924,879 of NW_016806560.1, forward strand.
CAACCGAGGCTCAAAGAGATTGCATAGCTGACTGGTATCTGAGTATTCTAGAAATGTTTTGTATTACTCAAGATGCTGAGGAAGGAGAATCACTTGAACCTTGAACCTGGGAGGCGGAGGTTGCAGTGAGCCAAGATCGCATCACTCCACTCCAGCCTGGGCAACAGACTGAGACTGTCTCAAAAAAAAAAGAAGTTTTGTATTAGGCTTCCCACCTAACCAGAGGACAAGAGAGATCTGACTGATACAGTAAACCTCCATTGCTTCAAATCTATGCTCATTAAACAAACTTTAATGATTTGTCCACTATTAGACATGTTTCTTATTATGAAAGTAAAATATTCATTGAAGGAAAATTGGACAATTCAGATAAGTGTAAAGAAGTGAATAAAATCACCCAGAATCCCATCAATTAGGCAATTTCTGCAAAATGAGTTTCTACTACTTCTACTTCCTATAAAATAAAATCCATTTTATAGGTTTTCTGCTCCCACCACTTCTCGTTTTAAATACACGTCTGTTTCTATTAAACATAAGATGATTTCAATTTAAGTTTTATGTAAAAATAGACTCGGTGGTGTGAACAGAATTGTCTAATATTTGAAATGCATTCATTGAGTTCATGGTTAACATGCCAAGAAAAAAGCTTAAGACATAATAAAAAAAGCGGTGGCTGTGGAATTTTCCTTTAATGGCCTCTGATAAGTTTTTACTTGCATTCTGAAAAAGTCCTTTTCACTGTTTTATTGAGATGCCATGAAGTCACTGGGGCCAAGATTTACTGATGTTAATATGCCCTTTAGTAATGCTAAATCCAAGTATGAAAGGCTTAGGAGGCTCTCTCGGACATAAAACTCCAGTCAGTTCCTGGACTCACCGTCATAAATGATTCCTTTATAGGAGGAACTAACCAACGGGTCAGAGAATGGCAACAACCGCCATGAAAAGACTTTTTTTTCTCTTTTTTGCAGTTCTTTGTGTTTTCAAGTGATTGAGTGATATAAAGATAAGTGGGTTATAAGAGTATATGTTAACCATTCACTGTGAGTTTCCATCCCTTAATATATAATCTTGCAAATGATGAACTCCGCAGTGTCATTGTGGCACCATGCAATTATCTAATAGGAAAGAGAGAGTTGCTCTGCTTTTTGAGCAGCACTCACTGGGTCAATTAATTAAACGAGTGCAAATACCTTCAAGTGGGAGATTCAGAACCAAGCCAGGCGGTCTCATGAGATCAGACTATAAGAAACCAGAAATCAAAGGAGATCAGGAGAAATAAAAGGGAGTTGATTTTAAAGACATCACAAGGAATTCAAATTCTATCCTCTGCACATGAAGTGAAGATTTATGTTAAATCCACACTGGTTTGGCCCCATGAATTATGAAGGCCCCTTTCCTCACTATTGGTTAGATACTTACTCTATTGAATATCTACCTCTTCATTCAGGTTTATTTGGGTCACAGAGTCTAAAGATGGGGCGTTTTACAGTTTATATACTATTACTTTATTGATTTGGATTTATGATGCTAATAGAAAATGCCCAGTTTTTCTAGGCACTTAGTTTTTAATTAGCGTAAGCTTCCTGCTTATGGGAAGTTCAGCTGTGGTTAAGACATTTGATGCTATAACAGAGAATTAATTTAGAGAATACAATGTATGCACAATCCTCACCAATCATGATTCTTCACTCCCACAAAAAAAAAAAAACCTCTTTATTAAAATAATTGAGCAAAACCCTTGAAGATCTTAGTTTAAGACCATAGAAAAGTGTGATTCAAAGGAATGAGAAACATGAGGTGCAATTAAGCATTCTACATTAACCCACGTCCCTTCTGGGAAACCTCCATGCTGTATGAGTTCCACCTGAAATTGCTTAGACCCAGCAATTGCACTGCCCATAAAAGTCCAAAACCCCACACTAGGCTGGGCATGGTGGCTCATGCCTGTGGTCCCAGCACTTTGGGAGGCTGAGATGGGCGAATCATTTCAGGTCAGAAGTTTGAGACCAGCCTGGGCACCATGGCAAAACCCCATCTTCACAAAAAATACAAAAATTAGCCAGGCATGGTGATGTGCACCTGTAGTCCCAACTACATAGGAGGCTGAAGTGAGAGGGTTGCTTGAAGCTAAGAGGTTGAGACTGTAGTGAGCCATGATCATGCCACTGCATTCCAGCCTGGGTGACAGAGCAAGGCCTTGTCTCAGAAAAACAAACAAAAAATGTGCACTAATTCTGCACATGCTCTGTTCTGCCCCTAGGATTCTGCTTTCCTCTTCTTCCTCATTATATTTTTCTCTAAGTGAAATCTAGCCTCATCTATGGTTTCTACACCAACAGTGAGAGAACCACAGCAATATTTTTTTCTGTTTATCCAATTTTACTAAACATTCTAAGAGGTATTGGGAAGGGATATTTTCAGTCCATAAGTTGTTAGTAAGTTTGAGTTAGAAAGGAAAAGCTGATGTGGATGTTTAACTTTATAAGAAACTGCCAAATAGATTTGCAAAGTGGTTTGTACCATTTTACATTCATATCAGAACTCTAAGAGATGTCTAATTGTTACATATCCTTGTCAGCACTTGGCATTGTCAATTTCTTTAATGTTAATCATTCTAGTGGGCCTGTCATGGTGTCTCATTGAGCCTTGAGGAAAAATTTCAATGCTAAAGAGTAAGATATATTTTCTCTACTTTGTTACAAAATCAAATGTTATTAATCACTGCTTAGTATAATCCCATTATTCTCCAGTTTTGTGGGCAAGAAATTCACCCTGAAACTTTCTTTTTCTCTGGAAGAGATCAGTGTTCTTGTTCATGCTTCTGGGATTACTAGTTAGTCTTGAACCAAAACTTCACCTATAATTTTCCTTCAAACCAGTAATTTTCAATTGCCTGTGTAAGAAATTGTTTTTAGAGTTTTTCTAAAGAGGTATGTATTAAAATATGCACAAACTAAATTGTGTGATAAATGGGATTTACTTAAAAATAACATGGAGTAGGGAAATGCCATTTAGTGGTTGGGGTCTAGATAAAACAAATTGGCTGTGGGTTCCTAATTGTTGAATCTGGATTTAGGTGCATGAGGATTTTACTTTTATATATGTTTAAAATTTTCCTTCATGAAAAAGTCAAAATATATTTTAAAATCCTGTTTATTTAATTTTCATCTTATTTCACCAAACATTTTTGGGGGCACATAAGAATAGTTATTATAAAATGGGAAAGCCCAGGCAGTTAAAAATCATTATTGGGGACAATATAGTTCAAACATTTTCACATCCACCTCTTCTGGGAAGGTGTCATGGGCTGACTGCCACCTGGCCAGTGAGGGTGGGGAACCTTCACTGAGAGCTGTAAGGATCACTAAAACCAAAGAGAAGGGCAAGAAACAGAATTGGGTAGACAACTGTGGCTATAAGTGGCAGGAGGATGCAGCTATGGAAAACGGGTTATGTGAAAAATCAAGAGGACGAACAAATACCCGAAAGTGGTGACAGGTGAATAGCTTTTATGTGCTCTTTACAGCTGGCAAATAGAAGGACGGCCGTGCTGTGTGACTCAGGACAGAGCCACAGAAGAAGGGTGGGGTGGGGAAGGGTGGGAGGACTGTGAGGGTAGAATCAGAATGCACCTGTGCAGGGCCTAGGGTGCTACCTTATTGAAGTAAGGATGTTGTATTAGTCCGTCCTCATGCTGTTAATAAAGACATACCTGAGACCGGGTAATTTATAAAGGAAAGAGATTTAATTGATTCTCAGTTCACCATGGCTGGGGAGACCTCAGGAAACTTACAATCATGATGGAAGGGAAAGAAAAAACATCCTTCTGCACATGGCAGCAGCAAGAAGCGTAAAGTGAAGGGGTAGGGGAAAGCTCCTTATAAAGCCATTAGATCTCTTAAGCACTCACTCACTATCACGAGAACAGCTTAGAGGTAACCGCTCCCATGATTCATTTATCTTTCACTAGGTCCCTCCCACGACATATGGGCATCATGGGAGCTACAATTCAAGATGAGATTTGGGTGGGGACACGGCCAAACCATATCAAATGTAATAATGGCTCCTATCGTCCTGGTAGATAAAGCCTAGAAGAAAGAATAATCAGTTATATGATGTTGCACTGTATATAAGGGGAAAATACATCTGGTCTCCAGGGTAAGCAAAGATTTTGCTAACACATAGGCCTAAAAATGCATATATATATATATATAAATTTTAAACATAGGCAATTGCCTCAGAGATGCTGAGAGTGGGTTCAGTCACTAGATAAACATTCTGAACCCTTCAGCAAGAGCAGATGGAGAAAAAATCACAGCACATGCACAGTCATGAAATATGATTGGAGCTGGACTCCTTCCAGCCCTCTGGCCCAGCACTGTGTCCAGCCTCCTTGCTACCCACTTGGGGACCCGCCTGGCTTTCAGTGATTAAGAGGGATGGCTTTTTCTTTCCATTGCCCCAGTGGCCTCTGCAATCCTCTATTTGTCTGTTCTCTGAATCTGGGAAAACTCGAAAGAAGAAAAATAGTCAAAATGATGCGGTAGCTTGCTAAAAGGAATAACTTCTCCCTCTTTGATTAATTGCTCTGATCGTCCTCTCCCCATCAGAAATTTACTTGCCTCATAGTCTTTAATGATTAATTTGAAAGGACACAGAATTTAGATCTATCTGGGACTTTAGAAACTCTCTAGTGCAATTCGTTGCCTTCACAGATAAGGAAACTGAGGTCCAGCATAACTATGTGCCCAGCTAGTTATGGCACAGCCATGACTTAGACCCAGTCTCCCAGGTCCCAAGCTTGGGCTAGTTGCCCCAAACCACCTTGTCCCTGGGAGAAGGCAGCCAGTTCCTTGTCATTGCTTGCTGCTTTCCTCCAGGTTTTAACCCTGGCACTGCAACATGCATGCTCCTCTTTTAAACAGGCCATGTTCTTTCTCACAAAACTTAACTTTTGTAAACAGTTTCAAATAAACAGTTTGAAATGTGGATATAAAAACAGTTTTAGGGCTGAGCGCAGTGGCTCACGCCTGTAATCCCAGCACTTTGGGAGGTCGAGATGGGCGGATCGCTTGAGGTCAGGAGTTCGAGATCCACGAGCAACATGGCAAAACCCTGTCTCTACTAAAAAATACAAAAATTTGCCATGCACGGTGGCACACGACTGTAACCCCAGAGACTAATTGGGAGGTGGAGGTTGCAGTGAGCCAAGATCGCTCACTGCACTCCAGCCTGGCAACAGAGCGAGACTCTGTCTCAAAAAAAAAAAAAATTATCTCAAGCTGGGTGCAGAACAAATGGGGAAATGAGAGTAGTAATTGTTATTGTTTACATCTCTCCTCTGCTATTCCAGGGGTGCTGCACATTCCTCAGTAACTCATTTTTTACTCTTTTGAAGATGATGAAATGTTCCACATTTACTGAATGGTAATGCTAAAGTCTATGGTCATTTCATCATGGTCCCATGTGTGGCCCTCATTCTGCCATCAGCCAGAGGAAGAGCAAGAGCAACTAACAGGGGAAGTGAGAAGGACAGCCCTATTCTGTGTGTCGCTGGGAGATGGTGGAGTTCAGAAGCTCACCAACAGACCAGGGGATCTCAAACTTAAACCTGGGTAGGAGTCATCTGAGGAGTTTGGTGTTCATGCAGACTCCAGGCCCCAGCCCTAGAAATTCTGACAGTGGCAGACTTGTGAGGAGTGGGACTTAACTTTGTGTTTTCAGTTGGCATGGGAGAAGACTCCGATACAGATGACTTCATTCTATACTCAGTAAGAATTTTGGTTCCCCAAAACCTCAATTTTGCCGTGTTGAGAACGCAGGCCTTAAACTGAGGAACAATTGATAACCGAAAAAAGAAAAAAAAAAAAAATGTGAGCTTTGAAGTTGAAAGAACTGGGTGTAGGTCTTCATTGCGATTGCTGTATGTGTAAACCTAGCTTCATTATCTGGTCTACAGAAAGAAGAAGGATAATAATACTTTCCTCATATGAAATAGTAGGAGCCTACATATAGCATTTCTACATCAAGCATCTTCTAGATGCTTTGCATCATTTCATCAACAATCTGATGAGCTCCCTATTAGCTCAACTTTACAGGTAAAGGAACTGAGACACAGAGAGGTTTTAAAAAACATTTGCTCAAGACCATACAGCTAGAAAGTGGGGAGTGGCAGAGCTGGGATTAAATAGTCTGAATCTACAGTCTCTGATTTTAACCACTACTTTAAACTTTAATGCATTAGCAGCTGTGGTTAGGTCTTGCTTTGTAAGCAAGAATGTATGCAAAAGAAAACTCACAGGCTCACAAAAACATAGGACTGAGTTTATTGACACATTTTTTATGATTTTGTGAAAATCATAAAAGAAAATATATGCAAAAGAAAACTCACAGACTCACAAAACATAGGACTGGGTTCTATTGAGTCATTTCTTATGATTTTCTGTAAAAGTCAATGCAAATATTAATAGTAAAATAACAGTCCATTTTTATTTACTTTAATGCGGAATTATATCAAATATTTGTTTCTGAAATACTAGAATTAAACTTTATTAAAGGAAATACATGCAATCGATCCCTTTTAGAGAAATGATTCCCTCACCCTCAACAAAAAATTCTCACCCAGACACTCAGAATACTTATTTGGAATAACAGATCTTAAGATACAATCACCAGTCAAGTGCTAGGTAACCCTGCGAAGCTAGGTTAGAAGCTAGGTTAGTGGTTAGTACAAAGCTACCCTTTGTACGTATAGACTCAATACTCTCGGTTTTGATAATTTGGGTGAGGGGTCAAAGGCACAAGGAATTTGTCATTTTGCTGTCAGAAATCACATGAACTTAGTGACAATGTTTGGGAGAGAGGATTTAGCTACTAAGTTGGCATAGCTAACCGCCTAACTCTGCAGCTCAGGGACAATGACAATAAGTCTAGTTGGCTGTTACTGAGTTCTTGTCCTGAGCTAGATATTGTGTTAAGTCCTTTGCATTCTTGATTTCACTTAATCCACAAAATATAACCCTATGGATTAGACACAATATATTTTCTTCTATTTTACAGATAAAACAGCCAAGGATTAGAAAAGTCAAATAAAGTGTTTGCTATGGCTTGAATGTTTGTATCTCCCCAAAATTTATGTGTCGAAATCCTAACTCCAAGACGGTGTTAAAAGGTGGGACCTCTGGGAGATGAAGAAGTCATGAGGGTGAGGCCTCCATGATTTGTATTAGCACCCTTATAAAAGAGTCCCCAGAGAGCTAGCTAGACCTTCCCACATTGTGATGACATAGTGAGTCCCTAGAGAGTTAGCTAAAACCTTTCATTCTGTGACAACATAGTGAGAAGGTGCTGTTTGTGAATCAGAAAACAGGGCTTTGCCAGAAATCAAATCTTCTGGTGCCTTGATTTTGGACTTCCCAGTCTCCAGAACTGTAAGAAGTAAATTTCTGTTGTTAATATACCACTTAGTCTATGGGTTTGTTGTTGTTGTTGTTTGTTTGTTTTGTTGTTGTTGTTGTTATGGCTGCTTGAATGAATCAAGACATTGTTTAAGGGCACACACTAGATAGTTTCAATGCTAATAAGACTAACTCAGGTATATCTGAAACAGAAGCTTATTCTGTGTTTTACTGTCCTCTCTGCATTATATACTAGCTAATGATGAAAATAATAGATTTATTTAAATTAAAGAATAAAATTAAAATAGGTTTATTTAGAACAGACTTTCACTAATTTTACACATATTAATTGACTTACACTGTGTTAGGCCTAGAGAGTACAGCACAGACAAAATAGACACATTCTCTACCCCCACTGTATTTACATTTGGGTGCCAGAGATTTGCATTAAGCAAATCATTATAGAAATAACTTTAAAAGTTCAACTGTTAGGAAAGTAGATAGCACTATGAGGAGATATATTGCAGGAACTAATTTAAACTGAGACACGATCATAATGATATAGATCAAGCTTTATCGGAAGTTGAAAAGGTGATTATTTTGTAGTGTAAAGATATGTGTAAGATATAGGTGACATCTAATGGAAATGTAACTCAGGAGAAAGTCCCAAACTGATGCAAACACTCTATACTTGCAGGAATTCAATATGGCCTCTTCATCACACCCTCACAAAAATGGCACGTATCTACTATATATAATACTATAGTAAAGAGTTCTATAAAGAACATCCCATTTACTTCATGAAAGACTAATAAAGGACTGAAATTTAGCTCTTTAGAGCATCTTAGAATCTGTAATAAAAAAGGTGATGTAAAACCACTTTGAAACAAATTAAAGTTTGAATTTAGCTGTGTACCAAATCCCTAGTTTTAGAATTAAGAAGAAGTCAATATTCATTCAAAACTCTCTAGAGTCACTGTCTTTCAATTATAGAAAAATAGCAAAGTAATTTATGGCTGTCATTTAAAATATGCTTCTAGAACTGTCAAGTATGCTTGCCTACCCTGTATCTTCTGCCTGTCCTGATAATAATAATAATAATAATAATAATAATAATTATTATTATTATTATTATTTTGAGGCAGAGTCTCACTTTGTCACCCAAGCTGGAGTGTGGTGGGGTGATCTCAGCTCACTGCAACCTTGCCCTCCTGGGTTCACGTTATTCTCCTGCCTCAGCCTCCCGAGTAACTGGGATTACAGACACACGCCACCGTGCCCAGCTAATTTCTCTACTAAAAAGTAGAGACCGGGTTTCGTCATGTTGGCCAGGCTGGTCTTGAATTCCTGATTTCAAGTCATCCACCCGCCTCGGCATCCCAAAGTGCTGGGACTACAGGAGTGAGCCACTGCACCCAGCCAATTACTGCTGTTAATGTTTGTGTAGTTTTTCAGAGTTTCTGGATATATTCAAGCAAATATAAACACATAGTTTTATTCTTGTTTTTTTTTTTGTACACAAAATATATCTTACTATACCAACTGTTCTGCACCTTGATTTTTTTGCTCTTGTCTTGGAGAGCAATTATATTCTTCACCTCTTTTCATTCTTTTCCACAGCTACATAGTAGGCATCATATGGATCTCCCATATATATGTATTTTTTTTTTTGAGACAAGGTTTAACTCTATCACCAAGGTGGAGTACAGTAGTGCAATCACAGCTCACTGTAGCCTTGACCTCCTAGTCTCAAGCTATCCTTTCACCTCAGCATTCTAAGTAGTTGGGACCAGAGGCGTGTGCCCCCATGCCCAGATGATTTTTATTTTTTGTAGAGACAGAGTCTAACTATGTTACCCAGGCTGATCTTGAACTCCTGTGCTCAAGTGATCCTCTTGCATTAGTCTCCCAAAGTGCTGGGATTGAAGGTGTGAGCTACTGAGCCTGTCCTGCCATAATTTATTTTATCAGTACTCTCTTTGTAGACATTAATATTCTTTCAGTTTTTTGGCTGTGACAACCACGATGAAATGAATTACTTTGAAAATCTCTATTGCTCATGTCTGAGTATTAGCTATAGTATCAACTCTATAAGGTATATGCACTTTCTATTTTTAAAAAGATATTGCCAAATATCTCTGTATTCTTCTTTCCCCACAACTTTCCAACTAAGTATGCTATTAACTGTTTCGATTTTCGTTTTCATGATATATGAAAAAATGACATCTAGTGGATTTTATTTTGCTTTTATTTTATCTTTAATTAATTTGGGCATCTTAGTATGTCTAAAGACCACTTGCAATTTTTTTTCTGCCTTGTATCACATCCCATTTTAAAATAAATTTTCAGGTTTTTCTGATCAATGTTTTGTTTTGTAATATTTGTGAAATTAAGAAGTCTGTATGTTTTTGTATTTTGTAGCCTGTAATAACTCCACACAACTTACCTAACTTTCCTGAACAAACTTTCTTGAAATAATTCAACTAAAAACAAGAACATTATGGAAATGAAAAAACAATTCTTCCCTTTGAGATAAAATTCTTTCCAAGTTTTTAAATCAGTTTGAATTGTGCTTCTTCTTTTGTGGTCATGGATTTTTTTTTTTAAAGCATTGCTATGAAAGAGTTTATGTACTGAAAAGAGAGAAACATCTTAAATGCATTTAAGGATTTTCTTTTAATAGGAAAACTAGAAAATAAAGGAGAGACACTTTTTAAATCTCTATCACATAGCTTAGAGTAACAGTTGAGTTTCTGAGTTTAATCACCATATTATCTCCACATCAGACCAACTCAAAAAAGAATTTGTAAAAAGGATATTAACTGTCAATAGTATTAAGTGAATAATGAATCTCTAAGGGGGTGATTATTCTTCAAATAATCTTTCACATACAATTGTGTATTTATCTGAACATCTACTTATTTATTTTTTTAACCTCAATCTAGCCAGGATTACAGATCCTTACAGTAAATGCACAATAAAAGCTGGTGTTAGCCCTCACTTAGGGTGTGGTGAAAGCACAAACAGGTCTGTTCTCCTCTTTATTTGTGATACTGAAGCCTTTGTTAGAGGTTGATATGGTTTGGCTGTGTCTTTGCCCAAATCTCATCTTGAATTCCCATGTATTGTGGGAGGGACCCAGTGGGAGGTAATTGAATCATGGGGGCAGGTCTTTCCTGTGCTTTTCTTTTGATAGTGAATAAGCCTCACAAGGTCTGATGATTTGATAAAGGGGAGTTTCCCTGCACAAGCTCTCTCTCTGCCTGCTGCCTTCCGTGTAAGACATGACTTGCTCCTCCTTACCTTCTGCCATGATTGTGAGACCCCTCCAGTCACATAGAACTATAAGTTCATTAAACCTCTTTCTTTTGTGAATTGCCCAGTCTTGGGTATGTCTTTATCAGCAGCATGAAAATGGACTAATACAGAGGTCAAGATTCTCCAACTACTGAAGGGCTGGTCTCAGCACTCCTGGAAAACATTCCTATTATCTCAACACAGGTTCCTCATTTGGCTACCTTGACTCTCCCAGGCATTCTATCCAAGTGCTCCCAGTCTAACTTGGAAGTCCCAATAGACAGATGTGTCTGTGGGGACATTTGGTTAATTCCATTTCACTGCCATCAACATTGTACCCACCACAGTTCCCCGTATACATGTTAAGTCACAATTATCTTGCTTATTAGATTTATCAAGAGATACTATCTTGAATTTTGATGCTTGCATCTTTTTGGTTGTTTTCTTAGAGCAGGTTCTCAGGCTATGAAGATTCTAGAGACAGTTATTTTAAAAATTGCTGCTACATCTGCCCTTTACCACTATTTAGGCTTCTCACCAGCTGCCCATGAATTCTCAGTGATAATGAGCTGTGGGTCTGTGAGGGCTGCATTCAATTCCATAAGTGCCCCGTGACATATTATCAGGGCTCATAGAGATGATCACTACATTCAATTTATTTTACGTAATCTTCCTATTTTATGGTGGCTTTTGGTTCTCCAATCACAAGCACTTCTTATTTTAGATCATTTGTCTAAATGTCATCACTTTATTTATTTTTAAAGCCTATTTTTAAAAGGTCCCCTAAAATATTGAGAATATTAGGTCTTTTTAATGTCATTAATTTAGGGACATTTAAAATGGTTAAATCGTGCAGTCATAAATATACTCCTGATACGTTATACAAAAGATACTAGAATCTTCATATCTTTACAAAGCATGAAACTTCACTTCATACAAAGATAATAGAGGGCATTAAAGATTTTAGTTTAAATCAGGCAGCTCATTAGCATGTGTTGATGATAATGCCTATTTCTATGAAGAAATATCTGATATTAAAAGCATAATGATCACTAGGAACAAGTTTTGCCCTCTCCCTCCCTCTCTATAATTATTTACATTCTATTTTCTTCATTTTACACCCCGCACACAAAGAGAGCCTACTGCTCTTCCATTTTGCAGAGGCCACTATAATTTTTCTTGACATGGCAATTACTTTTTAATCTGGTTAGCAGAGACTGTAATGGAACCAAGTTGTAAAACATCCTTTCTTGTTTACTCTTTTAATTTTGCTTTTAATTTATTGCCTTGATTTCAATCCCTTTTATAAACTCATTAAAGCTCAATTACTCACTTTGAAGTCAATCACTAATCAATGCCATTTATTTTTGTATTATGGGGAGTAGGGAGGATAGTTAAATGGTATGTCTGTATTTCACTAAAGTCTGTGATAAAGATCAGATTGTTCTAGTGTTTACCATTTTAAGGAAAGGGGAATTCCGTGCAAATAAAGGGAAAATTTCTGGGAGAAGAGGCAGAATGCCTCGTCTGGTTGATGTTTCTGCGGGTTTGTCTTGGGAGGAAGGAAATGGATGGTACGTACAGCATTTAAAGCATGCACTAACTGTTCGTAGATTTAGATGGATTAGTGAGGATAAAGAACTGTCACTCTCTTATTGACTGGAATCTCCTTTATAAAACTGAATCTAGAAGCTCAGAGGCAGAAAGAACACATTTTGATAGCAATTTTAAAAATGCTTCTGCACACATGACTTCCCTCATTTACTCTTCAATTAGGTTTTGAAATAGGGGAAGGCATTAACTTTTCAGTGTGAAGGTGGTAACACTAAAGCCTACAAGAGATTCAAGCAATTGGCTTAATGTCTTATAGTTTCCAAATGGAAGATCAAGGAAAATCCTACATCTTGGTGCCTTGGTATATTCTACTCCATGTCATTCTGGGCAGTGAAGTTTCAGGGCTTTGATTTATATGTAGCTTTTACTTGCAAACGGTGTCTTTCAAGATTGCTAAATGAGTTTTTCCTATTAGATTGGATTCTATGAAGGCACACAGAAATTATATGACTATTTTGGTTACTGGCAGTGCTGTGCTGGTAAATCATTCTCAAAAAAAGAAAAAATTATTTAAAAGAAAAAACCCTGATTTATAGCATTTACTGATTTCTGTGGGGTAAATTTTATCACTATGATTGATTTCAGGCTTACTAAAAAGACATCATTGAATTCAGAATTGGGAAGAAATGCACACAGGCAGTTCTTCCGAGCCAGTACAAGCTGGATCCAGCACAACAGCATGGCCCTGCATTGTAACAAACGAGTCTCCTCTGTACCATAACTTTGAGTTCTGCTGTTCTGAGGATAGGCAAAATAATTTTAAAATGTGGCACATATATGAATGATAGCAAATTTTATAATTCAGCAAACATTTTAGGAACATCTACAACATATGGAGTAAGTAGAATCTGATCTGCCTTCAAGGACTGTATAATCTAGTGGAGGTGCGAGACACGCATACAAGCAAAAGTAATTCAAGGGAAAGTCTCCTATGTGCTATAATGGCAGTGTTTGCAGAGGGCAATGGTAGGACATTAGAAGAAGGTATATTGCCTTCTTATTAGGGCAGCTGGTGGAGGAAGAATCCATAGAAGAGTCAGTGGTTGTACTGAGTGATAAAGAATAAGCAGTTTTGAGGTCAGGCACAGTGGCTCACACCTGTAATCTCAGTGACCCAGGAGGCTGAGGCAAGAGGATGGCTTGAGCCCAGGAGTTTGAGGCTGCAGTGAGCTATGACGGTGCCACTGCACTCCAGCCTGGGTGATAAAGCGAGACCCTGTCTCTAAATTTCTTTTTCAATGTAAGAAAAGAAAGTTTTTCAACCAAATTGTGAGAGTGAAGAGAGTTTTCTAAATTGAAGGGCAAATAAAAACAAAGTTCAAAACATACCCAATGTATGAAAGTACAGAGGCTAAGTTGAACAAAATGATGACCGAGAAAATTAGCTTGAAGAGATCATCTTCGGATAATGTTTCTCAAAGTGTGGTCTGGGCCTACTAGGGTCAGAATCATCTCCTAAGTTTTTAAAAATATCCAGGTCTCTGGAACCCATCTCTTGTCTACATTCAAAATCTCTCTGTCTCATGATATAAGGTAGCATTTGAGGACCAATGTTAATCAACAACAAATTTCCAAAGAATTTGAGAAAGAAAATGGTACTTTAGGTGAAAAAGATATTGGAAAAAGGGTGGATTCTTGGTAGGAGAAAGAGCATGCTGGAATCAAAGAGACCAAGTTGGATTTAGGCAAGAGATTATAAGGATTTGGAACTAGAATAGGTGTCAATGACATGGAAAGGTTCAGCTAGTTTGAAGAATGATTTTAGAGCTGGGGTTCTCAAACTTTCCTCCCTAAACACCTAGGAGGTACTTAATGTGGGCTTTGGAGGGTCTGTTTAGCCTAAAAATAGTCTATGACATTTTGTACACCTGAGTGCATTATTCTATGGAGAATATTTCCTTGCTTCACAATATTCTAAAATTAGTCTATAAACCACAAAAAGTTGGAAAACCATTGTTTTCAAGAACAAAACTAGCAGTGATGGAGGATTCGCTAGGTTAGGGGATGAGGGAGTTAAGGGATTCGAAAAATAATCATCATAATAATAATAAGTCCAGTAGTTTCCAGCCTGAGTTGTTCAGAGGCTAATGACATTTTTAATCAAGAGAAGGACACTGATAAGAGAAGCTTTGTTTGAAACTATTACAAGTTCTGTTTTCTACAGAACAAATTTAAGATACTTGTACTTCATCATTATAAAGGTGTCCCTCAGGCTTATAGAGAGGTCATACCAAATAATATTTTATTCAGTGCTAAATATTTATTAGGTGCTAAATATTTTATCAGGTGCTTGCTAAGCCCTGTCAATATATTCTTATTTAATTCTCACAATAACCAATTAATAATTATTATTTTGACTTTACAGAAAAATCAAGATTCAGAATATTAAGTGACTTCATTAAGGTCTCAAACCTGGTAAATGGCAGAGGTAGAATTTCAACATCAGTTGTCTTCCCAGCTCGCTCCAAAGTTCATACTCTGAACTTCTCTGCTATGGCTGGCACCTTGGCATTCAGCAGTTGAAGATCGGGTCCATTTGAGCTTAATGACACTTGCACAGGAAAGAAACAAACCATGTCTGTAGGCTAGATTTTGTCAACGAATCAAGGGCCAATTTTCTCTTTGACTAAATCAGAGAAGAGACCATTGTTAAGGCCAGAGATGCTGTTGAGAGCATCATCAGTGCAACTCAGAATTACTTTAAGTACTTTCCAGCTTCTCTTACGATTACTTTCTGTGTCAAACCCAAGTCTCTTGCTTTATACTATTCACTCCTGCTCTTCTTCTTCTCCTATTTGGGAAAGTCATTCATTTGATTTGAAAGACAAAAATTAGAGCTCACTGCAGTCAAGGTATTCCTTTAAAAGGCTTTCTATGATTTTGTTTAAACAACGTGATAGACATGAAATTTCAGCATAACATTAAAAATAATAAGTAGAAGCGTGTAAATACTTGAATATGGACTGTCATAGGTGTAAAACTATGTTTATTTCCAAAGTATTTCCCCACTTCTTTACATCGCATGAGAAGCCGCAATAGCATGGGTTCCAGGCACTGTGTTCTCACTCCTTTTGTCTCACCAAGATGGCTTCCTTGGTTTAGAGCTAAAAGAATTGGGATAAAGCACAGCAAGACTCTGATTGTGTGTCAGCTTCGTTTCTACTTAACTGGTTTGTTCTGATGGGATTGAATATAGAGGGGAAGAGTTCTTGGTAGAAAAGTGGAGAGCTGAGAGTTATGACTGAAAAAGAAAAGAAAATCTGTTTGATTCTCAGTACACTATGTGGAAGAAGGTTTCATATTAGTGGTCAGGAATGATAAGGGTATAAGAGGTGGACCTGGGTAAAAGAAGGCTACGTTAGCATAGACCAAGGTGGAGAGACAGGAGCTTGTATTATGAGAACACAAAGCAACAAAGAAAAAGCTCTAGGATTTTCCTCTCTATGGATTTTATTCTCTCTGTCTCCATATATATATGGAGATAGATTTAGTTTTCCGCTCACTTTGAGAAAGTGATAGCTAGTTTTTGCTTTTGTTTTGTTTTCTTTTTTCATTCCAGATTCTCTTTAGGGAAAGCCTAACAGAATCTCTTTTCCCAGGGAAAAAAAACAGGTGCTCCTTCCTAAACCTATGGAAGGTTTCTTTCTGTAGGTTTTAACAGTCCTGCCTCCAGCCTCGGAGTCACCTTTAGTGACGCCCTCTCTTCCATCCCTCATTTGGTCATCAAACCTTTTGCACTGCAATGCTGATTTCAACATGGGCCTCCGTTTCTAGAACCTACAATGACTATTGCATGTGCCATCAAGTTCAAATTCTTCTGTTAAGTTTTCAAAGACCTTCCATCTGCTACCATGATACTTCTCATATTTTATTGTCTCCTCCTCTGCATATAACACCTAGTTTTGTCTGAAAGACTGCCTATCCACATCACCAATTTTCTGTCCCCAGTCCTACTGTGTCCTGCCAAATTTTTATGTTTATTGTATTTATTTGTTTATTTATTTGTTTGTTTGTTTTTTGAGATGGAGTCTCACTCTGTCATGTAAGCTGGAGTGCACTGGCAAATCTTGGCTCACTGCAACCTCTACCTCCTGGGTTCAAGTGATTCTTCTGCCTCAACCTCCGGAGTAGTTGGGATTACAGGTGCACACCACCACACCTGGCTAATTTTTGTATTTTTAGTAGAGACTGGGTTTCTCCATATTGGCCAGGCAGGTCTCGAACTCCTGACTTCATGATCTACCTGCCTCGGCCTCCCAAAGTACTGGGGTTACAGGTGTGAGCCACCACACTTGGCCCCAAATTTTTATTTGTATTGCTCTCCAGGTTTGAAATTCTGTTTTCTTGATCTTGATGTATTTAAATGCTAACTAAGATTTAAAATCCAGTTCAAGGGTTACCTCTTCAAGGAAGTATCCTCTGAGCATGCCAACTTTCATTTATCTTCTATAAATTCTAAGGGTACACTGAAGGTCTATTTCAAATGACCCTTCTCTGGTGATCAGAAGCTATTGTTCTTCTCTCTGCCGTTTCTTTGGGTAAATTAGGATTGCCATCCAAATAGATTTTAACTTCCTAAAAGAAGTATAATTGCATGCCAGTCTTCAATTATAACCTTCTTAGGAACCAACATATTGTAGAAACTCTGTAAATTCTTTTTGCTTAGCACCCAATCCACATGTCCATGATTTGAACTAATGCAATTGATGATCCTCAATGTTAGACATATCCTGACAGAAAACTCTCTGAAGGTTTGCATTGAAATAGAAAGAAAACTGTCCTGGAAAGAAGACTTTGTGGACAGAAATTCTGCTGTCCAGTGTTCTAGTATATTCTGACACATCCAAAAAGGTATATCTTGCTTAGGGAAATTTTCTCCCTTTCAGGCCAACAATGAAGGGTAAGAACAATAGGGTTGAGATCTTCTATAACTCAAATCAAAAGAAAAAACATATGCCTTAAGAAATAACATCTCTTTTATCCAAGGTTGTTTCCAATTCTCTCCTAGTTACCACTGAACCAAAGCACCAATGCATGGGGTAAATACTTGCCCAATTGTTAAGAGGATTAGGTGGGGAAGACTCCTCATAAAATCATTAAATCTGCTATGCTGTGAAGATGGCCAAAAGCCTAGAAGGTCAGAGTGGTTGTGGCCTGGAGGCAACTCTCTTGGCCGTCTCAAAGTAGACACTTCCTGTAATGAGGCTTTTACAGAACATTTGTGTCTGATAGCTCCCAAAAAATGGTGACCCTAGAGACAAAATTAATATTTGCCTTCAAGCAAGAACCCAAACCTCTCTTTAGCTTTTCCATTTTCTTTTGGAAACTCTTTTTCATTTAAATAAACAAATTAGGCATTCTGAAATTCAAAGGCCTGTACAATGAAAGCAGTCACTGTTCATGATGGATTAGTCTGATGTTTAAAAAGAAGGTTAAAAAAATGCAAAACAAGCTGCCACCACTACTTACATTAGAAATAGATCACAAGTGATGCTGGATTCTGTTTCATCTGTGGGAGGTTAAGAAGAAATTGCATTCACAGAAGAATAAGCTTCACTCCAGGTATAACTGGTGGGAGGCTTCTGGGCTGTTTGCATATTATTCTTTTGAGAACATGCATACACTCCCTGAAATTCTTCACTCCCTCTAGCTGCTTAGAGATTTTTTTTTAATCTCAAAGCTCAAATCAGGCTCATATTTTTTTTAGAAGAAACTTCATCACATTCTTCATCTATATGTTTACTAAATCCTCATACCCTAAAAGATAGAGGTGGGTTACTTGGTTAATAAAGGCCACTAAAGTACAAGTATTTTAAGTGGAGAAAGAAGTCTTGCAATGTTGCTTTGGAGTCCTGGAAACTAGTTGTTTATTCACCATGTGTCAAGAAAACATAGATCTAAACTATAGGCCTACAGATTATACACATCTAGGTTATTGATCTGAAATATAAAACTTAAGGATTTGTGTCTTTAGTTCAGTATGTGGCAGCACAGACACAGAATGTATTCAGCGACCTCCAGAGAGTAGTTACTTACATTCCCCAAAACTTTGACATTATCTGGAGCAAACTATGCAGCTTCTAGTAAGTTTGACTGCTCTAGGGGTTGATGTGTTCCTCTTTCTGTCACCCTCCTTTAATGGTTAGAAGTGGGACTTGAAGAACTGCAGCCACATCCTGAGTGATATTTTCTTCTCCAAGCAGCCCATCCACTGCCAAATCACCCATCCTTCCAAAGAAAATGTCTAATCATCTATTCTGTGATCTACCCTCAGCCCTCCACTTCTCCTAAGTTCAAATTGCCTAAAAAGTCATTCAGAGGCCTGAACATCTGGCCCCAAACCAATTTCTCTTTCTGTTTTGTACCCTAGGATTTAGTGGCATGTCACTCCTGGCTGGTCTCTCAACATGCCCTGGATATGTATGCCTTCATGTCTTGACTGACTTTTTTTTTTTTTCTTGATCATGGAGCCAGAAGTCTCAAATTCAAGATCTGCTGCCACCTTCATAGGTATGAAACCTTCACAGATTATTTCACTTTCCTCAGTCTCAGTTTCCTTAATTGTATAATGGGGATAATAAAGTCTATTTAATAAGCTTCACAAACGGTTATCATTTATAACTCATTAACTAATGTTGAAAACAGAAGGCATTCTATGCTGGAGACAGTATTGTTTAGGCTGAGACACTGTCCTGGACAGACATGTTAGTCAGATTCATCTCAGAAAAATAGCCTATTCAGGGAGATACATATAGATTTACCTGGGGATGGTAGTTTGTTCTGTTAACAGAATTTTTCTACCTCAACACTATTGACATTTTGGGTTGGATACTTCTTTGTAGTAGACTGATATCCTGTGCACTGTAGGACGTTTAGCCCCATCCCTGGCCTCTCTATCTAGTAAGAGCCTCCTGCCAAGTTTTGACAATCAAAAATATTTCTAGAGGTGACCAAATGCCCACCCTTGCCCTAAGCCATGGGGCAAAATATCTCTATTAGATGCTTCAGAGATATATTATGTCCACGTCACTGTCCTGATGTACTGGTCACAATTTTCTAAGAGGACACTGTCCCTGCCTTACAGACTTTTTTGAATTAAGGAGGCAGACAGATATGAAAGCAAGTTCCTGTAAGACATGTTCAAAGTAAATGAATGCTCCAAAAGAAGCGTGAACTCGGGCTCTGGAGGCACAGAAGGAGCCATCAAGATTTGGTGAGCAGAGCTTGTGCTTAATACAAAGCACAAAGATAAATTTGTCTCTGCATCAGTCTGGAGTTCAGAAAGGGAGCCTCTGACTCCCGGTTTGGCTTACCATTGAAGATGAATTTCAGTACCGTTGTTACTAAGGGAAGGCTTCTGCAAGACTGAAGAGGTAAGCATTTCTGCAGAGGAACTGAACAAAGCAAGTGCCAGGAAGAACAAAAGCGAAAGAAAGGATCCAAGAGCAAATGTCAGATATTATAGGACTCTACTTTCTCTAATTTCCTAACCCTGTGCTAAACCATTATCTCTGCTCATTCTGATAGACCCATTTGCTTTCCTTTACTTTTCACTACTTCTTCCTAAGACTTGGTTTTTGTATATTTACAGTTGAGGTTCTTGGAAGTACTGTTACTCCACCCCAATCTGCATGGACCCAACATGGTGTTATCATAGTAAATCTAAATTGCTAGAGCATTTGGATGAGCCATGGTGGTGGCCCCTCCTGTTTTATTCCAGGCATGTAGACAATCAACACAAGAGTGAGTGCAGTTGGAAACTCAGCTTTAATGTGAGTCCCACATCCTTGTCTATGAGAAATGAGACAGCCAGTTTAGTATTGGGGGCCACATTATGCAAGCAAATGCATACCAATCCATCTGGTTGTCAGGGAAGGGATTCAAAGAATGAGAAGCTGGGGAGAACACGCCATATTGACAGTGCCCAGTGTGGGGTTTTTGAGGTCATCGCTACATGATACCAGCCTTTTATCCCACCCTGCTCAGAGAATGCTGAGAAAGCCAGGGAGGATAGAGAAGGAGTGATGTAAAACATGATCACCGTAAATATCTCAGCACGCCTCTTGCTGACAGTGGGAAGTCCAGCTCTGGAAAAAACACTGTCAGCAGTAGCATCTATTTATGTAAAGGATTAAGCTAGAAAATGCTTATTCTTATTGATATTTTTAGCAATTCTCCCAGAAATTTTGAAATTGTTTTCAATATGCTTTTTTGCTTACTTGGACTTTATACTAACATCTGATTCTAGTGAATGCAACCCTAAAATGTGGATTGACCATTAGGCATACAATACCTAAATTAAATAGGAATAGAGTAGTTAGAAATATTGAAAAAAGCTCTACCTCAGGTGTTAGGAAACCTGGATTTGAATCTCCGAGGTATAATCTCTCATTTGATTGACCTTGAAAAAGTTGCTAATCTTATTTTTAACACCCAAATATCATTCTAGTGGCCCTACCTAGTTTTTAGGATTTCTGTGAAGATAAAGTAAACTAATATATGTGTAAGTAAACTAATATATGTGAAAGCATTTGGAGGCCCTATAGCTAAAAGAAAGAGGAGCAGGTGGTGGGAAGAGGGAAAGAAAGGAAGAAAGAAAAAGAAAGAAAGAAGGAAGGAAGGAAGGGAGGGAGGGAGG